>NC_056725.1:1605956792-1606284292 GCF_019279795.1 Protopterus annectens
AGGACCAGTACCAGGACTCCCAATACAAAGAGGAGGCTTGGAACTGTCTCACACGTGATCTCACCAGTGCCACTGGCATCCCTTGGACTGGTGAGCAAGTCCGGCACCACTTTGCTGACTTGAAGCATAGGAAGAGTGAGCTCTTGGACCAGTGCATCCAAGATGAATGGGCAAGGAATGTCCCAGCTGTGTGTAAGTATCAGTATCAATAAGTGTTTTCCAAAGTCCAGCCTGTGTATGTGATGGATAGGTATGCATAAATGTTCCTCTATCCCCTGTACAGCTGCAAATGAGAAGGCCGCAAACATGGACGCCCATGCCAGCATGCTGCTAAGGCTGCATTGCAAGGCTGGTGAGTACAAATCTAGCTTTTAGTATTCAGGGCAAATAAAAAGACAGAAGTATAATGTCACCTGTCAGTATTTAAAAATGTATATGGTTTGTACTGAATAAACGAGACATTAGGAGAATAATATTGATGTACAGGGTATATATATCAATAAAAGTGTCAGTACCTGTCAATAAAAGTCAAAACCCCGGACTGGCTGTGTTTACTTTGGTATGTGGTGGTATGAATCGAAATGTGTACAGTTTCTGCACAGTAACTATAGCTCTGAAGGCATTAAATAATCAAGGCTCATCTGACAAAGATTGCGGAGTTGTAAAACAGGAGATTAACTATATGAAATGCTTCATGCACCAAGATCTGATACCTGAATAGTAATGTTGTGTTAACCAGTGTTTTCCAGACTGTGCTATGTCAAAGTATGACTACACAGTATGAGAACTATCTGCCATGCATGCATGTCAGAATTACAAGGTTAGATTATACAACCAAGAGAGCATTAAGAAAATAGTCAAACAAGAGACAATAGTTTTTCAATACCTCATTCTAACGAAACATAAGCTTTGTTGTATTTTTTTGCACAAACAGGCATGGTTCGAATCCTGGGAGTGTTAGTAAGCTATATGCATAATTTCACCCAGGAATATGTGAATATGTGTGGAAACAGTCAGGTAGTTTTAACAGAAATTTCCTCCACAGGTCTGCCAGGTAAGAAAAGGGATCTCTTAGCTGTAAGAAGGCTGTACTTATACACTGTATACAATACCCACTGTCCAATCCCAAGGCTGCAAATGACAGCAAGATAAGTACATACACCCAGTAGTCTCCTCCAAGAAATGTCCCTCAAAAATCACACTGTTACAGCTAGTGGTCACTGCCACCAACACCCAGGGTGATCAATAGAAATCAAGGCAGAGTTTGGTAATAGCACACACACAGTATGAGTGCTCATATGTAACCCTGACTATGTGAATATGGGTAGAAACAGTCAGGTAGTGTTAACAGAAATTTCCTCTACAGGTCTGTCAGGTAAGAAAAGGTATATCTTAGCTGTAAGAAGACTGTACTTATACATTGTGTATAACAGCCACTGGTTAACCCCAAGGCTGCAAATGACAGCAAGATAAGTACATACACCAAGTAGTCTCCTCCAAGAAATGTCCTTCAAGTGTCACGCTGACACAGCTAGTGGGCACTTCCACCCACACCCAGGGTGACCGATAGAAATCAAGGCAGAGTATGGCAGTAACACACACACACACACACACACACACACACACACACACACACACACACACACACACACACACACACAGTATGAGTGCACATGTGTAACCCTGACTATGTGAATATGGGTAGAAACAGTCAGGTAGTGTTAACAGAAACTTCTTCCACAGGTCTGCCAGGTAAGAAAAGGTATAAATTAGCTGTAAGAAGGCTGTAATTATACACTGTGTACAAACATACCACTGCCAATCCCAAGGCCATAGGTCTATGTAAAGTGAGGTAATACCTGGAGAGTAATGATTAGAGCAATGATCATTAAAGTTGTGAACAACTGAAACATAACAGTTGTTAATTGACATCTTTCTCTCTCTCCCCCACACCCTATCTGCAACAATAATCTAAACACATAAATCAATGGGTATGTTTTTCACCAAACATACTGTTGAGACATTTGTCCTATTGTTCTACAAATATTTAAATGTTTGGCTATTAACGTTCCCTGTTCAAATACTGTCATTGGTGGCCTGTTGGTATCAATGTAACCTGCATGCTGCTATAATGCCCACTGTGGTTCCATATCAACATGGGTTCTGTTTGCTATGCAACTGTTCCAAATCTGTTGTTTTGGGATAATGGGAATACCTATGCATGCTGTTATAACTAATCCTGGAATGTGTTTTTCATGACTAACTAACATATGTTATAAAACTGCAACACCATAGCATGTCTGGGAAGGCCGATTCCAGCAGATCTGTCTGTCCCACCTCAACTGACCATGGCAACAGGCCCCAAACACATCTGGGACCTCATCTGTGACCTTCTCATCCTGTGATCCTGCACCACCTTTGGGTGGAACCACCTCAGGGGATGGGGCCCATCCCCCCCATGAGTGGGTGCAGACAGGACACTGTCACCCATTCTCAAGTCCGGGGATTGGTGCATAGCGAGCTTCGAAAGGAGTTTAAAGATCTGCTATGCCAGCTTGAGGGCCACGTGATGCATCTTGAGGGTCAGCCTGCCCCTCCTGCTTAGCCCTCAGCACAGCCACCTTTGGGGCCGTAAAGGTGCAGTGTTGACTGTCCATGAGTGGGGACCTCAGTTCCACTGTATCTATTTGGGGGCTCGTGGGTGTCCGATTTCCAACCACCCACCCTGTCCAAAGTGCTTAGCCCCCACATGTGTCATATACTGCCCCTATCTGCTGTTTTGTATGTCTTGTCTGTCTTCCTAGCCAAGCTACCTCCCCAAATATACCTACTATCTTTCCCCAACTTCTCACTCTCACCTTATAAAAAAAAAAAAAAAAAATAGGGCAATCTATTCCCACAAAAAATGTCACCTCATACATAGCTGTCCATTTCGCACACATGTCCACTGGACAAATGTAATCTGGTCTAATTGGCTTAACAACACATTACTATTGTCCTCACTCCACTCTCAGGAGTTTGAGTATCCAAATTCTCTCCAAATTCTGTACAAATGCACAGCTGTTGCTGTATCAAAAATGAACAGCTATGGACCTTCCCTACACCTGTCCTGCACATCTCTAGCTATCTGTCACATTGTTTTTCCCTCTGTTTGCCCCCTTTTTCACCACTTTCCTGTCACCCCCTTTTTCTTTTCTTTTAAAGAAATTAGCGCAGGGGTAAGTGGGAGTAAGCTGCAATAAGCAGCAGTAAGAGGCAGTAAGTGAGTTTGCGTGATGCTAAGCAATGCCTACGTAGATTAAGGAATTTCCTGTTTAACCATGAGTTGGCATCACTTAGCATTGCGCAAACCCATGAAAACCCACTTACAACTGCTTAAAACTGCCTTAATCACCCTGTGTCCCTCAGCTACTGTTCTGTCCAGCAACAAAATAATCAGCCCTGAACTCAGGACCCTATACACCATACTCAGAGTAATTTACCACTACACCATCTGAGATATAATAAAAAATGCTGTTTTTTCAAATATATCATTCAGTACAGGTATAGAATAGTAGGGAACAAACACTGTGGAATCAGTCATGTTCAGTATATATAAATATACACATATATTTTGCTACAAGGGAATACACATGTAATTGCAAATATATCAGGCACTACAGGGATGTAACAGGACTGACCAACAGACACCAGCTTGAAAGTGCATATCCAGAACCAATCTCACCACATTCAAAGTGACTTACTGGTAAGCCACAGGAATAATAGAGTATATGGACTGTGTGAACAAAATCATCAGCATGTTTGGCACTCACACACTACCCCTGTATATACTGGCCCAATTCACAGTGTAGTCTGATTCCTGACTGTGGTACAAGACATGTCTCAGTCTGCCCCTACAAACATATACAGCTGATAGAGTACCAGAAGCTGAAGCAGCATTCAGAGTCAGATAGAAAAAGACTTTCAACACTTACATCTACCCCCCTATACAGGCCAAACAACAATTCACAATGCAATGCTACACAATCCTGATCAACAATTGCCAGAAATATACAGTCCTCTCAGCTGTATAGAATTCCACAGAATGTCCAGGCTTCATCCTCATATATAAGGCTTCTACAAGTAACATGAAAAATAGCACAAACCAGTGACCTCCAAAAATCATTTAATGCTCCTGATGTCTCAGCTACAAGTCTTCAAGGAAGATAAAAACATGAGCAACCTCCCATGTATATATATATTGTAATTAATCATTCAATAAAACAATTAATAAAACAATTAAAACATACTAAAACCCTTAAAGCAAAAAAATTTCATTTCAGAGCAAATTTTTCCAGTTTAGGTCTGAATTCATACCTCTAGAGCTTAAAGTGTCAAATGTTATTGTGGTGGCTTTCTACACGTAACATGTCTGGCAGTCTGATACATTACTTGGATTGATATCTGGAATGAAGTCACTATATAATGATATACTAAACCTATACACCTCTTACAGCATGACATCTGGACAAACCCTGACATTTTCGGGGGCAGATGCCCAAATACATGGTCATTATTGACGTATTGCTGTCATAACCTGAGAGTTGCTGGTGTAACAGAGTTGTAACATATCTGTTCTGAGGGATATGAAGTCAGAAACACACATGGATGTTATCATTTACTGACTGCAATCCTCAGAGTATGCCGCTGAAATTCCAAGGTCAAAAAATGTGTGAGTAACATACCAAATATAAGAGTACAAACTCTGGCCAGTCTGCAGATAGCCCTACATTTGGAAGTTATGTCAACCACATAACACTATCAGATTTAAATTCATGCAGAGCAGCCATATCCACACAAACCCTGTCAAACTAATATTAGCTCAACTGTATAATAGCAATACTTACATTCTGTTCCTATGTCTGGAACATTCACCCCAGTTTGTTGGGCTGTCTCAACAGTGTTTGTTGTAAGAGATATTCCCAACTACACTCTGTGATGCTGTTTGTCACACACACCTCCATGAAGTACTCCTCCTAGGCAAGGATAAGGGGCAATGCCGACATGAAGTACTCAGGTATAGGAGTGTGTTTACATGCTATTGGGTATAGAAATTATATCACAGCTGTTCCATATGCAATTAGCAAATGGGGGACTCCAAGTGGTGCACAGGCCATCAGCTGCTCATGAGCATTACCTACTAAAGGCAAGATGCTGCCTATACAAAACAGATGTATATCCTACATCTGTCTCAGAGAAGGAGTGAAAAAGAGAGAGACACACTCACACACACACACACACACACACACACACACACACACACACACACACACACACACACACGCACACACACACACTGAGACTGATGGAGTATACCAACTGAACTGAATACAAATAAACGCAGCTATGTCAAACAATCAAGCCTGTAATGGAATGTAGTAGGGGGCATGTAAACATGGAAATAGGAAGTTCAAACAATATCATGTCTCAACAACACATGCTGTACTGATATATTGCTGAGCAGAACCTATGGCCATAAAAGCTGTGTCTGTCTGCAGTGATATAGAACAGAGCTCAGGGCCCTGAGTCACCCCAGGAAAGATGGCTCACATATGACCACTACTGGAGTGTGTGTTGCACAATGCCAACTGTGACACTGCTAGGCCACACCCAGTGCAAATCATACCATCATTGACTCTGCTGCATCCAGCTCTAACTTATGCCTCTTTTTTATTGTCAATGTCTCCAACCCATATAACATAGCTGGTCTCACTACCCTCTTGTAGACCTTCCCTATCACTCTTAATGGTACATGTCTGTCACACATCACACATGACACTCTTCCCCACCACCCACATCCTGCGTGTATTCACATCATCAGCTCTCCCCCACACTTGCCATTAATCTGAACTGTTGTTCCCAAGTATTTACACCTGTCCACCTTAGCAAACTGTACTCCCTGCATCCTCACCATTCCTCCATCCTCCTATTCACACACATATATTCTGTATTAGTCCTGCTGACTATCATTCCTCCCACTCTAGACCATACCTCAACCTCTCCAGGGTCTTCTCAACCTGTCCCCTATTTATTCTCTCTGTAGACCACAATGTCATCTGCAAACAGCACAGTCTAGGGGGACTTTTGTCTGATCATGTCTGTCAACCTGTCCATCGCTGCTGCAAATAAGAAAGGGCTCATAGCTGATCCCTGATGTACTTCCACCTCCACCTTAAACACATCTGTCACTCTCAATGCAGAACTCACTGCTGTCACACTAGCCTTGTACATATCCTGTAGCAGTCTTAAGGATTCCTCTGCCACTCCTGATCACATCATACAATACCACCACGTACCTCTCTAAGCATCCTGTCATATGCTGTCTGTATGTCCACAAAGACACAATGTAGCTATGTCTGACCTTCTCTGTATGTCCCCATCAACATTCTCAGAAGAAACATCGCATCTGCACTGCTTTATCCTGGCATGAAACCATGCTACTGATCAATAATCCTCACCTCCTTCTTAGCCTAGCTTCCAGCACCCTTTACCATTACCTCATGCTGAGACTGATCAGTGTTATCCATCTGTAGTTACTACAGCTCTGCGGTTCTATATTATGATGTTGAAATGTTGTAATATCAAATGCCTAAACATTGAGCTGTATTCATCGAAACGCATTTACGTGAATCGATGAATACTTCCAGGGCAAAGATGTATTTGGCCAACTACACGGTGTTGCCCTTTTCTCTACTGTAGTGCGATCTTCGAGTTGGTATATTTAGCTGGGGGGGTGTGGAGGGCACAGCCCCCAATGTCGCGGGGTGTGGGGGGGTGAGGTCCCACATGGGTGGGGTTGTTTTAGGTTAGGTTAATTATGTGGGATTGCAGGGCAAGTGTTTCTTTGCACTGTAAGTATTCATTGTTTCGCATAAATGCATTTTGGTGAATACAGGTCGATGTTTAGGTGTTTGATTACAACAATTTGACGTTGCAATATAGATGCCAGCTCTGCACACCACCCTTATTCTCATAATCAGTACCCAAACACATTTCATCCACTACTCACCTCTCCTCTCATTTTCCTAGATTACAGTTAACAATCTGGTAAAAAAAGACCACTGCCATTTGTGCTAAACACATCCATGCTTCCACAGGTATGTCATCTGGACCAATATCCTTTCTATTCTTAAACCTCTTCATAGCAATCCTGACTTCCCCGTTGATAATCTGTTGCACATCCTGATTCACCATACCCACATTGTCCAACCTTCACACTCTCTCATTGTCTTCATTCAACAGCCCTTCAAAGTACTGTTTCCACCTGCTTGACACATTCTCCTTGCTTATGAGTACACTTTCACCATTATCCTTTCTCAGTATTATCTGCTGCACATCCTTCCTAGCTACATGCCTCTGTCAAGCCCGTTGGTACAGGTCCTATTTTCCATCCTTGGTGTCCAACCTTACATACTACCCTTCAGATGCCCCATCCTCAGCCTTTGACACCACTCTCTTTGCCATGCACCCCATCTCCCTATACATCTATCTACTTTCTGTATCTGTCTGACAATCCCACTTCTCCTTGGCCAACCTCTTTCTCAGTATACTCCCCTGTACTTCCTCATGCCCCACAAGGTCTCCTTGTCCTCCCTCCTCTGTGCAGATGTTGCACCAAGCCCCATTCTACTCATCTCCCTTACTAGCTCGGATGTAGTTACCCAGATATTTGCTAACTCTTCACTGCCTCCCACTGCCTGTCTTAACTCTTCCCTCTACTGTACCTCACAATCACCCTTTCTCAGTATCCAACATTTGATCCATGGTGTTGCCCTCACATTCCTCCCCATCTTCATGATCACCAATGTCGTCCCACAGATCAACCTTCCATGTTGTCTAACTAAACTTTCCACTGTCAACACTTTACAGTTACCAATCCCCTTCAAACAGCCCACCTGCATAGGAGATAATCCACCTGTCTGCATCTTTCTCCACTCTTGTATGTCACCCTATGCCCCTCGGTCTTGTACTACTATGTATTCACCACACCCGTCCAACCTCTTTTGCAAACTCCATCACAATCTCACCTTATGCATTCCTTTGCTTAACACCATAACTACACATCACTTCTGCATCCCCTGTGTCCCCTTCACCAACATGCCCATTGAATTCTGCTCCAATCAGCACTCACTCACCCTTGGGTACACGCATCACCACTTCATCCAACCACACCAAAGTACGTCTGCCTCATCCATCACATGTACAATTAGTGGAGCATATGCACTAACAACTGTCATCATTACACCATCAATTCCAGCCTCCTGAATATCACTCTACCCAACAGTCTTAAAACCTCCACAAACACTCTTGGCATAATGTTCCTTCAGTTTAACCCCAACACCATTTCCCCTCCCATACACACCATGATATAACTATGTGTATCTGAATCCAATAGACACAGCTGTACACCTCTCCCATCTATTCTCTGGCACACACAATATATCCACCTTTCCTCTGTCCAGCATATCAGCTAGCTCTGTCCTCATAATAGTCATACTCACAACATTAACAGTTCCTACCCACACTACCAAACACCTAACCTTTCACCTCTTTGCCTGCAATATGAGCATCAGACATCCTCCAGTGTATGTCTGTGAATTCAAAGCCTACTGTACTATCAAATGACGTATGTGTGTTACAGCAATATGAAGAAAGTGTCAGTAATTGTGCTCATAGCCCACCATGTATGTGCATTTTCCTACAGATGTCCTGCCCTAAAAGGTTGACATGACTGACTGAGCAGCAAGACTGTCATTACAGTGTGCCATACTGACATATAACAGAAATGTATAGCAGGTATTACCTGTGCATAAGTATGCATGGGTAGGTGTACCTGGCTGCCTCATAACAACTGACATGGGAAGCAAAACGTCAAGTGAATAAGCTGTACATGTTGTACATGTGTGTAACCTTAGTTTCTGTGCATCCAACAGAGTTACACCTCTATAGCTAGTGGTGGTGTCATTGCCCTGACACAGACATAGGTAGTATAATAAGCATGAGTATCACATTGAAATTGTAGAGGTGGCCAACTGTGTTCTGACCCTGTGTCCATGCCTACTACAAACAGATATATGACCACCCACATAGTTGTATGGCCTCAGAAAAACCTCACTTGTAAAGCCTGTCTCCACCCAAGTAGAGAAAAATCCTTTGCTGGACAGCAGCAATGCACAAAGCACATTATGTGATGCTATATTGGTTGTACAGGGCAAAGTAAGAGCAGGCACAAAGTGGGTGGCATGTCAACCTTTGTCTGAATGAGCATAATAGGTCACAGATGGATTACTGTAAGGCTAACTATGAGTACAAATTGGACACATCCACTAACAGGAATCACAAGGCCATCTTCACATATGTCTGCAGTCTCAGAGGCACAAACTCAACCCACCCTGTAATGGTGGTCAATCACAGGACACACACACACATCATAGCTAAAGCCAACCTTCTGCAGACATGTTTAGGGCAATCACCACCACCCTGGATCACCATCAGTAGAGGTGGATATGCACAGCACACTCACCCCTCCCTTCATCATCATGGATCAGGTGCAAACTGCCTGATCAAAGTTGAAAGAAGCACATCCCCTTGGAGCCTGATAACATTCCTGTCTACATCCTACATGAACCCAGGCATATGCTTCCAGCTCCATTACACACTGTATGCAAGCAATGCCTGAGCACCATTGACATCCCATCTGCAAGGAACACAGCCACTGTCATCCCTCTACACAAATGTGGATGAAGAATGATGGTTTATGCAATGTACTGGCCCTCACTGGGGGGAACATGACACATCAGGACCAGGAGTACAATGCATGTTCATACAGTGCTACCAGGTATAGGGGTATGATGTGTTTGTAAGTGGTGGCTAATGACAGTCCATATGCATGTACTGGCTCTGTAAAGAACTGTGGGCAATGTCTGAGGTCCTGTGATGTGTTTCCCAGAGTATGTTCTTCCAGGTGCCATACAGCGGTAAATGCCTTACACCAATGTGGAGAAGTTGCCATTACAGAAGCTGTAATCTTAAACTATGCCATCCTTTCTGGTAATGGCCAGCAAAATCTGCAGGATCAGATTGCCATGTTGGATTAGATCATCCACAGAGTGAACAGCTTGGGCCACCATGGACGCACATATGATCAGGCGAGGCATAGAGCAACTGAACTGATACATCATGGCCAGCAAAGAGCTGCTGCTGTAGTGAGGGACTGTACTGCTACCAGTGAGATCCAGCCACACAGGCCTCATTTACGGTGACAGAGGAGCTCCTTGCCATCCTTGGGGTAACCCCCACACTAACTCAAACAGAGGAAACATCAGTTGGGTAGGTAGATGGCATCCAGGCAACAGGCAAGAAGCATCCAGGTAAGGCCAAAGTGCACATCAATGTAATGAGGTAGCATTTAAACTGTCTTCTACAGAGTCTCTAGATGCATATGTCAGTGCAAAATGGATTAGTGGGTGGGGTATAGTAATGCACACAAGTGCACATGTATGGTGAAGGACAGCAAATGGTGTACTATCATTGTGTGTACTGCACCTGTGCATAAACGTAGCATTCATCTTGTAATAATGCCTACTGTGAATCTGCTGACAATACTTCTCCCTCACAACTGCATAGGTCCCTCTGGTCTACACATGGGACAGCAGCCTGAGCCCAGTAAGTATGGGGTTTCCCTGTTGTGGCTCACCAGCACCTCAGGCATCCCTGTTGTGGCTCACCAGTACCTCAGGCATGCTAAAGTTAATGCATGTGACCATGCACACAATTGTTACACTTAGCCACTTGGCAATATCTGCATGTTCACCTGTGGTGGTGTTTACTGCATTGTATCATGGTTGTCATGACAGGGGCCTATTTGCAGGAGATGTCACATATCTGTAGCATTCTTCAAAACCTGTCATTGCAGGACACCTGGACAAAGACCAACAAAATGGGGGGACAAAGGCCCAAAACTAGGGTCATATTGTAGAAATTAGTGGTATATAGTGCATAGAAATGGTGTACACACCTGTTAGAAGGCCAGGTATGTGTGATATACAAACATGAGAGCACAGTAGACAAGTTCAGAGTACTGCCAACCTTTCATGTGACCTATAATCTGTACAATTGAATTGTAAAGCAAACAAATCTGTTAGGGGAACAGTAATGACACATAATAATAGTACAACAACCTTGATGTATACGTGTGCACAGGCTGAAGCTAGTAGTCTGTTGAGGCAGCTTTCAATATAACTACAGCAGCACATCTTATTGGGCACACAGCAGCCATTGTTTACAGAGACTGTTTGATTAACAGCAACTAATGGTCAGCTATCCTACTAGGATTATCATAACATATACCCAGTTGCCTGCTACAGCAACAGCCATGGTTTACATAGAGCTGATGCAGCTGCTAAGGGACCACATATTTGAGATGTATCAGCCTGGAGAAGGGTACCCAAACATTTCCACAGCATTGCACATACCATGGAACACAGTGCAGACAGTCATCAAAAGGTGGTGAAAATATGGGGCTACAGTGACATTGCAAATGAGTAGACATCCCACCAAAGTCTATGAGAATACAAGACCAAAACTGGCCAGGGAAGCTGCCAGGAGACTTACAGCAACAGTGCAGGAGTAGCAGGAATCTCCAGCAAGTACTGGGTGTGTACTACATGTCACAACAACCTTCCATGGTCTCCATATGTCCTGCCTATAGGGCAGTGTTGGAAGATGGCAGAAATTCCTCACACCAAACAATATCCAGGCCTGGTGAAATTATGAAAACAATATATCAGGTCTCCAAAAAGCAAGTGGGAAATGAGTTATGTTAATATGGGACCACAGTTGTACTCATTGGCCACAATTCTGACAGATTTGTTTGGCACAATACCACCACTGCACATCACCACAACAATATCACCCCACAGTGAAGCATGGAGATGGCAGTGGCCTGCTTTGGAGTTGCTGTTCACAAGCTGGAACTGGGGCTGTAGCCAAGTTAGAGGGGATTATGAACAGCTCTGGTCCCTTGTGGCTCCAAAACATTCTGATGTCTACCACATAGCTATGTATGGTGAGGAATTCCACCTTTCCATACAACAATGGCCCAAACCATACATCCATATCAACAAAAGGATGGCTTCACCAGAACACATGCAACGTTCTGCACTGGCCGAGTCAGAGCCCATACCTATGTCTAATAGGATATATGCAGGGCATCCTGAAGATGGAGGTGCACAGCTGATGTACTTGCAATCTGACATAGTTGGAGGAATTTTGCAAAGGAGAGTGTGCAAACATTGGCATGCCAAGATGTAACATGCTGATAGACACCTTCCCAAGAGCACTGCATGCTGTGATTAAAACAGAAGTTGCTTTAACAGAGTATTACTATAAGGGTGTGCATGCTCATTAAACAAGCCTATTGTACCTATTTCAGTTACCAGATGTTACCTGTAATTAAGGTGTATATTCTTCATTTGGATTGCACAGGTCATATGTCATATGAAATGATGGCAATGTTATGACCTGATTTCTGAGGTCTCATGTGATATATCACAAAAACCTGGCATGTTAGCAGCTGTGTGTACACTTACTATATCCACTGTAAGCTTGGGAGGTTGATTGAGTAACCGGCTTTGTTTTAAAATACATTTACTGCAAGTTATGCAGTCTGCACTTCCAATTAGGACATTACTTAGTGGCACTAATCCACAGGCCAACCCAGTAATGTATCAGACAAACACAGGAGTTATAAGGATCAGACCAAACATATGAGCCACACTTGTAGACATTCAGCAAAACCCTGTACAGTTGGGGGATATGTTCTGTAGGAGTTGCCACAGTGCTATACATGTGAACAGCAATAATTAACATAGGTGCAGTGTGTGCTAAGTGACGGGCCATCACCTACTAACACCACTCATGTATCCCAGAGGTGTATATTAGTAGTAACAGTAATTGAAAAGGGGTGCACTGTATGATGCTAAGGGTCTATCCAGAGTGTGCATGTTTTGTCTGACTGTGTGTCGTGAATGTCCCCAGTTGGCTAATGTGAGGTCTGTGTAAAGCCTTTGAGGCACTTCACCTGTGTGTGTGGGTGTTTGCGTGTGTGTGTTTTTGTGTACTAGCAAACCTTATAGTGCCAGTAGTGATTTACATATTTTTTTTCCCTCACAGGTGGACATGGTGGCTGTGGGCCCTCCTGATCTGATACTGATGTCAGTATCTTTACAGAATCTGACTGTGATGATACTCATATTGAGGCACAGGTGGGGTTGTCAGGGACTGATACTGTGCCATCGGTTGGCATCCCACTATTGTCAACTCCATCCCCGCATACAGTCACAATGCCTACACATACCACATCACCAGGGGCCACAGATAATGGACAGTTGGTGGGTGGTGGCATGGAACAGGCTACTGTGGTGACTATGGCAAGTGAGGATGCAGGCACTAGCCATAGCCAGAGTGCTGGTGACGTCCCACACAGGCAGATGAGCAGAGGTGCTCGGAGGAGAATTACAGACCGTCATGCCCCTGTTGCAAGTGTCACCGCAGCTGTCACCAAACACATGTTGCAGGCTGTCATGGGGCCACAGACACATAATGAACATAATACCAGACATATGCGCAGGGTCATAGATGAGCACATTCTTGGTGTCCGTGGCGATATGAACTCAATGCACCCATCTGTTAGCATACTGGGGTCATGGATAGGTGGTGGGGGAGACCTTGGCACTCCCTGACCTTGGAATATCTGTGCCTGAGCATTTGGCAGACACTGGCTGGCAGCCATTAGGCTGTAGGCCAGCACCACTATCAGCTGAGGGTCTACATGGCCGTGCACCATCACATTTCCATGCTGGCAGTACTGCCAGCACTACTGAAGGGGGTGTGCTGTCCACACCATGATGTAGCAGGCCATGGGCATGTGATCCTAGCCGGTCCCAATAGGGATATGGATCCAGCAGGCAGCAGTCACGAGTGGGGAGTAGTACTGCATCTGGACTTGGCCCTATTAGTGCCGGTGATACACTCGGCAAGCTCAGTTCCTATGTCTGTGGCCAGAGACAGTGAACTGTACACCCTGCCATGTATGGCCCACAGCTGTCCAAAATACCCCTGTGTAGGGTGCCCACATGGAGTGACTGTGTGCATACAAACACACACACATCACCATCAGAAAAGTCACCTACACACACACACACACACACACACACACACACACACACACACACACACACACACCAACCCTGCACTGCCCATTTAATGAACACCCCCCCAAACACACACACATGATGTCAACCATGTGGCCAGGTCTAGGCTTTTGGCAAACCCACACAACACCCTGTTCATATGGTGATACCTGTGCCACATCCATGCCATCCATACCAATAATGCAGGGACATGCTTATATGGATCTGATGCACACGGTGACTTTAGTACAGTCTAACTATTTAATGCTGTGTAAGGTGCTGTCATCTGGGATTTGTAATGGGTACACATCAAAGTGTGCGTATTCCTTTTCAGCCATGATGAATTATTGGTGTTTGTAACACTAAGCAAATGTGTTCTCACATGCTCTAGTTGGTTTGTGTTCCAGGTGTCTGTGTCAGCAGGATGTGGCCCTGCAGACATCACCAACAAGGCGTGTGGCAGTGTAGTAACACATCAACCATGTCATTGTTGGGGTACCAACTGCATTTGCACACATTTCCCAGGTCTGTGTAGCAATTCTTGCATGTGCCTCACAAATTATAGGACTGAGGGCTTGGATCTCAGTCTATGGTGGTTGACATCAGCTCTAGTATAGTGGACAATGGTAAGTGTGGTGGGTAGAACACACCTCAGATTGCTAACACCCTCAACCGCAGTGGATATTGTGTCGACCAAACACATAGAGAATACTGTTCACATGCACACACATACACACACACACACACACACACACACACACACACACACACACACACACACACACACACACACACACAGGATCACAGTGGCCAGTTTTGTGTAACCTGTAAGGTTAATAACATCATATGGCCTTGTGGGGTATGTCAATGGTGGCTGTACTGGATGTGTGAGTACTCATAATAGTGTCACATACAAGTCTACACACTCACAGACACTGATATACACACCAATGCGTGCACGTGTGCGCGCGCGCACACACACACACACACACACACACACACACACACACACACACACACACACACAATGACAAACACACACGCACACACACTTGCCAGTACTGACATTAGCAGACCAACCTATCTTGTTATTTGTAGCATACTATTTCATACTGTTGCACAGGGCTTATAGTGCTGAGGAGTGTCTACAGATACCACTACTGTTGATGTGAACACTGGACCTCATACAGTAGACTTAGGAATGTGTACTGTGTGTACTATGGCATAAAATATGAATCCATGCCCATCCAATGGATGTCATTCGCATGCAAACACATAAACACACACACACAAACACAAAACCACAAGATACTCTTCCCTCACACACATTTGTCAGGACTGGAAGTAGAACCTCTACCTATCGATTTATTGCTACTACATTGTTACGTATTTATTACACATACCATGTAGGTTATGGGGTGCCACTTTTACAAAGGTACTTCTAAGGTGAGGGACATCACCAGACCTTGCAAAGTATGACAATGGGTGATGTACTGGGTGAGAGAAGCCACAGAATTCTGTAACCAACACACACATACACACACATTTGCCAGGACTCATATTAGAACTCCTAGCTATGTGGTTATTGGTATTATAGTGTTATGCAGTTACCATACACACCAAAGAGATTGTAAGATGTGGAGTGTCCCAAGGTACCTATATAGTGAATAACATCTACAGCACTAGTAAGGTATGGCAATGGTAGATGTACTGGGTGAGATGGGCCACCATCTACTTTCACCCATGTTTACACACTCACAAACACTTTCAGACACACAAATGCACGTGCTCAAATTTGACAGTACTGAGATCCATGGGTTCAAAGAATCATAGGTGTGTACATGGCAAATGGCCATGGAGGGTTTACAAGGCTAATCTATAGGAATACACTGGCATCATGCCACCTGACGATACTCCCCAGTGTGTCTACTGAGTATATTCACTGGAGTGATCACCAGGGTGGGTATTCTATTCCCCATCCAGTCCTCCTGATTTATCTTAAAGAAGGCCAGGGATGTGCTCAGCTTGACATGTATGTGGCATCTATTCCATGGCATGGTCAGTCACTGAGTAGTGAACCTGTCCTTCCAGCATATCCTGTTGATTGTGAGGATGGGGTTGAGTGATTTGGGGCATGTTGTGTAGACAGATTGGTGTCCTCAGATGTAGCATTCCTGACAGGGTTGGGTCAGACATGGCTTTGTATGTCAGGCAGAGATTTCACCTAAGTAGCCAATATGCAACAGAGATTAATTACAGTTTTTGGAGTCTGTCCATATGGGGAAAGTGTGTAGTACCTAAGCTCCTCTTTGTGAGGTACATTTTCAGCTTCTCCTGTTGTTGCTGATGTCCATTGGGGTACATGGCAAATGGGCCATAGTACACACTGATTGGTCTACTGAGGAGTGTGTACAGGGAAACACTGTCCTTTACCTTCCCGGATTCAACACCCTGAGACAGGAGAAGTGACACACAAAAGGGTGTTCGGAAGACAGTGGCACTGTGGTTGTCACCATGCAGCTCACTGTCACCCTGTGTTCCCAGTTCCATTATACCAACATCAGTGTTTAGTGGACTACCATCAATGTATTACTATATGGGAACCATGTTGTACCCAAAGGTGATGGCAGCACATCATCTGGCATTGAGCTTATGTCCATAATTCTGACAACAGTCATAGGTCTCAGAGAGGCCTTTGTGAAGGATGTCAACCGCACGTCGGGTGGTAATAATAGCACCCACCTTGATGTCATCTGCAAACATTGTCAGCCAGGGTGCCTTTGTATTGGGCTGGTCCTCAGAGGTGTGGATCCCAAACATGGGGGAATCCAGGTCCACAACCTGTGGGACTCCACTCATGACTGTTCAGCAGTATGACATGGAGTCTGCTGCTTTAATACTATGGGTTCTATCTGTGAGATGGTTTTCAGGCCACCTACTGATGTAGGTGTGGCTGCCTAATTGACTGTGTTTGTGTATGATTCCTAGTGGCAAGTGATATCCAAGGATTAGATGGGCAGCCTATCTTCTTATCTATTCCATACTGCAAAAATAGTTATTGCATATGGCACAATCCTTATAGGGCTGTATAGTGTGTACAGGTCCCCCTACAGTGGATGACAACTGTGGGCCTTGTAATGTGGACACTGGGACATGTACCAGGTGGGCAACAGTAAAAAGTAGCACAACCCACCCCCAAATGGCATGGTTCTCCCACAAACACAACAAATCCCCAACAGACAGGATGCAGTTCAAACACACACCCACACACTTGCCTGGTCTGAGATTAGAACCTCTACTTATCTATTTATTGATACTACAGTGTTATGCATTTATCGCACACAGCACAGAGCTTATAGGGTGAAGGTTGTCCAAAGGTACTTCTAAGGTGAGGAACATCACCAGCCCCTTGTAAAGTATGGCAGTCGGTGATGTACTGGGTGAGAGAGGCCACAAAATACTTTAAACTACACATATACACACACACATTTGCCAGAACTGGGATTAGAACTCCTACCTAACTAGTTATTTGTACTATAGTATTATGCACTTATCACAAGTGCCACAGAGCTTATGTGGCTGAGGCTTGACGAAAGGCACTTTTAAGGTGATTGATATCTGCAGGACTGCTGAACTAGGTGAAGAGGAAGTGTACTGGGTTTGAGCGGACCCAAAAGCTTTTACTTATAAACAGATACACTTTTTCATTTGCCAGGACTGAGGTTAGAACTCCTACCTAACTATTTGTACTATAGTGTTATACAGTTATCGCATGTGCCACAGAGGTTATGGGGCTGAAACCTGACAAAAGGCACTTATAAGGTGACTGATATCTGCCGGACCACTAAAGTAAGGAAAGGGGAAGTGTACTGGGTTTGAATGGACCCAAAACCTTTTACTTCTAAACAAAGACAATTTTACATTTGCCAGGACTGAGATTTGAACTCCTACCGAACTAGCTATTTATACTATAGTGTCACACAGTTACCGCACACATCACAGAGCTTATGGGGCTGAAGTCTGATGAAAGGGGCTTCTAAGGTGACTGATATCTGCAGGACTGCTAAAGTAGCGAAAAGGGAAGTGTACTGGGTTTGACTGGACCCAAAAGCTTAAACTTGTAAACAGAGACACCCACACACACTTTTACATTTGCCAGGACTGAGATTAGATCTCCTATCTAGCTAGTTATTTCTACTGTAGTGTTACACAGTTATTGCATACACCACAGAGCTTATGGGGCTAAGCCTGATGAAAGGAACTTTTAAGGTGACTAATATCTGCAGACCTGCTAATGAAGGGAAAGGGGATGTGTACTGGGTTTGAATGGACCCAAAAGCTTTAACTTACACACACACTTTTACATTTGCCAGGACTGAGATTAGAACTCCTACCCAACTAGTTATTTGTACTATAGTGTTATACAGTTATTGCATGTGCCACAGAGCTTATAGGGTGAAGCCTGATGAAAGGGACTTCTATGGTGACAGACATCTTCAGGACTGCTAAAGTAGGGCAATGGGAAATGCACTGGGTGGGGAAGGCCTGTTCTTTCCTAGATCCTACTGACATTTCTCTAAGTGTATGAGCATGCCCAGTGTGACCTTCTATAGTACATATGGGACTCCATTCCAGGGGCTGTTGTACTCCAGTCTGGTTTCCTTTGTGCTACAGCCATACCTCTCAACCTGTTGCTGCAGGATATCTGGGGATAGCCTATCAAAATGGGATGACAATGGGCCATACGGTGATTGTGATTATTTCTCTCACTAATATATGGGTTGTTAGGGTTACAGGACTTGTTTTAGCAGCCATCTAACATATATGCCATTTGACACTATCATGTATTGTTTCAGTACCTTGTGACATACCTCCTCAGATCATCACAGTTTTTTTACCAGAGGAATGCAGGATGGATGATGCACACACCAGGATTATGCATTCTTGCACAATCCTGCCTGTTGACAGGTGTACCTACAAGCAATTGACTGCTGGTGTTGTGGAAATAGTCTAGCACCTTGGTGATATATTACAATGGTGGAATATCTGTGCATTTCTGTTCTGGCCTGCTCTTATTTCCAGTCCACGGTTGGGTAATATAAGTCAGACAGGGTCAGGGTGACAGACAGACTCTGGATAGATTTGCATGGGATAAGATATGTGGGTGTGTGTATGTCCTGGGTCAGATATTTTTGCCTATAGCTACCAGTACTTTGCATAGGGGTCTTCTCAATGGTTGACTGCACTTGGAGGGTTTTGTGTATGTCAGACTATTTGACCAGCCTGGAGGTGTGAGGAAAACTTTTGGCAGACCATCATGGCACCACGATCCAACTGTTAAAACCACAAATTATTAATTAAACTGTAAAATGCAGGAATAAAAATTGGTCCGATAAGTGCTTTCTGCTAGTATAGCCTTCTTCAGATCATGTGTGAGTCCTGCTACAGATTGTATTTAAAACCCAGATGCCCAATCACAAATGTAGGGTGGACCACATATGCAAATGTAGATTCATTGTCTTAGTATAGATTGGAAACATAGTGGCCAACTGCAGTCTTAGAAATTAGTTGGCAGCCAATAACAAAGCATGCAGTGGTAACCTTCCTATTGGATAAGCTTCTTGGTTTTAACCAATTGTTTTCTTAGACATCTATCCCTGTGGTGACAGGTTACTATAGGTCTCATTGAGTCCAATCAACCTCTTGTGGCTCATTGCTATGACAACAGAAAGTGTATATGACAATTAGTAGTAGCAGAGACAACAAATTCAGCTGCTAGAAACTTTACAGCAGCAGTAAATAAGAAACAATGCATCATGATGAATGAACTTTCTATGCTACACAGCCTCCTCAGGGCCCAATCCTCAGTTTCTTTGCTTTTAAGATAGGTCTTAATGGGACCACACTATTTAGGCCTGGAGGAAAATGTGCTCTTAAATTAATAATCCAGTCAATTTCTCTAATTTCTGTCCGATTCTTTATATCACCTTCTCTTGGGCTGGGTTGAATACATTCCAGGACTTTAAATTTAAACACAATGTGCATAGCAAGTTCATTGTTTAAATCAGCATTATATCTCTCATATGATGTTAAATCCGATCCTTAAGGTGCTGATCAGTTTTTTCTACATAGAAAGCTCTGCATGAGCGGCAAGATGTCATATAGACAAGATGTTGAGTGGTACAATTTGCGAATACATCAAAAACATAGGTACTATTATAAATAGGGTGAATAAAGGTATTGCTGCTGTTAATGTGAGTACAAGCTTTACAACAATGGCATCTGAAGATGCCTTTTCTTACCGAGGGTGTCTGTTGACTGAAGCCATCTTTATTACATAGGAGGCTTTTCCTGTTCTGTTTATTCTTGTATGTGAACCTGGGTGTGTCTCCTATGATATTTTTAATCCTCTCATCAGCAGTCAATATAGGCCTATCTTTTCTAATGGTGTCACACACTTGTTTATTATCAGTACTATATGTCAAAAGACAATTAAGTTGTGAGTTTCTGTTCTTGTGTTTAGCAGAGTGTGGAATGGTCGATTGTTCAGTGTAATAAGGATGGCTCTTATGACTTCTCATATTCTCAAGGTCAGTGGCCAACTTGAGATTCAACTCTTTGTAGCCCCTTGCCTGTAAATTACAGTGCAATTTGTCACATTCTGTTGCAAAGTCAACATCTGACATGCATAAATGTGAAACCCTTGTGGCTTGATTTTCAAAGATATTTTTAAAGATGTGGTTGGGATGCATACTCTGGTGATGTAGGTAGTGATTTCTCCAAGTGCCCTATCTGTGGATGCAAGTCTGTATGCCAGTTTCCAGATGCAGCATCACCACCTAGAGGTGTGTGTTTGTCTCACATATATGTATGGCCCACCTCATTTTGCTTGCTTTCCACATTTTGGGGTCAGGATGTTGCATAGGATGAGTGATCAGGGAAGGGTGTCTTACTCCCCATGGCTGTGTGCCAGGGTTCTCTGGGGGCAGACATGTCACCATCTTCCAGGGTTAGGACTGCCTGCAATGAGTGCATTCCCATGTTTAGACTCCTAGCCCTGCCTGTCAACTGTAATGGAGTATCACAGAATGTCCACATCCATGACTCATATATCTTGTTGGTTACCCAAACAAGTGTGGTTTTCAAGGAAAAGTGTTTTGCAAGTTACTCAGGGTTGATGTCAGATATTGCTGACAGTTGACATTGCAGTTTCAGACTTTGTACCCATCAGACATTCCATGCTACTACAATCATTCCATCAACTTTATAACATTATTAGAGCAGTATTTCAAAGGTGTCCTTATCTTTTGACCTTTTTCACCCCATTATTTATGGCTTTGTCCAGATTTCTGGTTCTCTGACACCGGCAGGCTTTCTTCTAGCAGTTAGCAGCATGGCCTTTCTTTGCATTTTATAGACTGAGTTATGTTGGTGTTATGGACCGCATGACACTCCCTAACAGGGCACTGTGGGTGAGGCATGGGCATTTGCCACATGCCTGTAGGCTAGGTGTGACAGATGCAGGCCATCTGTAGCAAGGCAGTGCATTCTGATGAACCTATGTTCCCAGTCTGCCGACAGGGTACAACCCTGGGATGGTGCCATAATTTGACTGTGGGTGTTACTGACAATTGATTTCTGTTTGTGTTGAGCCATCACTCTAGTTGATGGCCGGATGCTGCTTGAGGCTAGGGACATGTTTCTGCATTTCTATGGGACTGTGTGGGGGGTGACACATCTGTACACAATACACATTTGGAGAGACTGTGCTGATATTTGCTTAACATTTTGGTCCCATTTAGCATAGTGGTGTGCCTTATCTTTGAGACTACATGCATAACAGTATCGACCACAAGTCAGATTATTCCGTCATAAACATTTGTAGTTTCAGACATCTTACCTTTCAAAGTTATACTGCCACTGGCAGCTCTGCTCTGATATCACTGTGTTAAAGTCTGTAGATGGGGATTTCATGGATGTCCCCATGTGGAGGCCTATGCCAGACATTTCTGTATGTTTTTCTACAGCTGATCTGCTGGGTGAGGCTGGGGGTGGGTATGGGACCCCCACTTTGATATCTATGCATGTGACCTATGAGCCCCCAGTTATTTGGCTCACCACATATACTGCAGTGGTATTTGTCAACTAGGGTGGTACTGCATGGTGTGGGTGGGCTAGTACTGGGAATACACCTCCTGCTGTCCCACAGAGCTGTCAGTTGTCTACTGCTATCCCAGTAAGCCACCCCATTCCCTTGCATACTTGAATCAATACCATATATGTGTTTTCAAAACATTCCACTCCATTCATTTATTTTGTTAAGGAGACTGACTTACCTTGTGCCTGAGGCTGTTGTGAGGATGGTGCTTGAGAGCTGACTATGTCAGATACACGCAGTACACTGCCTATATATGGTAAGGCATAGTTGGTGTGATGTTTGGCATCCATTTTACTGTATGAGTCAGAGAGAGAGATCAGTCCCTCGGGCCCTTCAGTGTCAGTGTATGTGCTATGCGTTGCCTCTTTGCCAAGGGCAGGGCATACTGGGCATGCCTCTGTCTGCCTACAGGGGCAGGCTCAGGATGTTCCTCCTGCAAGGTTCTCTGTGCCTCTGGAGACCTTGGCAATGGTGAGGGGTAGTGTGGCCCTTCTTTGTTTTGTTCCTGCTACAGCTGTTTCCACAGGATCATATTGTGTAGCATGACACATACTATGAACATGTGTGCACATGTGGCTGGAGAGTACTGCAAGACTCCACCAGATATGTCAAGGCAGTGGAACTGTGATTTAAGCATCCCAAACACACTCTTTATAATGATCCTGGTTTGTGTGTGTGTGCCTCATTATGGTGTTCTTGTTTGGGTGTGTGTGCATTTCTAATGGCTGTCATCATCCATGGTTCCAGTGCATAGCCAGCATCCCCCACTAGATGGCCATATGGGATGTCCCCACTGGCAAACACCCAGTACAGCTGTGATGAATACCAGATGTGGGAGTCATGATAGCTTCCAGGGCTGCCAGCACACACATTCATGATAATGCCCTGGGCATCACACATGACCTGGCAGATGATGGAGTGGAACCCCTTGTGGTTTAGGTAGACTCTACCCCAGTCACCGGATGGTACTTTGATGTGGTGTGCGTGCAGTCTATGGCACCCAGTACCTCCAGGTATTCTGCTACGTGGGAGAAGAGACGCATATTGCTGGTCATCTCCTCATGGATGCTGGGGAGGTAAATGTGCTCAGCAGCTTGTGGTTGCATAGCATCCAGGAACTGGTGGAGTATCCTGGAAGCAGATGCCTGTGAGACCCCCATGATATCCCCAGTTGGTCTTTGGAAAGTACCTGTTGGTAGTATCCACTGGGATGGGTTCCCCTCTGTTGGTTCTGGGTCTGAGGTGAGGCTGGCATAGCTCAACAAGTTGCTGAAGTATGTCCCTGTACACCCTGTAGTGCTTTACTATCTCCAGATCATGTAACCCCTAGTAGGTTACCCTGGGTCTGAACATTCTTTTCCTCCTCCTCAGTCTGAGTTGGTTGTCAGCATTATCCTCCTCACCACCCTCAGTCTCTAGCACATACTGACAGATCAGAGAAACTGCAGCCCCTAGCATGTTTTGTTAGATGTGTCAGTTTAAAATTCCCCCAAATGTGTACACCAGTGATGTGAGTTTATAAGAAAAACAGGCTGAAAGGTGTTAACATAGTTTATAGTAGTGTGTTGAGCTGCTGCCTGTGTAATTGGCTGATTCTGATACATTCCACCTGCCAGCTATGGTAGTTATCTTTGATTCCCTTCCTTCTGCTGTTTCCCCTTCCCATTTCCTCCACATTTAAGCCCTGATGCACCCCTTGCATACCCAGTGCTCACTTGTAAACAGTCTATTTCTGTTGTTTGTTTTGTTTGTTTGGTTTTTGTTTTGTTTTAGGCCCAGTGCATGCCTCACACACCAGTTTAAGTAAAGAAAACAGTTTTAAGCAGAACTGGCCCTCCCTGAATGTGAACACACTCTGCATTGCATGGAATAAGACAATACAGCCTCAGACACACCCCCTTCCTTAGCTGTGCTTAGCTAAGGGGAAACACAGGCCACTGAGCTCCATTGTGCTTATAGCAAGCATGACAAACCCCCTTTTCATGTTAGCTTCTCCTCCTGACTACAGGGTGGTGTTAGAGCACCTACACGGTTAGGTGCAGTCTGACACTTAGAAGAAATCTGTGATTCAGTATAAATCCCCTCATTTGCATACACTACTGCCTAACTCCATAGTTATCACACTTACATTGGGCCTTTCCACTTAGTAACCACTATTCCCTGGTATTGTTTTCATTCTGCTTGCCATTGGCTAGAATAACAAAATGCAGATTTATGTAAAAATTGATTTTTCCCATTTTTTTATTTTTTTTATTTTTTATTTTCAGCATGATCCTGTTTGCACCCCGCTGAACAATGCTTAAATGGCCGAGATTGGCCAAAAAATAAAAAAATGAAAGTTTTATTTAAAAAAAATTTAAACTGTTTATCATGCCAGTGGCCATATATTTAGCCATTGGCATGCCTACTAGATATAATACATGCTTTATTATGAGCTGTCATGCCTTCATTTTCTAATTTGCAGAAATGTGTTCAGCTAGTAACTGAACACATTTCTGCTTCTTACACTATTCCTGCATGGACATCTGCCTGCTTGCTGAATCGATAATTCACCTCATTTGCATCATTTTCACTAGCAAATGAGGTAAATAGCATTAGGCATTGGTGTCCAGGCAGGAATAGTGCTGCCAAACTCGTGCACATCAGATTAGCTGTTTGCTGAATCACTTGGCGTTCATATTCCATGCAGCAGCTGCATTATTATTCCTACACTCCGTGTAGGGTTTAATGAATCCTGGGGATACTCTTTTTAAATAGCTGATACTGGTATTGCATCCAAGATTAGACTATCCCCCAAATTTACTATTTTCCGGGCAGGACTAGCTTAGTCTTGCATGGAAGCAGATGCTTAGGAGCAGGATGGCAGCGCACCATGCGCGTTAATGAAAGCACGCTGCCTGAGCTCCTAATCTTACATGGAGCATTTAAGAGTGCAAGGGGAATGTCTGAGTGCAGACCTCTCAGAATATACATGCCCCTGCAATGAAGAACAGCAGAAAGTCCTAATAGAATGAGCAAGACTGCTCATAGGTGTACGCATACCCCCAGCAACATCCCCCCACATGTACAAGAGCAATAGTTAGCACAAAAAATATAAAGATACTTTTTTTTTTATTAAACAGATTAAATTTAACCATAGGTGCATGGATTTGCCCATTGCTTAGCTATGGTTAATGCAGTTTAAATGGCAGAAGAGGATAAAAAACAAGATATAAGCATCTGAAGCAGTATAGCAATAGTGTAGTGGGCAGAGCATTCGCCTTGTTAGTAGTCATTCCCAGTTCGAGTCCCACTGCAGCACATTTTCCATGTCAAATCACTTAATGACCAATATTTTTAGTTGCGTGACCTACTAAATAACATATATTTGTAAACTGGAGTACTGCATTAAATGCAGATGTGAGGTGTCAGTGTCATAATGTTGCAAAGTCCACAGATAATCATTAGTGCCTCATACAGTATATGTACACAGGAATCAGGGATACAAATGGAAAGTAAAATGTGTAATGAATGATAACTCCATAAAGCTTCCAAATCCCCCACCTTCCCAAGAACCATGAGACATTACTGTCTGAATTAGTGCAGTGGTAAGCTGGAGTAAGCACTAGTAAGCAAGTGTAAGCACTATTAAGCGGAAGTAAGTGGGAGTAAGCATATGTAAGCACTAGTAAGCAGGTTTAAGCCCATTTGCATGGGGGTAAGCAATGCGCACACAGGTTAAGCAATATTGAATCTAACTCTCTGTAAGCATATTTAACCAGAGGTTAACATTGCTTACCCTCACAAAAATCTGCGCAAACCCACTTACAACTGCTTAAAAGTGCCTTAATCACTTTGTATGCAACAGCTGATGTTCTGGCCAGAAACAAACTAAACAGCCTTTGGAGGTCTTGAACCCAGGACCCTGTACACTATAGTCACAGTAGTTAACCACTAAGCCATCACTGCAGTACATGAGATTGAGGTATCACCACACAAATCCTCACTATAGTAAAAGCAAACTAAACATGTGAAAGGAATCTATATACAGTCGTATGTTCTATAAACTACTACATAACATAAATATGTGAACTGGAGTACTTCAGTAAGCCCAGATGTGAGGTGCAATTGTAATAAAGTTTTGAAGTCTGCTAATAAACACAAAGACCCCATACAGTGTACGTACACATGAATCATGGATACCAGACACATATATAACATGTGATGAATAATAAATCTATACTAAAAAGCAGATAGAATGCAAATTAAATATTAAGCAATGCTAAGCATTGCACAGTCCAGCTTAGTAGGTGTAAGCAATGTGTAGGCCAGCTAACTCAATTTGCCCATTGGTATACCCCTTTAAATAATGCCAACCTTAGGTAAGCAGGTTTGCCCATCGCTCAGCCTTTTCAAAACTATCTAATCACGGCAAACTGTGGGAAATTGGCCCTATTTAAACCCAACAGGTGGGAATACATTTCATAACTGGTTGTAGCTTCTCCTTGCTGGCACCATGTCTGGAATGGGAGAGGGTGTGCACGTTTGAGTGCAGCGCTGGGGCATCTAGGAGTCCTGAGTCATGGCAGGACTCCTTGTCAAAGACCATGAGCAGAGACTGCTGCAGGGCCAGTACAAGGATTCCCAATATAAAGCAGAAGCCTGGGACCAGCTCGCCCATGACCTCACCAGTGACGCTGGCATACACTGAACTGGTGAGTAGGTCTGACATCACTATGCTGACCTGAAGTGGTGAAAGGGGATCTCTTGGATCAGTGGATCCAAGAGGCTAGGAGGACAGGGGAGGTCTCAGATGTGTGTAAGCATCTCTCCACTACCTTATGGATAGGTATGGCTAAATATTCCTCTTATGTCCTTCACAGCGGCAAGTGTGTGGGCTGCGAACCAGGAGGCCCATGGATGCCACTTGGAGAGGTTGCAACACAAGGCAGGTTAGTAATACTCTTGCATGTACTGTCATTGGAAATAAATCTAAAAGTATTAGTAAGTTAATTGCTTGTATCAAACCTGTATTGTTTAAGGCAAGTACTGCATACATCAGATAATATGGCAGTAAGAGTCTAATATAGGTTGTATGTAAGTAAAAGCATAATAGCCTGACAATAAAGGTCTAACTGCTGGACTGCATGTGTTTACTCTGGTATCATATGGAAATGTAGCTTTGCAATCACGTAATAGTACTGTTGTATTAAGCACTGTTACCCACACTCTGCAACAAAAATAAAATGTGTAGGAATGTCTGTATATGACTGGTGTAATCCCCAGAGGTCATTTAGTAAAACTGAAAGAGGCATAGACAGAAAACAGTGAAAAGACAGGCAACCAAATCCAAATAGCACATGCAACTGAGATGTGAACTGCTGTATTTTTAGCACACACAGCCATGGTTTGAATCCTGGGAGTGGTAGTAGTCTGCATACAGAATCATACCCCACAACTGTACAAATATGTCCAGAATATCCAGTAAATTGGCCCATATCTGCTGCCTGTCACTCTGTCCCCCTGAGAAATCACTGGGATGATCCCAGAAGTGTAGGCTGCAAACAAGAAATACAACTGATTGTCACACATCTATATGAACAAACCTGTCTCTCTAGCAACACTCTAAACTGTTATGAGAGTAATAAGCCAAGTTTGTCCCATCTACACCCCCATGTTGTCAAGCTCTGTTGACCAGAGTGTGAACAGCAACAGAGTGAGATATATGTGCATAATACTAATGTTGATGCTAGTAATTTGTTTGGCAACATTCAGGTAGCGCTAACAAACAATGCTCCCACAGGTCTGTCAGATACGAACACTGTGCCTAGAAATAAAAGACTGATACCCTATACTGGTACTATTTACTCTGGTATTGTATGGCATTGTGAGTGCTGCAGTTGCTCTGAATAATAAGGTATCACTCATCACTGTCACCCACACTGTGCTACATAACATAACTGTCTAGGAAATCCTATACAAGAGTGTTGTAAGTCATTAAAGGTTGAAGAGGGCAATAGTGTACATATGTCCCGGTTAACCTGCATGTGGTCAAGACATGGCCAGATTCTGTGCAAAACGAGATGGACAGGTATGTGCATAACATCAACCTGGAATCTGGGAGTATGTGTAGAAACAGTTAATTAGTGTTAACAAACAATTCCTCCACAGGTATAACAGGTAAGATGTGTATACTGCAGATAAAACCAGTTTGGTATATAGTTTTTCACAGCTATATCACTGTCCAAACTAAGACAATAGGGCACTTTAGTAATACTTGTAAGGTACAGATAACAGCACTGACTAGGAAAGTAATGTGAACTACAGGAATATACTAGTTGTTAACTGACATCTTTCTCTCCCCCCACCATATCTGCAACAATAAACTAAATACCCAACTCAATTGGTATGTGATGACTTCACTGTTGGGACATATGTCCTATTGTTTGATAATTATTTAAATATGTTTCTATGCATGTGCTTTGTTGGAATACTCCAACATTGGTGGCATGGTGCCATCAATGTACCTGCATGCTGTTGTAATTACCAATGTGGTCCCATATATGCATGTGTTCTGTTTACTATGCAACTGTTCCATATCTGGTGTCTGGGTTAATGGGAATATCTATGCATGCTGTTATACCTAATCCTGGAATGTGTTGACTATTACTAACCTACATATGTTGATAAAACATAAATACCATAGCACGTATGGGAATGTGGGTCCCAGTGGACCCACCTGTCCCACCTCAACTAGCCGTGGCACCGGGCAGCAGCATGTCTGGGGTCCAGCCCGGGACCTCCTCATCCACTGGTCATGCACCACCTTCAGGTGAAACCACCTCAGGGGATGGGGCTCGCCCCCCCTAGAAGTGGGCGCAGACAGGAACCTGCCAACCATCGCTATGTCCAGGTCATGGTGCATAGCGAGCTCAATCAGCAGCTTGGAGATCTGCTACACCAGCTTGAGGGCAACGTGTTGCTACTAGAGGGTTGGCATTGCTCTCTGAGTCAACCTCCAGCACAGCCACCTTCGAGGCTGTGAAGGTGCAGTGGTGACTGACCAAGGGTGGGGACCTCAGTCCCAGTGTTTCCACTAGGGGGCTCATGGGGTTCCATTTCCCAAAACCCCTCCCCATCAAGGTGTTTACCCCCCCACATGTCTCATATACTGTCCCTGCATGCATCTTGCTTGTCTTGTCTATTAACCTACCCAAACTACCTCCCCAAATATACCTACTATCCCTCTCCAACATCCCACTCTCACCTGAAAAAAGGGGCAATCTGTTCCCAAAAAAAAAAAATCTTGCCCCATACATAGCTCTCCATTTCGCACATGTGTCCACTGGACACAAGTAATCTGGCCTAATTGGCATCACAACATATTATTGTTGTCCTTACCTCTCTCTCAGGGGTTTGAGTGTCCAAATCTACCTCCAAATTCAGTGTATATGCACAGCTGTTGCTGTAGGGGAAATAGGCAGTCATGGACCTTCCCTACACCCTTCCTGCACATTCCTAGCTATTTTCATTACTGTCTTTCCCTCTTTGTGCCCCTTTTTCACCACTTTCCCTATCAACCCTTTTTTCTTTTCTTTTCTTTTAAAGAAATTAGCACAGGGGTAAGTGGGAGTAAGCACTTCTAAGCAACAGTAAGCGGGTTTAAGCTTGTTTGTGCAGGTGTAAGCAATGCCTAAACAGGTTAAGCAACTAAGAAGCTGAATCAGTATAAGAAACAGTAACCGAATGCTAGCAGTGCTTACATCCACGCAAACCCACGCAAACCGCTTACAACTGCTTAAAAGTGCCTAAATCACTTGTATCCAATGACCCTTGTTCATCCCAGAAACAAAATAAACAGCCTTTAGAAGGTTTAAACCCAGCACCTTGCACACCATAGCCAAAGTGATTTACCACCAAGCCATGTCAAATATACATAACCATGATGTTTTCACAAACATATCATCCAACCCAGTTATTCAACAGTACAGGAAATGTATTTAAACATGTAGATGTATGTGTGTGTATATATATTAAATAGATATAGCATATCTATATATGTATATATCTATCTATATATATATCTACACATGCATACATCTATAGATATATATGTCTACATATATATATATATATATATATATATATATATATATATATATATATATACATATATCAATATAAATATGTAAGCATAAATATATATCTATATAGGTATATACAGACATATATCTATAGATATAAATGAGAACATAAAAAAACATACATGCCCACATGCACCATTAATAGGGGTGAGGGGGCCCAAACAACATACATCTTGTAAGTATAGATATTCTTCCAACAGCCAAACACATCTGCCCTGCAATACAATACCAACTGTTGCAAATCCCATAGCCAGGACCTGACACAACATGGGCACAAGATGTTAACAGCACTTCATCCCACCTGTATGATGTCAGGCTGGTATCAGTACCATATCATACAGTACAGTCTGGCTACCATAGGGAATGTACAATGTGGAAGCAATCAACATTCCTAAGATACATATACACAGACCAATTTATGCAGATACATATAGATAGATAGATAGATAGATAGATAGATAGATAGATAGATAGATGTAACTACACATACACACACAGAAATATGTATAGGAAGATACATATGTAGAAGGTGCACACAATACAGAACAGCCAGTATGCCTACAGTTGCCACCTTACCAAATGGACACTGTATGAGCCACCCATACAAATGACAATTGTTGCTTGCAACATATACCCACAGAGAGGTCAAAGGATATAACACCACAGACAGGTTTGCATACATGGGAAAGCTTTATTTGTGTACTATTACAGCTGTATATGTCATGTCATATAGCTGTTTAGACTCTGACATACATATAAACAGAGTAATGCAACTGTGAAACAGTTATATTAATACAGTATTCTGGAAAGGTTTACATATGTTGCTGTCCAGGCCGAGGCCTTCAAGTAGAACAATAGTAAAGGCAGACTGGGCCACAGGATAACAATCAAGCAACAGTAAGTAATGCAGATGCATAGCCCAGCAGCCTCTATCTACACTCTGTACACAATCCCTAGGGAGTAAAGATCTCAGTTGATACAATGGGATATAATCTGTTAGATAACAAGGCATAACTGACACCATCACAATCACATTGACAAACAGAACAGTCTCTATGGCAGGAAGCAGTAGCCCTGCATTTACCCAAGGTGAATTGTATGGTAATGTACATCCAGATGCCTTAAGGCAGCTTACCCCTGATACCCCCACATGTAGTAACAGCCTAGGTTAGTTATGGGGCTTCTCTCCTATAGACTGACATACAGGGTCATATATCACTGTTACATACACTGGCCTCTGGATTGCATAAGGGCACACATGTATTGTATAGATGAAGCCCACACATATATGGACCCAACCCACAATATGTGTGGGGGCCACAACAGCAGTGGACTGATGGCAGGAATGGCAGCATGACATACTCATAGCCCACTACATAACAACCCCTGACAGCATGTCATATGGATAAAGCCTGGTATGTAGGTGGAGAACAGGGGCTGGAACACAGGCCATATGTGAAATACTCTTGTCATACACTAAGCAAGTCTCTGGTGTTACAGAATAGTCTGCAACATACCCTTAGTCAGGAATAAGAAGTTAGAAAAAGAAAATGGCTGTAGCCATGTACTGATAGCACTCAACACACACACTGCCAGTGATATATCTGACACAAGACCTGTGTGGTGAACAGACAAAACATAATAGGCACACCTCTGGCCATCAAGTGGATAGGTCCACAGTTGAGAGCTATGCAGACAGACTGCATTCCATGTTAAACTAGTAAGTACACACAAACCCTGTAACACTGGTGCTATACAATGCATACAACACTACTCACACTATGTCTGTAGTTCTGGAACCTCATACAAATAAGTAGCTGGCCTGAGTGTGCAAGTTCTCTTGTAAGAGGTATTGCTACCTGCTGTCTGAAACACTTTTGCCCACATACAGGAAGGATGTCCACCATACAGGAAAGGTAAAGCGAACACACCCACATTATGTAAGGATTTATAGTAGTGGGTTGCCATGACAGTGGTACTTGGAAGTACTACACAGCATGCTGCATGCAGGTAGCAAGTGGAGGACACTGATTGGTGCAGAGGCCATCACCTGATCATGTGTATCACCAAAAAAAGCCATGCTGCAATTTATTCAAAGCAGCTCAATCCATTTACTGGAGAGAAAATTATATATATATATATAGAGAGAGAGAGAGAGAGAGAGAGAGTGAAAGGCAAAATAAAAAAAAAACACAACAAAAGTAATAAAAAAACATCCATCCAGCAAACTATGCAGAAGGGACGTCATTCCCACAACAGGTATGTGAAGTATATATGCATGTAATTGACTGTAGTACTAGGTCCATAATAATGAGATAGATGATGTGGAATGGTTTATATGTGCCATCTGGTGTTGTTGTTGTAATGATGTTCAGTTGAACAACTGCTAAGGACAATAGAGTCTTTCCCTGTGGGTAGTGGGCCATAACTGTCAACTGTGCAGGGCAGCACTGACTGATACAATGTAAGCCATCAGAGGGTATGTTGTGTAATGGGAAGCATGTATATTACTGTGGCCAATAGATGGTGCTGGAAGTAATGCCATAATGATGGACACGTGGGTTCCACAGCCAACAACTTGCAGGATACTCAGGTAAACTGCATTGTAGCATGCTGGAATGCCATAGGTGTGTAATAGGGTTACCTGCAATCTGGACCTACATATACCCCCCTAATGTTAGGCTGTGTCCATATGTGGCACCTGTCTTTGTTGTAGCAAGGCAGAACAGTGAGGCTGTGCAGGAAGGTGTTGTGAGATTGTGGACCTGATGTCTGAATGTACCCCATATATAGGTATGTATATGTGTGTGTATATGTGTATATATATATATATATATATATATATATATATATATATATATATATATATATATATATATATATATATATATATATATATATATATATATATATATATATATATATATATATATATATATACACATGTATGTCCACAGATATACAGATACCCATATGTAGACATATATATAAACACATATATACATCATATATATCTACACATATATAGATATACACCTATATGCACCTCTGCATATATACAAACACACACACAGATATATGTATGTAAATACATGTCCCCTATATTACCACCACAGTGCTGCATGCTATATGAGAGGGAACAGCACACATATCAATACACACAGATATATACAGCTGTCAGTGTGTGCAACATGGATGGATGTGTCACATGTGAACCCCTTGTTGGGACCACATTGCCCTTGTCTGTGAAGTAGGGAATGGGAATATGGGGAAGTATGGCAGGTATAGTTGTGGAAGTGGTCCAGGTTGGTAGCTATAGAGGACAGCCTACAGGGGTGGTATGTAACACATGTGGTGGATAAACACCCTGGATGGTGTGTGCAGTCTGTGATGTGAAAGCCCCATGGGCACCAATATGGACATAATGGAAACAAGCCTCCCACCCACTACTACTCACAACAGCAGTCCACGTTCCAAAGGTGTCTGGCCTGGGGGCTGAGCAGGAAGAGCATGTGGACTCTGTGAATGTGTACTGGGTGCCTCAAGGTGACGTAGCACATCCCACATGTGTCTGTGGAGCCCGCTATGGAATAGACCCTGGACCTGACCTCAGGGGACAAGATCATGTCTGTGTGTGCCCCCAGGGGGAGACAACATCCCCTGAGTTGGTTCCACCTGAAGGTAGTGCTGGACCAGTACTTGAGGAGGCCCCAGTTTGGGTCCCACATGTGGCCTGGTAACATGGGCATATGAGTTTGGAGAGATGGTTCTACTGGCAAGTATTCCCTAAACATGCTATTTTGTCACTGTTATAGAACATATGTGGGTAGTAATAGTCTACACAATCGTGGAACATGTCCAATAGCATGAATAGATATCCCCAATAACACAGAATATCAGATGTGCAGCAATCACATATCAAGCATACCACAGGCATATATGGAACTATAGTGGTCCTGACAATGGCATGCAGGTGAATAGTCTGTAACAGGCCAGCAATGATAGTGTCCACACAGGGAACATGGCTGCAAACACATAGCACAAAGTGTGGTACAATACAATATCTGTCTCACTGGTAGGTAAGATGTAGCCATACCTATTGAGTTGTGTGTACAGTTTGTTATTGCTGATATGGTGGGGGGTGACAGAGATGTGTATTAGGAACTGTGGTCACCTTGCTGGTATGAGTTGCTCAGACCTGTTTCCATCTTTATGTCTTTCAGGCAAGATGCCAAATGGATGGCTCCTGGCTTACTCCACTGCTGAGAATGATATAGTGATAAACCACCTAATCCAGCACTACCCTGTCCTGTTTGGCTGGGCCACCCATGAGCAGCAGGAGTGGACTGCCCTGTGGAAAGACCTACTCCACAGGGCAAATGATGTTGGACTGCACAACCACAGTTATGAGCAGGTCAGGCATCATTGTTCTGACGTGCTTTGCAATGCCCTTCAGCATGCTGCTGCAGTCCGGGGGGATCTCCTCTCAACAGGGAGGGTTCATGCCATTAATCCTCCCCTGACATGTGTTGAGGAGCTCCTCACCAGCCTTGTGGCACCTGCCCATCCACATAGCCATCAACTGCGAGACACCATTGTGGAGGTGGGTGCTACTCACACACAGGCTGAGGAGTGTGCAGGTAAGGCTACAGGGCACATCAGTAGACCACTGTTGTGTATGCTTACACATCTGTACAGGTACAACATGCATATCTGACATGTCATAGTTATAGTTTGTTGCTGCGTAGTAGTGATAAACAGATGTGCACATGTGGTAGTATTGTGGATATGTACTGTTGAAGTATTGTACCCACCCTGTAGTAATGCCGCAGGTGTGGCCATTGACTTTGCATCTCTCACCCTCTTATCTAGGCCCCTCCAGTATACCACTAAGGCAAAAGGCTATAGCCGGTGAGTATGGTTTAAGTTAATGCTTGCCAATACACCTGGCATGTAATGGCTATGGTATATTCCATGCACACATCTAACACACCTACCCAGAATGCAAGCTGTACATGTGCATGTATTGTTGCTGTTAAATGCATGGCATCACAGTGGTGACAATGATGGGTTATTGGAAGGGTATTTCAGACACCTGCAAGATAACTAACATCCTGTCACTGTGGAATGTGTCCACAGGGAGTAACATAATGGTGGGAGACATGCCCTACAATTGGGACATGTGTGAAACACCACCCATCTACAGTGCAACAACAGTGTATATACCAGTAGTACAATGGCAACTGTTACAGAGTTACACTATGGCATAACATATTACTGTGGTCCACATTATCATCTGGGACTAGGCTGTAACATGTGGTGTGCAGTGTATGAGACACTGCAAACTGACACACATGTGTAGGTCTTACTTGTCAAGCATCTGCAAAAAGGGTGAAGGTGGGGAGGGGGTGTCAGCATGACACACCAGTGCACTGCAGCAGGGATCCTAAGGATGCTAAGAATGGCTGTATCTGCACACAGTCAGATTCAGGAACAGTGACAGATGTAACCTTACCCCCACAACAATAGTATACCTTGCAATCATGCAGATTTGGGGGACATGTGTAGGGCAGACTGAACATAGACTGGCAAATGCAGATGGCCCATGCTAGTATACCCCTGCCAGGAGTAGTGACTGCTGTAGTACACATAATAATAGGTGCAACAAACTGTCACGATAAAGGTGTGTACACATATGCACAAACGGAGTGTATGCATCGCAGTCAGCATCTGCACACCTAACACATTCCATAGACATTGTGAATGTACAGGACATATGTCAAATATCGGGCTCATGTAGTGTTAATATATATGGTGTAGTAGTCACATCGCAAATCAAGGAAGGGTGTGTCATATCAGTAAGGGTGTGTGCACTCCCCATAGCCATGGTATGCTCTGATGGTTGTCAGTGCAATAATATTAGATTGGTCATACATGGTCGGCTGATGTTGAGATCTGTAAACCAGGCATCAGGCATTCACAAATGGTATCAGTCCACATAGCATCCTAGGTATGTGTTGCTGAAAAACATAGGGGCTATGAGCATTAGAGCTGACATAACTGACACAGTACTACACATTCAGCAATGGGTTGTACACCTGTGAGGTTTGGTGCACAGTACATGGCAGGGTGCAGAACAGGTGCACATCAGTACTGTGTGCATGGGTTCGGTGGTATCCAGGGAAAGAGTCATCACCTGCTACCACAGCACATGCATCGCACACATGTATACTGTTGCTAGCATGGATTGACTATATTTGCACTACATGCTGTTGTGTACCAGATGTTATGCATGTTGACAGTGGGTAATAGGAGGACTGTGTGTACTATCATTGTGCAACCTCACATGTATGTGTATGTGAGTGTGTGTGTCTTGGTGGGTGGATATTTTGTCTGTAGGGTCACTCTGGTAAAGTGGAGGGAGGGTGATGCATGTAGGATGCATGTGTGCATGTGTGTGTTTGTGTGGGTGTCCATGTATGCACATGTGTGATTGTGGGGTTGTTCATACAGCAGTACTTCCCTATGGGATCGTGCAGTACATGGACATGGACTGACACATGACACACCAGGAATACTTGTCATGTATGCAATCACAGGACAGCTGATAGCATAATAAGGTCTGTAGCATGGAACATGCATTGGGAGGGAAGGTAGACACCAGATATACCCTTAATATCACATTCAGCAAAGAGGTGACTGACAACCCACTTATGTAGCACTATAGATGCATTGGGGAATTAGTAGACAACACCAGGTAGTGTATCCATATATTACAGTTGTCACATGATAGGTTGATTGAGCAGCATATATGTCATGTACTGAGCAATACCTACACATGACACTCCAGTGCGTGATATTATGGACTGAACATAGTAGCCCCTCACATATAGGGGCCATGCTCACGATGTCCGGACATATCCAGGGTGAATACTGAATGACAGCAGTGAGGCATGTACAACCACTCCACTCAGGTCAGGGTGGTAATGGAGTAACAGGTCTTGTGCTGTGATCACTTGTCTAGGCATTTAGAGGAATGATACGTTAATGAGTGGTAGTAATGAGTGTATGTTACCATGTGTGATGCAGGATGGAGAATGCATGGGATTAAACGTGGGACTGTCTGTAAAGTCACGGACAGGTAAGTATTAAGGTGGTGTGTGTGTGTGTGTGTGTGTGTGTGTGTGTGTGTGTGTGTGTGTGTGTGTGTGTGTGTGTACTGTTATGCAATGCTGTACAGGTCTTAAAGTGTGTTTCTTGTTTTGCCCCACAGGTGGCGAGGTGGGGCAGGGTCCCTCCTGCATGCAATCTGATGTTGGTGTCCATAGAGACACCGAAGATGATGATAGTACTGTTGAGGCACAGGTGGGGTTGTCAGGAGCTGAAACAGCGCCATCATTTGACATCCCCCTTTTAGCCATCACAACCCCGCACACAGTGTCAGTGCTATACATACCCCATCACCAGTGGCCATAGTGAAGGGACAGCTGGTGTTAGGTGGCAGTGCACAGGAGAGTGTGGTAACCATGCCTACTGTGTCTGGTCACAGCAGGCATAGCCAGATGTCCAGCAGTGCACCACATAGGCAGATGTCCAAGGGTGCTCATGGTAAGGCTGCTGGCCATCATGCCCCTGTCAGACTCACCACAACTGGTACCACCAGGCACATGTTTCAGGCTGTCATGGTGGTGCAGGCACGTATGGAACATTACACCAGATAGGGTCTGAGGCTGCAGAGGGCTGCTCTGACATCTGCAAGTGACAACTTCTGTGAACTGTCTGGTGCCATCCATGCTTATACCGAGCTCATGGATAGACGGTCTGGTGAGATGATGGCCCTCATCAACTGTGGTATGTCCATGCTTGAACATGTGATGGGAGTGCGGCGATGGTGGCGTGGATGTAGGCCAGTAACACCAACAGCTGGCAGTCAACGTGGACGTGCTAGGATACCAAGGGGCTCCCATAGTGGCAGTACCAGCCTTGGCACTGCTGGGGGGGGTGCTGTCCACACCACACCACTGCAGGCCATGAGCACATGGTCCTGGCCAGTCCCAGGAGGGACCTGGTTCCAGGAGACATCTGTCATCATCAGGAGAGAGTAGCACATTGAGGTCTGTTCCTGGACATGTCCATGGAACTCCTAGCAGGCACAGTCCACGTGTCCATGGCCAGAGGCAGTGAACTGCACACCCTGCCAGGTATGGTCTGCAGCTGTCCATAAGCACCTATGTAGGGCAGCCACATTGCAGAACTGTGTGCATGCATATCCACACACTATACGAACACACCTAGGGCAGCCCCATACCTACACACACCACATCACCACACCCAGTTCACCTCATTGCACCCCTCACCCACACACATGGTGTCAAATGTATGGCCCACCCTCGGCCTCTGGAAAACCAACAACACACCCTATGCATATGATGATACCTGTGCCACATCACTGTCATCCATAACATCAATGCAGAGACAGGCTAATATGGTTCTGATGCACATGGTGACTGTACTAAAGTGCACCAAAGTACTGCAGTGTAACATGTTGTCAGGAGTAAAGTTTAATGCATATATGTCAGGTATCCAAGAAGAAAGCTAGTGCTTAGCCTAATCCCAGTGCTTCCAATTATCAACAAATACAAAGTAAGAAAATCACTGGGAACTGCTGCTGTACGAACACAATAAATATTTATTAAAACACTGAGAGTAAAAAACAACAAAGTGAGCGCTTTTGGGCTAAACCCTTCATCAGACAAAAATGCTCTTACAAACATCTCATTTTAAAAAAATACTTACACCAATCAGTACTCAGAAAAAACCCGCCTTTTTCTGTGGGTTGTCCTAATACAAACTATTCAATTAGTAATTAAAGGCACATATTACTGCTGATGTGTATTCAATAAAATAAAAAATAATAAAAATGAAAATAAAAATTCAATAAAAAACACGCCTATTTTTGAGAGTGGGTTTCAGGGGTACCATATCATTCAGCCCTGGTTTAACATGGGCTGTTAGATCTAAAATCCATTGTGATTCTATAGCCTCTGTTTTCAGCCTGATATCACCACCTCTCTTATTGAGAAAAACATTAGCAATCACCCTAAATTTAAAATTATGTGTTGGGTGATCCTTAACATGATTATATAGTGCATTGTGCTCATCACAATTCCTAATGGAGCCTAAATGTTGCAGGATCCTGGTCTTTAACATATTGTTGGTCTTGCCAACATAATATCCTTGACATGATGTACATCCTGCCATATATACCACATTAGTGGTCCTACAGGTAGCTTTCCCCTTAAATGTAAAACTCTTCCCTGTTAACGGATGTATAAAAACTGTCTCCCTATTAGTATATTCACAGGCCTTACAACTACCACATGGCACAGTGCCCTGGGACCTAGGTAAGCATGTGACATCATTATTGCCCCTATCTCAACAGAGTATATCCTTCAGATTCTTGTTCCTCTTAAAACTAAACTGCGGGACTTCCCCTACTATGTCACTCAGGTTCCTATCACTTGTAATGATATTCCAATTTCTCTTAATGATGTCACATACCCCTTGAATGTTACTCCCATAGGTCAAAGTCACTCTAGGTTTCATGTCCTTGTTCCTATCATTATTATTATAGCCATTTTGACTGCTGTCATTACTTTCTGACCTTGTATCTATACTAAGCCATGGCTTATATTTCCCTTTCCTATTATCACTGCCTCTTATAGCTGCTGCTTCCACTAAGTCAAGTCTATATCCCCTATCCTGAAAACACTTCTTCAAATTCACAACCTCCTTCTCAAATTGGTCATCCATCAAACTAAGCCTAGATATCCTGCCCACCTGCCCTTCCACTATGTTGGAAAAGGTGAACCTAGGATGCATACTATCAAAGAGTAAGGAATTCTTCCAACTCTCTTTTCTAAATAGTTTTGAACTAAAACCTTCAGATGTAAGTTCAATAGTAACATCTAAAAAGTCCAGGGCCACAAACAAGCTCTTTATATCAAATCTCAGGAAAGAGGTAGTGGAATGCAAAAATTCCACAAAGGAGGTCAGCCTTTCTTCACCTCCCTTCCAAGCAATAAAGATGTCATCCACAAATCGTAGGTAAACCCCTATGTGTTGATTCCAGTCACTGTTATTTAATACATGTTGTTTTTCCCAATAAGAGAGAACTAAATTAGCATAGGAGTTAGCACAGGGGGTTCCCATAGCTACCCCCTGTGCTTGCCTATACATTGTACCATTGCTCAAGAAAACATTGTTCTCCAGAACTAATTTCAATGACTCCTCTATGAGAAATAGTTCTCTCTCTGCAACACCCATGTCCCTTAAAATCCCTGCACAGGCCAATATTCCATACTCATTACCTATCACTGTGAATAAACTATGTACATCTAAACTTACTAACATAATCCCTTCCTGTCTGCCTTCCCTATTCATCTCACCCAAGATCTTTAGGAAGTGTGCAGTATCCTTCAAAACATTATCCATGAGATCAACGTAGGGTCTAAGTGTGCATTCCAGCCATATAGATAAATTCTCAGTGACCCAGCCCCTACCCGACACTATAGGTCTAAGTGGTGGGTCAATCAGTGACTTGTGTACTTTGGGTAGAGCCTTGAACACTGGAATGACTGGTTTATCTACATGAACAAAATCTTTAGGGTCCTGTGTTATGTACATGTTAGCAAATAGCCATTCTACACGTACATGTACCTTACTTATGATGTTCTTAATTTCTACTGGATTAATCATATGATAGATCTCTCTTTCTGATAGCAGTTCTGATATCTTCCTATTGTACCAGTCAGTGTCCAAGACAACTACTCCCCCTCCTTTGTCTGCCATCCTTATCGTCAGATCTTGATTTTTAATAAGTTTCTCTAAGGCCTGTCTTTGCTCATTAGTTAAATTATAAAAACAGTTTTTCCCTTTTTCTTGCAAGAGCTTACACAAATCACTCTCACATTTGTTAATAAATAAATTCAGTGCTGATGAAAATGGGGGAATATAGCTACTGGGTTTTTGTTGGCCCATACTAGAACCTTGTGCCCCTCCATATATCTTATTCAACATTACCTTTCGGAAATACAACATTAAATCCAGCACTATATCACTATACATACAAGGTTTACTTGGTACAAATGTCATTCCTCTATTCAAAACATATATTTCGGCAGCATTTAGTGTATATTTAGATAAATTAAATACAATACCATGAATAAAACAACATGAAGTCAATTCAAAGTCCTCCTTTTGTTCATCGAGTCCCTGTCGTCGCTCCGTGACCGCTTCCACTGACCTTTCCTCTTGACATTCATGGGCAACGTGCCCAAAAAATAATCCTGTCCTAGTAGCACTTTAGGACGTGCTCCCATGTCCCTTGAAACAGGCACTGATTCTACCCTCTCATTAAAAGTATCTTGCAAACTAGTCAAGGGAGTCACAGATGTAATCAATGTCCCTCCCTTAACTGAATCACTTTGATTACAGTCAGTATTCAACGGCCCTTCCAAATTCGCCGATTCTTTGCCTGTGACTGCTAAGTCACAAGCAGTAATCACATTCAAAGTTTGTGCAAATTGGGAAGCTCGTATTTCGCTGTCAATAGCTACCACTCTTTCATTAGCCATTAACGGATTCCCGTAAAGCGTCAACCGGAACTGTTGTTGCTGTGAATGTCTCTGTATTAGACGTCAAACGACCGCGCCGCTCCTCTGCATTCATAGGTCTCCCTCTGGGTCGCTGTGGCCTCCATGTATTATTAGAGGATCGAGGGGTATTCTTCGGCCACAAGAAGATATTGCCCCTCAAAAAATCTTCATAGTCTCGCCTTAATTTACCCATTTTCAAAGTTCTTAATTTATCATCATTATCCAAAAGACCCTGATGTATCTGCTCCAATCGGGTCTTATGATGTGGTTCCCGGAAATTGTCCGTCAACTTCTGCTTTGCATTGGATACCTCACATTTCAAATCTGCAACTTCTGAAGAGAAAAAAGTTATCAACAACTCCATATATTGAAAGCTTGTTTTTATATTGATAGCCTGCCACTTAGCTAATAAATCTGGATACTTGTCCCCTTGTGTTGGCATGCACATAACACGCATGCCCCTCGGGACAATGCCATAATCCAGACAAGCCTCCAAGTGATAGGCTTGACATTGTAGTCGTTGTAGCCTCATGGCCTTAAAATTAAGGTCACGAGCCAAGTCTTCAAAAGTTTTGTCCATCGCTAGCGGTTTCAACGGCTCTTCACTATTGTTCCTCAAAACAGAGAAACCCAAATTTAGCAGAGGATTCTGCTGCGTTGTCAGTTTATCTGTGCACCAAATATCCATAGCCAAACCACGACTGCCTACTGCTGACATTGTATTCAGTCCATTGGTTACGGTATTTCCTTCAGCAGCATGCATAGCACAATAAGCCAAAAGTAGAAAATCCAAGAAGAAAGCTAGTGCTTAGCCTAATCCCAGTGCTTCCAATTATCAACAAATACAAAGTAAGAAAATCACTGGGAACTGCTGCTGTACGAACACAATAAATATTTATTGAAACACTGAGAGTAAAAAACAACAAAGTGAGCGCTGGCTAAACCCTTCATCAGACAAAAGTGCTCTTACAAACATCTCATTTTTAAAAATACTTACACCAATCAGTACTCAGAAAAAACCCGCCTTTTTCTGTGGGTTGTCCTAATACAAACTATTCAATTAATAATTAAAGGCACATATTACTGCTGATGTGTATTCAATAAAATAAAAAATAATAATAAAAATGAAAATAAAAATTCAATAAAAAACACGCCTATTTTTGAGAGTGGGTTTCAGGGGTACCATATCATTCAGCCCTGGTTTAACATGGGCTGTTAGATCTAAAATCCATTGTGATTCTATAGCCTCTGTTTTCAGCCTGATATCACCACCTCTCTTATTGAGAAAAACATTAGCAATCACCCTAAATTTAAAATTATGTGTTGGGTGATCCTTAACATGATTATATAGTGCATTGTGCTCATCACAATTCCTAATGGAGCCTAAATGTTGCAGGATCCTGGTCTTTAACATATTGTTGGTCTTGCCAACATAATATCCTTGACATGATGTAGATCCTGCCATATATACCACATTGATGTCACATGCTTACCTAGGTCCCAGGGCACTGTGCCATGTGGTAGTTGTAAGGCCTGTGAATATATTAATAGGGAGACAGTTTTTATACATCCGTTAACAGGGAAGAGTTTTACATTTAAGGGGAAAGCTACCTGTAGGACCACTAATGTGGTATATATGGCAGGATGTACATCATGTCAAGGATATTATATTGGCAAGACCAACAATATGTTAAAGACCAGGATCCTGCAACAAATACACATCAGCAGTAATATGTGCCTTTAATTATTAATTGAATAGTTTGTATTAGGACAACCCACAGAAAAAGGCGGTTTTTTTCTGAGTACTGATTGGTGTAAGTATTTTTTAAAAATGAGATGTTTGTAAGAGCACTTTTGTCTGCTGAAGGGTTTAGCCCGAAAGCGCTCACTTTGTTGTTTTTTACTCTCAGTGTTTTAATAAATATTTATTGTGTTCATACAGCAGCAGTTCCCAGTGATTTTCTTACTTTGTATTTGTGGATAATTGGAAGCACTGGGATTAGGCTAAGCACTAGCTTTCTTCTTGGATTTTCTACTTTTGGCTTATTGTGCTATGCATGCTGCTGAAGGAAATACCGTAACCAATGGACTGAATACAATGTCAGCAGTAGGCAGTCGTGGTTTGGCTATGGATATTTGGTGCACAGATAAACTGACAATGCAGCAGAATCCTCTGCTTAATTTGGGTTTCTCTGTTTTGAGGAACAATGGTGAAGAGCCGTTGAAACCGCTAGCGATGGACAAACCTTTTGAAGACTTGGCTCGTGGACCTTAATTTAAGGCCATGAGGCTACACTACAATGGCAAGCCTACCACTTGGAGGCTTGTCTGATTATGGCATTGTCCCAAGGGGCATGGTTATGTGCATGCCAACAAGGGACAAGTATCCAGATTTATTAGCTAAGTTGCAGGCTATCAATATAAAAACAAGCTTTCAATATATGGAGTTGTTGATAACTTTTTTCTCTTCAGAAGTTGCAGATTTGAAATGTGAGGTATCCAATGCAAAGCAGAAGTTGACGGAGAATTTCTGGGAACCACATCATAAGACCCGATTGGAGCAGACACATCAGGGTCTTCTGGATAATGATGATAAATTAAGAACTTTGAAAATGGGTAAATTAAGGCAAGACTATAAAGATTTTTCGAGGGGCAATATCTTCGTGTGGCCGAAGAATACCCCTCGATCCTCTAATAATAAATGGAGGCCACAGGGACCCAGAGGGAGACCTATGAATGCAGAGGAGCGGCGCGGTCATTTGACATCTAATACAAAGACATTCACAGCAACAACAGTTCCGGTTGACGTTTTGGCGGGGAATCCGTTAATGGCTAATGAAAGAGTGGTAGCTATTGACAGCGAAATACGAGCTTCCCAATTTGCACAAACTTCGAATGTGATTACTGCTCGTGACTTAGCAGTCACGGGCAAAGAATCGGCAAATTTGGAAGGGCCGTTGAATACTGACTGTAATCAAAGTGATTCAGTTAAGGGACGGACATTGATTACATCTGTGACTCCCTTGACTAGTTTGCAAGATACATTTAATGAGAGGGTAGAATCAGTGCCTGTTTCAGGGGACATGGGAGCGCGTCCTGAAGTGCTACTAGGACAGGATTATTTTTTGGGCATGTTGCCCATGAATGTCAAGAGGAAAGGTCCGTGGAAGCGGTCATGGAGTGACGACAGGGACTCGATGAACAAAAGGAGGACTTTGAATTGACTTCATGTTGTTTTATTCATGGTATTGTATTTAATTTATCTAAATATACACTAAATGCTGCCAAAATATATGTTTTGAATAGAGGAATGACATTTGTACCAAGTAAACCTTGTATGTATAGTGATATAGTGCTGGATTTAATGTTGTATTGCCGAAAGGTAATGTTGAATAAGATATATGGAGGGGCACAAGGTTCTAGTATGGGCCAACATAAACCCAGTAGCTATATTCCCCCATTTTCACCAGCACTGAATTTATTTATTAACAAATGTGAGAGTGATTTGTGTAAGCTCTTGCAAGAAAAAGGGAAAAACTGTTTTTATAATTTAACTAATGAGCAAAGACAGGCCTTAGAGTAACTTAGTAAAAATCAAGATCTGACGATAAGGATGGCAGACAAAGGAGGGGGAGTAGTTGTCTTGGACACTGACTGGTACAATAGGAAGATATCAGAACTGCTATCAGAAAGAGAGGTCTATCATATGATTAATCCAGTAGAAATTAAGAACATCATAAGTAAGGTACATGTAAGTGTAGAATGGCTATATGCTAACATGTACATAACACAGGACCTTAAAGATTTTTTTCATGTAGATAAACCAGTCATTCCAGTGTTCAAGGCTCTACCCAAAGTACACAAGTCACTGATTGACCCACCACTTAGACCTATAGTGTCGTGTAGGGGCTGGGTCACTGAGAATTTATCTATATGGCTGGAATGCACACTTAGACCCTACGTTGATCTCATGGATAATGTTTTGAAGGATACTGCACACTTCCTAAAGATCTTGGGTGAGATGAATAGGGAAGGCAGACAGGAAGGAATTATGTTAGTAAGTTTAGATGTACATAGTTTATTCACAGTGATAGGTAATGAGTATGGAATATTGGCCTGTGTAGGGATTTTAAGGGACATGGGTGTTGCAGAGAGAGAACTATTTCTCATAGAGGAGTCATTGAAATTAGTTCTGGAGAACAATGTTTTCTTGAGCAATGGTACAATGTATAAGCAAGCACAGGGGGTAGCTATGGGAACCCCCTGTGCTAACTCCTATGCTAATTTAGTTCTCTCTTATTGGGAAAAACAACATGTATTAAATAACAGTGACTGGAATCAACACATAGGGGTTTACCTACGATTTGTGGATGACATCTTTATTGCTTGGAAGGGAGGTGAAGAAAGGCTGACCTCCTTTGTGGAATTTTTGCATTCCACTACCTCCTTCCTGAGATTTGATATAAAGAGCTCGTTTGTGGCCCTGGACTTTTTAGATGTTACTATTGAACTTACATCTGAAGGTTTTAGTTCAAAACTATTTAGAAAAGAGAGTTGGAAGAATTCCTTACTCTCTTTTGATAGTATGCATCCTAGGTTCACCTTTTCCAACATAGTGGAAGGGCAGGTGGGCAGGATATCTAGGCTTAGTTTGATGGATGACCAATTTTAGAAGGAGGTTGTGAATTTGAAGAAGTGTTTTCAGGATAGGGGATATAGACATGACTTAGTGGAAGCAGCAGCTATAAGAGGCAGTGATAATAGGAAAGGGAAATATAAGCCATGGCTTAGTATAGATACAAGGTCAGAAAGTAATGACAGCAGTCAAAATGGCTATAATAATAATGATAGGAACAAGGACATGAAACCTAGAGTGACTTTGACCTATGGGAGTAACATTCAAGGGGTATGTGACATCATTAAGAGAAATTGGAATATCATTACAAGTGATAGGAACCTGAGTGACATAGTAGGGGAAGTCCCGCAGTTAAGATATAAGAGGAACAAGAATCTGAAGGATATACTCTGTCGAGATAGGGGCAATAATGATGTCACATGCTTACCTAGGTCCCAGGGCACTGTGCCATGTGGTAGTTGTAAGGCCTGTGAATATATTAATAGGGAGACAGTTTTTATACATCCGTTAACAGGGAAGAGTTTTACATTTAAGGGGAAAGCTACCTGTAGGACCACTAATGTGGTATATATGGCAGGAAGTACATCATGTCAAGGATATTATGTTGGCAAGACCAACAATATGTTAAAGACCAGGATCCTGCAACATTTAGGCTCCATTAGGAATTGTGATGAGCACAATGCACTATATAATCATGTTAAGGATCACCCAACACATCATTTTAAATTTAGGGTGATTGCTAATGTTTTCCTCAATAAGAGAGGTGGTGATATCAGGCTGAAAACAGAGGCTATAGAATCACAATGGATTTTAGATCTAACAGCCCATGTTAAACCAGGGATGAATGATATGGTACCCCTGAAACCCACTCTCAAAAATAGGCGTGTTTTTTATTGAATTTTTATTTTCATTTTTATTATTATTTTTTATTTTATTGAATACACATCAGCAGTAATATGTGCCTTTAATTATTAATTGAATAGTTTGTATTAGGACAACCCACAGAAAAAGGCGTTTTTTTTTCTGAGTACTGATTGGTGTAAGTATTTTTTAAAAATGAGATGTTTGTAAGAGCACTTTTGTCTGATGAAGGGTTTAGCCCGAAAGTGCTCACTTTGTTGTTTTTTACTCTCAGTGTTTTAATAAATATTTATTGTGTTCGTACAGCAGCAGTTCCCAGTGATTTTCTTACTTTGTATATATGTCAGGTACTGTAGCTGTCCAGCAATGATGCACTATAGCTGTTAGTAACACTGGTTGATTGTGGTCTCCATAATGTTATCCATTTTTGTTGTAGGTGTACGTGTCAGCAGGAGGATGGTCTGCAGTCATATTCCACAATGGGGTATGGCACTGTGGTGACACCATGGCTGTGACATATCTGGGGTACAGTTGAACACATGTCACAGGTTTGTATAACAGTTATTACCTGTGCCACATGGACAGGTGACCCACTGGGACATGTATAATCAGCAACCTGATATAGACCCATCCACATACATGCCCACTCTTACTTGGCAACACTGGGACTAGACCCCTACCTAGGTATGTAGTGCTACTGAAGTGTGTGGCTTTCATTGCACACACCACACAACATTTAGGGTGAGGTGTGTTCCAGGTTGCATGTTACATTCAGAACATTCCCAGGCGTGTACAGTATGCTAATGGGGGATGTAATGGGTGTATATGGACAATACATAGTGTGACATACCTTCATATACACATTAACAGACACATAACAGGCAGATACACATCCAAGATACCTGGACCTATCGCTGCTAACTAACTTGAGCATGTGTCTAATGTGTTACAGGTAGGCTGCACATAGCACATGCATAACTGGGCTGGATTGTGGTATCAGTTACCTATATGGTTGATAGTGACAGTGGTAACCATAAAGTGGTACATGGGATATATACCAGGTGTACCATGGTGTAATGACAGTGTACAAAGCACCCACATCCCCCAGAGGATATTGTACTCCCTGAAACCCATGATGACACTCTGACATACCCACCATAACACATTGCCCATCACTGTGATACAACCCATTGTATATCCCAACAGTGGTACTACAGAGATATGAATTTAATGCACATGCCACAGGCATAGTAGGGTATTGCATTGTCATGCCTCACCTATGGGCAGCAACACTTTCTGTACTACTGCGTGGTAATGGGTATTGTAATAGGAGTATGTGGCCTTGGAATGCAGTACCCTACAGATATATGGACATACACACATAAACACACTTGCCAGAATTAAATGAGTATCCCATGCCTATCGACCCATTTGTACAACACTGTTGTGCTGGTACTGCAAGGCTTGTGTATCTGGTATTGAGAAGAGCGTAACAGGGTATATGTAATGTCCCATACAGCAGCAGCCACAACTGACTATGGCAATGGGTGTTGAAGTGGTTGTGAAGGCCCTCATGGAATTCCCAAGTACAGGTGTGCTAACACACAGACACTGCTATCCTCAGTAATGCACACAAACACATGTGTCAGTACTGGGGTGCATCGCTGCAGGTGGTTATAGCTGTGCACCTACACTTATTACAGATGTCATTACTATGCTATGTTAATGTACTGGGTGGTGAGAATGGGTTACCAGGGCTAAGCCATGCTTAGCAGGTATCAACATTGCTCCAGTATAAAAGCTAAGCTGATATGCGCACTGGTAAGCAAAGACTACACTGTGTATGCGCCTGTACATTTACCCGTAGCTTAGCACTGCTTAGCTTTGGGCAAACCTGTGCAAATGTGCTTAAAGCTGTTCAAAACTGCCTTAACCACTCTGTATCTGACAGCCCTTGCTCTGCCCAGCAACAAAATGAACAGCCCTTGCAGGTCTCAAACCCAGGACCCTGTACAGTATAGTCACAACACTTAACCACTATGCCATGACCACTGTAAAGACAGCTCTTGTTTTTCCAATATATCTGTCAATACACATATTGATTAGTATTGAACAATTGCCTTTACTTCCACAAATGTGTAGTACTTGTTATTAATATGACTATTGCATCACATATGTTCTTTTATCATAATGTACGCATATCAGATACATATGATGAGATACATTTGGGAAGGTATACACAACCGTGATATTTACACATGACAGGAATATGGATATATATACATATACATATGTTGATATATGTCTACATGTACATACACATGTATATTCATACATATGTCTGTATACACATCTGTATAGTGCATCATATATATGGCCATGCATAGATCTCTTTATATATATATATATATATATATATATATATATATATATATATATATATATATATATCCATCTATGTATGTCGATATGTATATGTGTATATATCTATATAGATATATGGCTAAGTATATGTACATACATGTTCACCATATGTCCAGAACATGGAGTGGAGTCCTACCTCAGCCCCAATAGTCCCAACCTCTTAGTGCAAGGGGATATCGGGTATGTATTGCAGGTATATATGTAGACTGTTGCTACTGTAATAGGGGTTGTCTTAATAGACATACTGTGTGTGGGAGGTCACATCTGCTTTTAACATGTGTGCATTGGCTACTGACAGACATCCTAAGGACAACATAGTACAGTACCACCGCTAGCACAGTAATGATCCTGTGGACTACAGCAGAGATATGGCCAATAAATATGGATAATCTGACACACTCTGCTCAGTCCAGAGGTATACACAGAACCCCTTAGTGCAAGACATGTGGACCAGGCCTGGCAATGTGAATGTTAACAGCCATGTAGATGGGTATATCACGTAAATACTGGGATACGTTTGCCCACATAGGTTATGTATTCACACACTCTTGTCTGAACTGACACATAATAATAGCTGGGGCAGAGGTCACATGGCCACATACTACCCAGTAGTTAGCGACATACATCTCAACAGGATCCCACTGCTTTGTCAGAAATACATGACAGTTATGGTGGCTTGGCAGCAGTACATCTGGCAAATATCTGGACATAACATCACAGTGGATAAGAACACTAAGCTGCCAGGCATGTAACAAAGCACTGTGCAAACTTCAGGCAGACTGCCACAACACTGGCCTACATTTCTTATGGGGGAATACACATGTACCTGAAAATATAGCAGGCTCTACAGGCATGTCAGAGCACAGAGTAACAGACACATGTGTGAAAGTGCATATCCACAACCAATGTGAACACAGCCACATATGGTAAGCTAGCTTAACATTACAGTATATGGACTGTCTGATCAGCACCATCCTCATATGTTCCAGTCACACACTAGCCCTACATATACTGGGCCACTGCACAGTGTGGTCCAATGCCTGTCTGTGGTATGGGACATGTGTGTGTTTGGCCCTACAAACATGTAAGCCGATAGGGTACCATACACCGGAGCAGCATGTAATATCAGATAGAACAGGACCTAGAACAATGACATCTACCACAGTCTGTACACAGGCCAAGGTACATATTCACAATACATACACTGCTGACAATCACCATAAGTACACAGACCTCAGTACTGTAGACACAACCACAGAATGCCCAGGTTATGTCCTCAAATACACCCCCTACTATACATATCATGTGTATCAGTCTGATATCTCACTGGCTTTTTATCAGATATGATGTCAATAAATAATGGTGTACAGAACATATGCACTTCTTACTGCATGACATATGTACAAAGGTTGACAGAGTTGTGGCTGGAGGCACAAACACAGGGCCAAAATTGACATGTTGCTGTGATAACCTCATACATTTACTGTGACACGGTTTGTTGTGACATATGTCCTATGAGGGATATGAAGTCAGTAACTCTCATGGCTGTCACCATGTACTGACTGCAATCCTCACACTATGCTTCTGCAGTTCTCAGATAGGTGTTCTTTAAGTAACACAAGAAACAAAAGGCACCACACATTGCCCTGTCTGCAGATGACCCTACAGATGGGGCTTTCCTCAAAAACATAGCACTGTCATGACAGGTATTAAAACATGTGGACCAGCCATATATACACACACCCTGTTAAACTGATATTACTCCAAATGCAGAATAGCAACACTTACATTCTATAGTCATGTCAGGCACATCCCCCTCCTGTGTGTTGGTCTGTTTCCACAGTGTATGTTAGAGGTAAATCTCAAATCCATCTGTGATGCTGTTTGCCAAACACCAGATCTAGATCCTGCTCACAGTGAATGAAAAGTCCCAACACCAACATGATGTTCCTAGATATTGGAGTGCGTTTCCATGCAATTGGCTATGGGAACAATACCACAGCTGTTCTACATGCAGTCAGCTAGAGGAGGGCTGCAATTTGTGCAGACGCCATCAGCTGATCATGAGCATCATTTACAAAACACATGCTGCTGCCTAAGCAAAGCAGATGTAGTTCTCCACATCCACCAGAGAGGGAGTGAGAGAGACAGAGACAAAGTAAGTCAAAGAGGGGGTGGGAGAGTAAAACCTAAGCTTGTTTGTGTCACACACCTACCAGTACAGGGTTTCAACCCCCTGAGTGACTATGTATTGCTATCACATGTCTAAGCAGTTATTGCATGCACCACATAGCTTACATGTTAAGGAGCTGTCCAAGCGTATATGTGATGGTGAGTGACATCTGCAACAGTGATATGATAGCAATGCAGTAGGTGTAGTACATGTGCCTGTCTACATGAACAAGTGTCAGCATCAACACAGCCACACGCCCTCAGGGACTCACATGCATTGACACACTTGGCAGGGTCAGGAATACATTTCCTAGCTAGTTAGTTTGCCACAATACAGTAATGTGCAGGTATCACATGCACCACATGGGTTATCCTGAGGTTATATGGGCAAAGGGTATGTGAAGGTGTCTGCTTCACAGGTGTGTTGTGGTTGTCTGTGACAGAAGGCTATACAAGGCTAGGTGAGTGGTATACCTTGGCATCAGGCCACATGACAATGGTCTGCAGTGTGGCTTAGGGTTTTAGTGTCTGGATTTGCCCACACAGGTGGGTATTGTATTTACCATCCAGTCACCTGGGTAACTATTGTGTGTGGGCATTGCTGTGCAATGCTTACCATGTATGTATTCTTTAGTCCATGACATGGATGCTGTCTGGGATGTGCACACATCCCACATGCGTGTACAGTGACATGTGGAACTGTACCTGGGGTGTCTGGCCCATGTTGTGTACACAGATTGTTATCATCAGATGTGCCAGTCCTGGCCTCATGCGGCAGGAACTAGTAATGGAGAGCAGGTTGACCCTGCACCTACATTGATAGCATGATACAGATATTCTCTGGTGTCATTGGCATCTGTTCATACAGGGCATGTGTTTAAGGAATGGTATATCCTTTGTGGGTCACATTTGATGGCACCACAGGTGTTGCAGGCATCCAGTGGGGAACATAGTGAAGACACACTGTCTGCATGTACATGCCAATTGTACTGATGGACATTGTGACATGCTCTCTGTAGTCTACTGCAATCACACCATGGTTACTATCTGTGAGCAATATGCAGGATACTACCAACATAGCAGTTGTTCCCTAGGCAAGTGTATTTGTATATGAGACATGGATTGAGACTGTTCCCTGGGTAATACAAGTGTTACTAACTTTGTTCACCAGGACTTGATGTCACATGTAGGGGTATGGATTGGCACCACAGCCTCACAGCTATTTCACATCTGTTATCCTTGTAAGGTGGACATTGTGACATATAATAGGGCCACCATATAAGAAATATGCAAAACTCATTTCATGATGAGTCCAGTTGTTATACACTCACAGCCATATCCACCCACAATACGAATGACAAACACAAACGCGCGCGCACACACACACACACACACACACACACACACACACACACACACACACGCACACACACACACACACACTTACCATGTCTGGGATGAGAACACCTACCTAACTAAGTTATTACACTGCAGCATTACACAGTTATAGGACGTGCCATGGAGATTATTGGAATACTTCCTCACCAAAGACGTATTTCACTGGGAATGACATCAGCAGGCTTGCCAAAGAAGGTCAATTGAGGTTGTAGTGACTGTGAATGGCCTCAAAAGCATTGCACCCTACACAGACAAAGAAACACACATACAAACATCCACACTTGCCATGTGTGGAAATAGAACCCCTACCAAAGTACTATATCACACTACTGCATTACGCTGTTATAGGACGCACCATGGAGATTACTGGGTTACTCCTTTCCCAAAGGTGAATTTCACACTGAATGACAGCAGGTTTGCCAAAGTAGGACATTTGAATTGTAGCGAGTGTGACTAGCCTAAAACCATTGCTCCCTATACAGACAGAGAATCACACACACAAACTTCCACACTTGCCATGTGTGGCAATAGAACCCCTACCAAAGTACTATATCATACTACATCATTACGCTGTTATAGGACACACCATGGAGATTACTGGGCTTCTCTTCTCCAAAAGGTGTATTTCACACTGAATGACATCAGCAGGCTTGCCAATTTAGGGAATTTGAATTGTAGTGAGTGTGACTAGCCTAAAAAGCATTGCTCCTTACACAGACAAAAAAATCACACACACAAACATCCACACTTGCCATGTGTGGAAATCGAACCCCTACCAAAGTACTATATCACACTACAGCATTACGCTGTTATAGGATATACCATGGAGATTACCAGGCTATTCCTTTCCCAAAGGTGTATTTCAAAGTGAATGACATCTGCAACCTTGCCAAAGTAGGGCATTTGAATTGCAGTGAGTGTGACTAGCCTAAAAAGTATTGTTTCCTACACAGACAGAGACACACACAAACTCAGTTGCCATGTCTGGGATTAGAACTCCTACTTAATAGTTATAGGATGTGCCATGCAGATTACTGAGCTACTCCTGTCCCAAAGGTGTATTTCAAAGTGAATGACATCAGCAGCCTTGCCAAAGTAGGGCATTTGATTTGTAGTGAGTGTGACTAGACTAAAAAGCATTGCACCCTATACAGGTAGACACACACACACACACACACACACACACACACACACACACACACACACACACACACACACACACACACACACACACACACACACACACACAGTTTCCATGTCGGGGATTAGAACTCCTACCTAACTAGATTATCACACTATAGCATTATGCAGTTATAGGATGCACCACATAGATTATTGGGTTATTTCTGTCCCAAAGGTGTATTCCAAAGTAAATGGCATCAGCAGCCTTGCTAAAGTAGGACATTTGATTTGTAGTGTGTGTGACTATCCTAAAAAGCATTGGTCCCTACACAGACAGAGACACACACAGTTGCCATGTCTGTGATTAGAACTCCTACCTAACTAGTTTATCACACTACAGCATTATGAAGCTATAGGACACATCACAGAGATTACTGGGCTATGCCTTTCCCAAAGGTGCATTTCAAAGTGAATCACATCAGTAGCCTTGCCAAAGTAGGGCATTTACATTGTAGTGAGTGTGACTAGCCTAAAAAGTATTGCTCCCTACACAGACACAAACATACACACACACACGCACACACACACACACACACACACACACACACACACACACACACACACACACACACACACACACACACAGTTGCCATGTCTGGGATTAGAACTCCTACCTAATTAGTTTATTACACTACAGCATTACACGGTTATAGGACACACCACAAAGATTATTGGGTTACTTGTTTCCCAAAGGTGTATTTCAAAGTGAATGACATCAGCAGGCTTTTCATAGTAGGGCTATGGGGAGGGCAGTGCGTGTGCATGGGCTATAACCCATTCATCTAGAGGTATACACACCACACTCAGGCACATGTAGGTTTATATTCCACAGGTGTGGATACAACTGCTAGATGACTACTGCCTTGTACAGTTATGTTGCACAGCTAGCACTTGCACCACAAAGTCTGTAATGCCGAGGGATACCAGTGGCTAATTTCTACAGTGAGTGACATTTACACATCATGTGGTTGTAGCCATTTGGCTGTGTGCTGGGTGGGACAGGCCTCATGACTGAAGGTTCTTTGTTACTGTCACTCTCTTCCACACATCTATGTATGTGTACGTTTGGCATATTATAGTGTGTTGTCCTTGGATAAATAACCAATGTGTGTGCAAAGCATGGCTGGTGCATACTGAGGATTGTATGCACTAACATCTGCAACTGTCAGATATGTATGGTCCACGGTTGTTGGCAGACATGGGCTTCATTTGTTTAAGTGAGTGAGCATGCCCAGTATGACCTTTCAGTATGTTGTCGTCTGACATTGCCTTCATTTCTCTAAATGTGTGAGCATGCCCAGTATGCCCTTCAGTATTGAATGTGTAGATCCATTCCAGGCAGTTTGCACTCCAGTGCAGACCTTTGTGTTTTACACCTACAGGTAGAAAACTGTTTCTGCAGGACATCTGTAGATCAGTTGGCAATATAGGGTCAAACTGTGCAAGGGATAGTGTGAGCTGTAGGTGATTGTGTCTGTGCTACTTCTGCTACATGGTACTGGTGTTAGCAGAGATATTCAGATGTGTACTGTTATACACTGTGATGTTTTATGCCCTCAAGTATTGTCAGGTGGACATTTTTGTTCATAGTGATGTCTGGGGGAACACAGGGTGAATGCATCTGTGTCCAGTATTGTGGTCAAATGCCTACATATTCATGGAAAGTTATGCCATTTTGGAGAGGGTGCTGCAGACACTTGCTGCTGGGTCTGTGTATCCAGTTCAGCACCTTGGTACAGTGCTGGCAGAGTATCCCATAATTGTACATCCATCGACATGACAGTATGGCCTTGTCCTGCTGTGGCAATACCTCACAGCTGTACAAATTCACACAGGTTACCCAGAGGCAGGGGTAATAAGTCAGGACATTTCCTCTATTGTGGTGTATGAGCGGATTTGTAGTCACCCATTTTGTGTTTGCAGCTAGGGATAGTATGTGCACACGGCTGTGTGTCAGACCTTGCACATTCCATGTTGCCCATGCTCCCACCCCCCTCTATTATTCTATCCTCTTCAATACATTATGCATATATTCTCTGATACATTCCCTAAAGTTATCACCTCATCACAGCTGTGTTTTGGTCTTGGTCCACAGTTCATGCAGTGGGACATGGTGGACATGTTACTGTGGTTTGTCTACGTGGCCTTGCATATGGCTTATGTGGAGTGTATGTTGCTATTTAGGTTTCCATGACATAACATACATTGGCAGCACAGGTGAGACACAGGCCTTTCACAGAGGACTGTAGACCATTTGGTGGTGATGCAGGCCAGCTGTAGCAGGCCATTGTATTCTGTCAGTCCTACAGTCTCAGACTGCCATACAGTATATTCCCATGGGGTGACAGGGTAGGTGTGCTAGGTGTTCATACCAATACTTTCTATCAATATTGATCAGATGGTGTGGATGCTGGCAGGATGCTACTTACAGCTAGGGACACACCTGTATGGGACACCTGCACTGCATGCTGCATTCTTTTGCTATTGCCATAAACAGATGGGGGTCTTATTGTACCCATTCTCAACAGCAGGGATACGGCCAGAGAGGTACATGTGGGTGGTGTTTGAGTTTAGCTGGGTGCATGTGTGCTATGGACACTACTTGCATCTGACTCACAGATATGCATGGGGCATTCAAGTTATGCTGGCCTGTGCAGGGACATCAGCCATTTCCCAATACATCAGTCCTATCACCTTTGTGATCTGCGAGTGTTCGGCCAGACGACATCGGTATTCTCTACTACAAGCCCAGATAATGTGATGCATAGCTGTATGTAGCAGTCATGTCATGTCTGTCTTTCAGATGGTGACACATATTGCCACCATACATTTACAATGGCTTACCGCTAGCATGTGTTATACTGGGGGGGAATTGTCTTTGGCACTGTAGTTGTGAGGACTTGGCCATGTCATCAGCAGTAGTGGGCAATGGGCACCAGGTGAAACCTCAACATGCATACACACTGACCACTCTCACACAATATGTAACACACACCAGCGTAACACACACATACCTGCATATTGTACAAATGCTACAATCTGTCCTGCTACCTTGGTCACCTCTGGTCATCTGTGCTCCACTGGTATTATACCTACACATACATGTTACTACATGTCTACATCGGATTGTGTGGGGGGCTCACCTGACTGTTTCTACATTTCTACACAGGATTGGGGGGCACACCTGTTTCTACATTTCTACACAGGATTGGGGCACACCTGACTGTTTCTACATTTCTACACAGGATTGGGAGTGCACATCTGACTCTTTCTACATTTCTACACAGGATTGGGGGAGGGGCACACCTGACTGTTTCTACATTTCTACACAGGATTTGGGAGGGCACACCTGACTGTTTCTACATTTCTACACAGGATTGGGAGGGCACACCTGACTGTTTCTACATTTATACACAGGATTGTGGGGGGGCACACCTGACTGTTTCTACCTTTTTACATAGGATTGGGGGGGTACACCTGACTGTTTCTACCTTTCTACATAAGATTGGTGGCACACCTGACTGTTACTACATGTCTACATAGGATTGGGGAGGCACACCTGACTGTTTTTACATTTCTACACAGGATTGGGAGGGTACACCGGACTGTTTCTGCATTTCTACACAGGATTGGGGGCACACCTGACTGTTTCTAAATTTATACACAGGATTGGGGGGGGGCACACCTGACTATTTCTACCTTTCTATGTAGGATTGGAGAGCAGACCTGACACTTGTACACATTTGCTATGACTGTACTGGTATGTCAGTTAATCCATTTCATTCTGTATTCTAACCTATCATGCTGACTAGAGGCATATCAGTGTACTACAGGTCTTAGGTTTGATTGACCTACATATTAGTTTGTGACTTCCTACCCTTCAGAACTAACATCCCTCTGCCTGACCTGATGTAGTCTGTCTGTGTAGGCCTGGGAAGGGAGGTTACCCATAGGAATCATTCAGAGGCCTTAGCACAGCCTTTGTTTGTGTTTGTCTACACCTGTCCTGCTGGGTGAAACTGTTGTTGGGTATGTGAACCTTCCTGACTGGCATGTGTGCGTCATATCAACACACATGTGGCCCTGCACATTTCCTGCAGTGGATTTTGTCACCATGTGTAGTACTGGCTACTATGGTGACACCAGAATTTGTTACAGATCTCATGCTGCCACTATAGGTGTCTACTATCTGTGATTCCCTTGCATGCTCACATCCATACCATAGATGCAAGTAACAGCACATACTACTCCATTCAGCAATTGGTAAGGAGAGTGAATTACCTTGTGGGTGTGCCAGTATTGAGGATGGTGCTGGGGGGGCTGCCTATATCGGATGCACGTAGTACACTCCCTATACATGTTTGAGCACAGGTATTGTCATGTTTGGCATCCCTTTTACTGTATGTGCGAGTCAGAGAGAGGTGTCATTTCCTGGGTTACTACTGTGTCAGTGTGTGTTCTATGCATTGCCTCTTTGCCACAGCCTCAGCATACTGAGCACACCTCCATCTGCCTGCTGGGGCAGGCTCAGGTTGTTCCTCCTCCGAGTCACCTTGTGCCTGTGCAGGCCTTGGCATTGGTGGGGTGCTGTGCTGTTCCTGCTGCAGCTGTTTCCGCAGGATCATATTATGTAGCATGGCACATACGATGACTATGTGAGTACATGTAGCTGGTGAGTACTGCAAGACTCCACCGGATGTGTGCAGGCACTGGAATCATGACTTGAGCATCCCAAACACATGCTCTATTATAATTCTGGTTGTGTGTGTGCCTCATTATGGTGTTTTTGTTCGGGTGTGTGTGCATTTATGATGGGTGTCATCAGCCATGGCTTCAGTGTGTAACCAGCATCCCCCACTAGGTGACCATAAGGGATGTCCCTACTGGCAAATCTCTGGTACAGCTGTGTCAGATGCCAGATGTGGGAATCGTGATAGCTTCCAGGGCAGCCAGCACACACATTCATTATAATGCCCTGGGCATCGCAAATGACCTGGCAGTTGATGGAGGGGAAGCCCTTGCAGTTGATGTAGACCCCACCCTGATCACCAGGTGGTGCTTTGATGCATGAGTGCGTGCAGTCTATAGCACCCACTACCTCAGGGTATTCTGCTATTTGTTGGAAGAGATGCATATTGCTGGCCAACACCTCACGGGTGTTGAGAAAATATACATGCTCACCAACTTGTGCTAACATGGCATTCATTAACTGGTGGAATAACCTGGATGCTGATGCCTGTGAGATCCCCATGATATCCCCAGTTAAGCTTTGGGAGGTACCTATGGCTAGTATTACTAGGCGTACGCATACCTTGGTATCCACTGGGATGGGCTCCCCTCTGTTAGTTCTGTGTGTCAGACATGGCAGGCACAGCTCAACAATTTGCTGTAGGAGGTCCCTGTCCACCCTATAGTGCTCCACGATCTCCAGCTTTTGTAGTCCTTGGTAGGTTGCCCTGGGTCTGTACACCCTTCTCCGTCTCCTCACTGTGGGTTGGTCGACATCATTCTCATCCTCACCACCCTCAGCCTCTTCCACATGTTGATGACTGATAGCTGCTGCAGACCCTATCATTTTGTTGTTTTTGTTTGTTAAAAGTTCCTCGCATGTATACACCGGTGGTGTAGAGTATGTGGGAAAAAACAAAGGGAAAGGTGTTTGCATAGTTTATAGTAGTGTTCTGGGCTGGGCTGGTCTGCTGCCTGTGTAATTGGCTGAGTCTGATACATTTCACCTGCCAGCTATGCTAGTTCTCCTAAATTACCTTCCTACTGCTGTTTTCCCTTCCCATTGCCTTCCTGTTTAAGCCCTGGGACGCACCATGGAAACACAGTGCTCAAATGTGCACAGAGCTACTATTTCCTGGTTTACTTTTTTTTCCTTTAAAACCCAGTGTGGGACGCACACACCTGCTTAGGCAATGTAAAGAGTGCTAGGCAGCTTCAGACACACACCCTTGCTTAGCTCTGCTAGCTAAGGGCAAACCCTTACCACAGGGCTCCAATCCACTTACAGTATGCCTGACACACCCCCTATGATGTCAGCTAACTTCTAGGCTTGCATCAAGGTATTCCTGCTCTTACACTGTAGGGTGCTGACTAGCAAGCAGGGGAAATCTGGGATTCAGTATCATTCCCCTCATTTGCATAGGATTGTCTGCTGATGCATAGTTACAGGTCCCACACTGAGCCTCCCCCCTTAGAAACCACTATTCACTGGCCATGTTGTCTTCTGCATGCCATTGAGTATAATAGCAAAATAGTGATTTTGGTTAGAATGCTTATTTTAGGGTTTTTATTTTATTTTTCACCCGATCCTGTTTACGCGCCGCTGCCCTATGCTTAAACAGCCAAGATCGGCTAAAAAAATACAAGTTATTTTTTTTATTTTTGCAACTGTTTTCCATGCCAGTGGCCATATATTTGGCCATTGGCATGCTTTCTACATAATATCCACCCTTTATTTGGAGTTGTCATGGCTCCATTTTGTAGTTTTTAGAAATGTACTTGGTTACTGGCCGAGTAAATTTCTGCAGATTACACTAGTCCTGCACGGCCGGGTTCCAGCTACCTGGATTGCAAATTTACCTCATTTGCATAGATCTTACCTGTAAATGGGTTGATTTGCATACAGGGGCTGAGTCCGTGCAGGACTAGTGCAGGAGCGCTCATGCACATCCCTACAGCTTATTCCTGGATTGCACAGCAGACATATTGCCTGCTGGAGCTCCTACACTAGTCCTGTACACCGTACAGGGCTTGCTGAATCTGGGGGTATGTGTTCTCTTTTCTATGTTTTTCTTTTCTTTCTTTCCATGTAATTGGTAGGTGTAAACTGAATATCGTATTATGAAGTGAGCACTTTTCATCATGTGCAATAAAAGAGATGTTAAAGCCTGTGACCAAATATATTGATTCTAACTCTGAAGTATTAACTGATTTTAAAGTTATATCACTGACATCTTGTAACTCAAAGTCTATTTCAAGTAACTTTGCAGCTATTTTTTTTTCACAATGGTATTATAAAACTCAAAATTACTTTGTAAATAACTGTGAAATGACTAGAAACTTTAAAGTACCTTGGGAGAGATTCCATAAAATTTGTGGAAGCTATTTGTAGACAAAGCATCAAACTAAATGAAGACTTTGGCACACCTGCTTTGGTTACGATTCCAGAAGACACGCTGAAGGCAGCATGAGTATTTAGATATTTAATGTAGGCTAATTAGGTATTTCATGCACACTGGTCTGACTCCAAAACAGACTGTACACACTCTAAACAACTAAAATGTGACAAACAGTCAAGTTGACTTAATTTCTGAAATCCTCGGCATATAATTTACATACCTCAAGGAATTCAAGTGAATATTATGGATCATGGCGAAATCTGTAGCAAGCCATCAAAAAATATATAAAACTGCAACCTTCTGTTAATGAATTGCAACAGGCTGTAGTGTTACTAGCCATAAATGAAGCTGTGGCTCTGCAAACTAGAAGGTAGCCAGCTAGAATCAGAGCACATTCCATCCACTCCTATGGAATGGAGAACTATAATGCACCAGTTTTGCAGCATCACAAACTTCACCCATGCACTCTGTTTAATAGGTTGCACACACATATCTGTCAAGACACCATTTCACTACGAAGCAGACTGATACATGAACGGAAAGGGTCTGCCAGCCATTACTTGCCAGGTTTTGTGTGCAGCAGAAGGCAGCATAACAAACATCACAGCAACACACCCTGGAAGTGTCCAGGATGCTGACATATTTTATTTATTTATTTATTTTATTTTACATTTGTTTACTGGCAAGGTCTGAATGAACATAGCTGTCCGTTTTCAGTGGAGGCCTTGGGAGAAAAGCTCCAGAACATATGGCAAGATACATTACATAAGATGTTTACATAAGCATTGTGGTTTGGAAAAACAATCAGAAAATATAATATTTAATAAAACATGATAAAAACAATAAAATATAATAATTGCATAAACATACAGTTAATTAAGTAGAGGTAACATAGAAATTGTAGTGAAGAGAAAAAAAGAAAAATACTAGACCGTTCATCTGTGAGGAGATATAAACAAGTTAATTTAAGGATGAGTAACATGATAAATGACAGGTCTTTTACTGAATTTAGGGGAGAAATAGTAAATGTAGGATAGGTGACAAGACAGAGGGGAGTAAGCAACTGGAAGTAGGTATCTAAGGTGAGGTTATATATAATTCATTTGTGGGAGCTTTAATGAAGATGTCAGGTAATGGGTAAGGGAAAGGCATTAGATTATGTCAGCCCGGTGCTAGGCAGTTGCATGTCCAAGAGTTTTTAGGTGTAACTAAGCTGTTTTTTGAATGTGGTTTTGTTAGATTAAACCATCACTTTTCGGCCTGTTCGTTAAGGTCAAGTGTAGTATCTGTTCTTATCAGTTTGATATCTGATATATCCCTTATCTGGGGACCATATATTAAATTGATTTTTGGAACAGCGAGATGGAATAGGGGCTTGCTCCACCCACTCCACACATCGACCTGGTATTGCAGTGCTTCCAGGAATGGTCCAAGGGAAATTAGACTGAGGGCTGCATTTCAGCAAGATGACTACCTGAAGGAGTACTACCAGATAAGTGCAGGGTCATAGCTAGGATGAAAGCTAAGGATAACCCTCACCGCAATATCTATCCTCACCAAATGTGTTTCTACTCTCCACAACAGATGACTTTGGCTATCGACTTGAGCCATGGCTTATGACACCATACTGTGAAACATTCAACCCTGCACAGGAGGCCTACAATACAACACATGCAACAACTAGAAACATCACAAAGTATATGTTCAGTGTATTGAAAGCTAGGTTCAGATGTCTGGATACATCCGGGGGTGCACTGCATTACACACCTAAAAAGGCAAATGATAACAGTGCGCGTCATGCTACACAACTTGCTCATTACAGGACATGGAGGTCTTCCAGCAGCAAGTGTGGGGGAACTACTCCAAGAACCTGAGATGTCTGAAGATGATATTCAACAGGTATCAGAGAAGGTGCAGGAGGACATAGGTAATAGAAGACACAGGAGTAGGCAATGTAAGGTGTGACCACAAGTGCAGACTCAGGCAACATGGCGGTCTGGCTGACATCTTTGAATCATGACAAGCCACAAGTGCCTGAATACACAGACTGAACATTGATGCTCAGGTGTTGCCCCACCACAGCAACACAGATTACATCTAATGGCAATTATCCACTAGATGTACATACTAATATCAGACTTAACACCATAGTTATAACATATTACAATATGAACATACGCAAATGTGTCACAAAAGGGATCATCAACTGAGGGCACAACTGACAGAGGTATGCATACACACTCAAATTGTTGTATCACAGTATGGAAACAGTAAGGGACACACATGAGTGCTACACATTCCTATCTCTACAATATAATAACATCAAGAAAGAGAAACTACACAGGACATAATTCAGGAATTTTAACATCAGAAGACACATATCACAGTAAAGTGGTAGGTCAGTAATATGAGCCAGCTATGAGTACTACACTGTTGTGCGAACTGTAATGCAGTCTAGGGTGACCTAGGTGATGTCACACACCAAAGTCCACTCTGTCCAAACCATGTACAGACACGTGTTGCTTAAGTTGCTACACATGACACATGGATGGGTTGGCAACACCATGATGAAATGAAGGAGCATGACTACGAGTTAAAGGCCTTGTGACTGGCAGGACCACAGCAGAATGGCTAGCAGTTGCACTCTGCACAGGTTGGATTACAGACAGTGATTCTCAATGGTCAGTGGTGGCTTTGCTGACAGGTAGCCTGCCTCTGCCATGCTGCTATCTGCTGAGAACAGTCAAGAAATGCAGAATCCTGATGGCAGTATGATATTAATGCAGTAAAATAAAGGACAGGGTTTTGACAGACCATGCCACAGAAACAGACTCTCATTCTGAGTAGACAATGCAGCCATAATCTCACTGTGTCAGCACTCTTGTCCTTCATGCATGACATGTAGCTGGTGTACCACATGATCTGTGACATAGGCAACTGCAAGGACATCTGACCAATGCATTTGCTGTGACTGTTCATTTGCCTGCAGCAGGAAGTGGACACCCTCTGACACCTGGCCATGCACAACATCTGTTTGCCTATGTCTACCTCAACACCCTATTTCTGGTTATTATGTGGAACAGCCATCAGCAATAGTCTCAAATGGGGTCTGTTAGTCAACAGGCTTCACCCTATTCAACATTCACTGTGCCAGCATCCTCCAAATGGCTAAACAAATTGACCTCCACATTTTAGGCTACAGCTGTAGCAACATCATTGTTAACCTCTGGATGGACTCTTCATACACCTCAAGATCCTGTATGCCAGAGGCCATACTATTATGATGAGACACATCATTAACCACATCATGATCCCTGGACAGGCTGCTGGTTGATACAGATAGTCGATGTGCTGCAAGATACAAACATACAGATCAGGATAATGTGCTTACATCATATGATGAATATCATCGAAAACATATGACATATATATTTCACTGCAATGTTACAAATAATAATGACTTTACATGAAGTCTACTGTATATATATATATATATATATATATATATATATATATATATATATATATATATATATATATATATATACATTTCACAGAATCTACATACATGGAATATATAATTTGGTTACAAGGCCAACATACATGACTTGTGTGAGGAATACAAAAAAAAAAAACACACACCTGCCAACTCCTCAGGGGGGGATGGTGCTGATGAAGAGGGATGAACTTCAGATATTATAGGGGAAACAACATTAGTGATCACATAACTTGACACCATTGACCAGCTGAACACAGTTAAAATATACAAAAGGTGTGACATACACTTGCCACATGTACGTGCACTTGATGAAGTTGATTCAGATTAGTCTAACAATAGGAAGAAGGACACAGTATTAATGGAGGGTAGCAAGAGGATTAGCAACATTGACAGGTATAAAATATAGTTAATAGTGTACCACTGACAGACTGATGCTGTGTAGAGGTTGTGAATTGTGCTGTGGATCCTGCAGTGGGAAAGCAAGGAGAACAGCAACAAAATCATGCATTTAGAAAAAAGAATACTGACAGCATCACATATTCAACAGTTACATGTGCTCCAAATACTTATGTGATGGATGTTACAACTGTACATCAGATGGGCCTGTGTTGACAAATATTGACATGTGTCATGTGTCACGTGTGCTTCATATTGATGCAAGCTATGACAGGTTTGCTGTAACATACCTGGTCTGCCTGTACCTGAACTTGCACAGTTTGGGCCTCCACTGGATGTACCTGTAGAGTACAATGTTAGGTAAATAACAATATAAGAGTAAACAGCAGTACCATGAAATGAGGCTGAGACAATAACAAGGTAGCGATCACAGTAACAGTATGGAGATGCTCACCTGCCAGTCCCTGGTTTAGTCCTGAAGTAGATGGACTTGTGAATATTAATGCAAACTGCATTGCAAATTTTGTTTGGATTGCTCTCTCTGTTACTTTAGTTGAATCATTACATGTTATGAGACTTACCTTCATCATCCTTACCCTGTGTGGATGTGTGTGCATGGCTCAGTACTGCTGCTGTAAATCAAAAACAGCAATACATGAATATGTATACTAAAGCAATATGCAATGATTGTCTCAATATAAAGTCATGTAATGAAAATAAAGACATAGTTTTTTTGGCCTGGAACTCCAATTTCAATCCCGTCACTGGGGATTAATCACTCCCCTCTTGCTGTATGTAGTGATCCCAGAAATATTTTGACATCAATGGGAGTCAAGGCATCCCTCAATCTCTTGTAACGTCTCACTCTTTTGGTTGCTTGAAGGATCATGTCCGAGCAGCATCATCTACAGGCATCATGAGATTGATTGTGACCTTTAGCTGCACTGATCATGTTGGTGAGGTCGATCGACAATTCTTCTCCAAACCTATCACCTGAGTGGTCTTGGAGTCTCCATCCATGCTGCCGGAGTCAATCAATTATGATGTAATTTTCCTGGGGGTAGAAGTTGCCACCCCCCCTAGAACAGTTGGCCATCTGAAAGACAGTGATACACACATGATAATATTCCTGCGGGAGATGTGAACAGCATATGTCAGACATAAACAGTATGCATTGCTGTGCAATGCAAAGTACTGTATAACACTGTCTGTGATAAATATTAATGTGGTAAATGAGAAGTAACAACAATGTCTTTATACATAACATTTGTAAAGTCAACATGACTTGCAATACCTTTACAGTTTATGAGTGGGACTAGACCCCTTCACACTATATGTATGTTGAATGGATGCCCAAAGACAATAGCATCATACCACAGGAGTCTGCTTGCATTTCAGATTAAAATGCTACAGCAAATAACAATTTAAAAACTTATGGAAAGCATTTGAAAGCCTCAGAATCCATAGGTGGATGATAGACTGTACGTTTTTTTAGTATATTGAGCTAGTAGTTATAATACCTTTGTTAAGACGCATCTTTGAAGAAATATCTGTAACAGCAGCAGGTGTTTCTAAAAATTTAGTTAGGAAACAAAAATTAAGAAATATCGTTAAAATCAACATCACATACTAAGGATAGGGATAGTGTCAGAATCTGTGTTTCTGTAGTTAAAACAGAGAGTGCAAGGAAGTATCAGTAAAACATGGGAATAATTCATAAATCAGCCTTCATATACTGTTAACATTTGCAATATGTCTGTCTATACAACTGCATATGTGACTGAAATCACTTATTTAAAATAGCAACACCTGCATGCATAAAGTTTAAAACAACATCACTCCTGTAACTTATAACAAATTATGTTAAATATGTTGTGTAACAATTAATTTAACCTGGTACTTTTGGAAATTACCAACTTGAAGAGATATATTAACCACCAAAACAGAAATGCTACCATAGGAAGGCCTGAGGGGGAGTCAGAGGGGTATTCAGGTTTTTTTTTTCTGTGAGCATAGAAAGAATGGATAAGACAGGGAAGGAGGAGGGCAAAACAGCAGGTATAAACATTTAATAAATATCACAACACAGAACTGACAAAGGTTAGAAATAGACAGTAAGGAGAGGTAAGGTACACAGACAGCACACAATCAGATTCTACAACATAGGTAAAGGAAAAATGGGCAAACAGGGTAGGAATGCATGCCTGCCATGGTGCAATGCAGAACTATATATGTATCTGTGCACATCTCAGTGCTGAGATGTTGCAAACTGGGTGACAGTCATACCTGAATGTATATGACCAACGGTAGGTGTGTGTTGTAGAAAAATAAATGGAGATCGCAGTACACAGCTGTTCTTAAATTCAGTCAGCAGTCTGTCAGCAGTGCAAGTGGAAGTCAAGCAGCAGCACTGATGAGCAAATCCAACCAAGCAAATGCCGGAGAAGACAAGCAGATGATAGACTAGAACCTCCTATGCTGCATCTGAAAGGCAAAAAAAAAAAACACAGTGTCAAACAACAGCACTGTAGCAAAGCAAGAATGTCTATGCAATTCACAAATAGGTGTACACAACCCAAACATAGGCAAGATCTAATCGATGTTGTCAAAGACATATGGCATGTCAGAGGCAACACAGATGGATTGTGAGGTATACAATGTATATATGTGACATGCAATGGAATAACATGATCTTATCAGAATGAAATGTCAGTACACATACTCATATCAGTCACATGGAATATTATTTAAATAGTGAGACATGTACAACTAATACCAGATAAGGAATGCCTGCTTGTGCTGATGAAGGAAGAAAAAAAATTGGGATAATGCAAAACATAGAAGTATAATAGGAACGATGATGGAATGCAAACAATTACCAGCACCTTACATGCATATTCCTTGCATGTGTTTGGTGCCCAACACATTAGCACAAGGTACTATTGCAGCAGAGCAACAACATAACAATGATGATAATGTAGAGGAAGGTAAAGACATGCCGTGTATATGTGCAACATATAGGGCAAAGCTAAAAGTGTGTGGGAGGGGAACAACACAGGACCACATAAGTGAGGAAATGCCAGCAACAGGAAGGAGCCCAAAATAAAACAAGACAACCTCATCTAAGGGCACACATTGTACATGCATGTGATCCCCACATAGGGTGGTCTGGAAGTCCACCAAATCTACATCAAACTTATTTTCCACAAAAGCACAGTAGGAATAAAGAAGCAGAAGAGGCTCCAATGAGTCCAATGAAATATATTGACACACAAGGCAAATAAAAAATTATAATAACAAAACATATTAACTGGTTCACCGTGTTTTTTGTCCTCACCACACTAGGACTCCTTCAGGTTACACAATAGACTAAATATCTCAACTGCGGTCTTTATATACTCTTGATTACTAATTAACAAATAAGACCAACAATTAGCTTAAAGCTATATTATACATAAAAGGGATACTACTTTTATGTATAATATAGCTTTAAGTTAATTGTCTTATTAGTTAATGCATTTTGTTTTTATAATTTTTTATTTGTCTTGTGTGTCAATAAATTTCGTTGGACTCATTGGAGCCTCTTCTACTTCATTATTCCTACTGTGCTTTGTGGAAAATATTGTTAGCTTTTGCTGTAAGCATGATGCTCCTCATTGGTTTTGTGAAATGTCAGACTTATGTCACATGGGCAAACTGCATTCCTGATGGCTATAAGCATGTCTGTGTGCAAATGAGAAGAACCCAGTAAAGAACAGCAAGATATATAGATGCACAAAATAATCTTCATTGCCACATATACATACTGTCATCCAAACATAATAAAACAGGCACCACAGGCACTATTATTGATATAAACAGCACCGTCTGTGTGTAAGACTGAACAAAGGGCAGTTCTGTGAAAAACAGTGCAGCACAAGGGAATGGAATAACTTCATACACACAGTTGCAAATTACAAGGGTGTTTGTGTGTTGATCATATTATGTAAATCATTGCATATGTACTACAATTGCATACACATGGGCATGTATGCAAATCTGTTTAGGCATGTCATGATACACGCTATTCTCAAAAAGACCTACTACTGACATAAGCAAGATAAAGACAAACAAGGCATTCAGGAATGATGTTAAATAAAGCATCACCTCCTCTGTATATTCATTAATTGAACAGTGGATGTCCATGCAGTGTGTGAAGAATAACTGCTCATATATACCAGTCACAGTAATCTGATACAGAGTTGCACAATATTTGCCCTTACATGCCACACACAAAGCCATTGTGCCAGTATGACAACATGACATAACAATGGTAGAGAAATCATATAAGCAAGGACCTGTTGTGTTGCTGAACAGACAGAAGACAGCAACAACTGATAGAGAAATGGGTATATGAATAACATGCAGATAAATAGAACAGACTCACCTCACTCTGTTATGTGCGAAGTATGGGAAGAATGCATTTTGTGAGTTGCTGATATCCCACATAAATATACTCTGCAACAACTCATGCAGAACAATTGTGTCTCACTTGCATCATGGTGACCCCAACAGTTATATCTGTCACATACAGGGCCAGTGAGTATTGGATATAATAATATTATGCGGCACTACATGCATAAGAGTACACACACACACACACACACACACACACACACACACACACACACACACACACAAGTTAGGAGCAGCACACTTGCCCATATGGAGCAATGTATGCAGTAAGTGCAACATATCAAATACGTCCAACTGAGTACCGTGTGTTTAATGTGGTAATGTGTGTAAAACTGAAGCAGCAACTTAATAACACATATGACATGATTTGTGCAGTGTACAACAGGAAATACATCAAAAAAGCATGACAGCAATATGCAACACTGAAGAATTGGACCTATACAGTAAATAGCTGGATATGGCAAACTCCATGGTGGCAACAATACATAAGTGGATCACACAGACAATACTTATGGTCTGAGGGTTCACCCTGATGGGGTTGAATATCACAAATGATCTCTCTAGCAATATCCCAGGAAGATGTGTGCATGTCCCACATTGTGTCCTAGAAGTAGTTCCCCTTCAGCTCCCTCATCTGCATGTGGAAGATATCTGTCATCACATCAAGGATCTGGTTCTGAAAATCATCTCCCATTCATGGGGTGGGATATCTTCTACAGTAAGTAGCACAAAAGATGGCATGTGCAGGTCCCCGTCTCTTGTTTTCATTAACATTGACCTCATTATGGTCATAATCCTGGTCCTCAGTGTTTGAGTTGCCTGGCAGTGGTCTATCATGACATCATCTCCTGTATCCAATAGGAGAATGGCTATGGGTCCAACACACTGACAAGGTTAAACATAGTAGAAAAAAATCCTACATACATAATATTCATTCCCCAAAAGCTATGAATACATAACATGTCATGTGTCTCATGAAACAGTGCTCAGCACTTGTTCAAAACTTGTTGTTAGCACTAAATATGCTACAAATTACTACAGCACTCAACCTCCCTCTTTACCTAGAGGAAAATAGCTTTCATACTTACTTTCCTCACTTGCATAGAGAAAAACAGCTCTTATACTCACTTTCCTCACTTGTCTAGAGGACAGGCATGTCCAAGGGTCAGCTCCCAGTGTTCTCTCCTGTCTATATGATGAATCTGGGCAATGTAGCAAATGTCTCATGTACACAGACAACCCTCTCCTCCTACCAACCAACACCATAACCTGTGAGAGATGCACTTATCTAGCCAAACTGAAGGTAAAGCTCTCTCCAAGCAAGACTGAACTTGACAGTCAAGAGGAGAAGGTAAACACTTGCACAACACCATACTAATCACATAGTCCCACTAAACCTACACCACCAAAATCCACACATAGAAACAGAAAAACATTCACAGAGGCTCTCAATAATAATCTGCTCAAGCAACAGAGACCTCCAAAGCAGAAATGCAAGCAACCTTCACCCCACAACACAACCCAAATGACACATAGCCCACAGACTCAGTGTGCCAATAAACCACAGCCAATAAGGCAAAACAACGTACCCAACACACTAGTCATAGGTGACTCTATAGTCAGGCACACTGATGTCCCACTCACCAGGCTAAACAAGGAGAAGGTTACTGTCAGCTGCCTGTCGGGTGCCATGATCCACCACATAATCCACGCACTAAGGTCACTCCACAAGTACAAATATGACTCTGTCATTGTCCATGTTGGTGTGAATGACCTGAGATGTACCTCCCTGGACTACATGAAAAGAGACATGGATGAGCTCTCCGATCTAGTAGCCCAGGCAGGTATGACCCTAGCCCTGAATAGCATCTTGCCATCGCCCAAAATGATACTGCAGTACAAGGACAAAATGATTGACTTCAACAATTGGCTAAGCTTCTGGTGTCATTCTAAGAGGATCCAGTACCTGTCTGCCTAGGACTACATGGTTGACAGACCACGATGCTTTGCCAGAGATGGCCGGTACCTGTCTCCTCTGCGATTCCGGATACTGGCTAAGGGTCTTGCCCCCCCTGTAGTGCTTTTTTTAGGCAAGGTTCAAATGACAAATTCACCACAGGAACAGGCAAGCAAAAACTGAGGGCAATGCTACTCAATGCTAGACATCTAAATCTCAAAATGCACTCACTCAAGGCACTCCTTAAAATGGAGAACATTGATATCTGTGCAGTGACTGAGACCTGGGTCTAGAGATCACCCCTGCATTACCAGGCTATAACTCATACCGCATATTTTGGCCATCTAATGTGGACCGAAACACCAAAGGGGAGGAGTGTCCAAATTCATTAAGGATATCCACACCTCCAGGCTAGTTGCACAGCATAATGCATCAGAAGTTATCCAAGTGCAACTAACTCTGGGCAAAACTGCAATCAAAATTGTAGCTTGCTACAGATCCCCCACCATGCCCCAGGATTCCCACTCCTCTTTTCTTGATATACTGGAAAATATTAGGGTTTGAACAAACACCCTAATAATGGGTGATTTCAACTACACCACCATTAATTAGAAAAACTACTCATGTACCAACTCCTTCACTCAACGCTTTCTGGAATTCATAAATTCCAGTGTCTTGGATCAACTTATCCACACCCCCACCAGGTGCAACAATATACTAGACCTAGTCATTACCAACATGAGTGACCAGTGTAACACACCTGAAGTCAACTCCTTATTGGTCATATCCGACTATAAGCTAATCACCCTAGATATTGCATTCCACCCCCACCCACCATTAAAGAAAGCACGGTAAAACATTTCTCCAAAGCCAACTTCATGCTTCTTAAGACAGAAGTGGCGAACTTCATGACACCCATGCAGATGGACAATACTGTTACAACTGCTGAATCCTACACAAATGCACTCTATAAGCACTTACACAATGCATGGCTCTTGCTATCCAAAACCGAACCAAGATGCTATCCTCCAAAAAAAGGAAGCCGATCTGGTGGTCCCCTGCCATAAACAAACTCTACAACAGAAGGAAGAAACTGTTGCAAAAGAGAGTAAAATCCCATGAGTGGAGGAACTCCATGGTCAGCCTCAGTAAGAAGTTGGCATCCCTTATAAGATCCTCCAAAGCTAGCTACAAAAACAAAATTGCCACTTATTCTAAGGGCAACCACAAAGCATTCTATAGCTATGTCAAGAATCTCAATGGCAACACCCAGATCAGCTCTGAGATACAGCACAACAGCATGAAAATTACAGAACCAACTGATATTGCCAACATCCTGCAGATAGGTCCAGTGTTAACTTTATCCCCATCTCATCCCCTAAAGGGCCCATATCTATACAGGAAGAATGCAGAGTCCCTGTAATCACATATATGCATGTAAATGCTGCACTCTCTAAAACCAAAAACACAACATCCATGGGACCGGACAACATCACAGGCTGCATTTTACATGAACTTCAGAATGAACTGGCTCCCCACCTAAGCACCATGTTCAATCATAGTCTCACATCAGGCTTTGTCCCCAATGAATGATGCATAGCAACAGTTATCCCACTCCACAAATGGGGATCCACCACTGATCCTGGGAACTATCATCCTATTAGCCTGACAAGCCTGGTCTGCAAGGCCATGGAACGCATCATTATGGAACTCATAGACAAAGACATTGGTAACTTCCAAACTCTGGACCCCACCCAGTTCTGGTTTGCGAAAGGCAGATCATGCCTTCTGAACCCGATCAACTTCTTTGAGGCAGTCACCAAAGCTGTAGAAGAGGGTAAGGTGGTTCACACAGCCTATCTTGACCTCACCAAGGCTTTCAACACCATCCCCCATTCTGGAATTATAGCTAAACTCACTAAACTAAGTATAAACCCCTACATCACAAGATGGATTGCCAGCTGGCTCACTGACAGAACCCACAATGTAAAAGTTGCAGAACCCAAATCTAACTTCAAACCAGTGACAAGTGGAGCACCACAGAGTTCAGTCCTAGGACCTCTCCTGTTTGATATTTACTTCTCTGAAGTACAGGCTGACACAGAAGGCCTCTGGCTAACAATGTTCGCAGATGACTGCAAACTAGGAGCCATAGTCAAGTCCCTAAATGATGTGGACATCCTACAGAAGGGCCTCACTGAGACAGATGCCTGGTGTCAGAAGCATGGCTTCAAGCTCAATGCCAAAAAGTGCAATGCCACCCCCTTTGGTAAAAACTCTGTACCCATGAACTACCACATAAACAGCAGTCCACGTAACGTCAAATGTGTGATAAGAGACCTCAGGACCCAAGTGGACAGTAGTCTCTCCTTTGATAATCACATTGCCACAGTAGTCAGGATATCCTTCTATGTGGCACACCCCATCACAAAAGGGTTCTCATCTAGGAAAAAAGAAGTCACTGTTCCCCTCTACTTGGCACTCATTAGACTCATTATAGAGTACAACGCCCCTTTTGGAATATACCTCACAAAACATCTGCAGCAGCTGGAAAGGCCACAGAAGTACCTCACAAAGAGGATTACTGGCCTCAAACAGATGCCCTACACTGACCGTCTCAAAAAACTCAAGCTTTACTCTGTAGCATATCATCTACTCTGAGGAGATCTCTGCCTAACATATAAAGCTATGTTAATCCCAGAGCTGTTGGACATACTACACCTAAAGAAATCCCAATCCCTCCAAGCTACATGCTCTAGGGACCTAAACATTGTCACCACAATAAAAAGGACATGCTGGAGGGATCAATTCCTGTCCCAGAGACTTCCTATCCTCTGGAACAAACTACACAGCCACGTCAAGTAAAGTTCCACATTAGCACTCTTTAAGAAAAATCTTGAGTGGATGGTAAATAGGAAATACACCCCGGAGATCACTTCTGTGGCTCTGCTCGCACAGGAAATTAACTTTCTTGGGTGGCATAAGCCAGGGAACCTTGTTGGCTAGGCTTACTAAGGCCCTTGGGCCAATAGCCTAGTACCTACCTATGAACCTATGACCTATGAACCTATGAATGTACTTCTAAACAGTGATCAGTTAAGAGAAAACACTCATATGAGGGAATGCTCAAATAACAAAATTATTATTTTCTATTTTTTTATTGTGGGGCAAGCCCTCCTACATTCCACACACCTGTTAATTATATATACTAACTCCAAGACAGCACCACAGTGGGGGAAAGAGCAAATTTCTGCATCCATCTGTACAGTGATCCCATTCAAAAGACTGCCAGCAAAAACTCCATTAGGAGAAACATTCGCTCATATGAACGTTCACTTTTTTTTACAGCAAGAAAATGCATTCACTCTTTCTAACTGTAGCCAGCATGTCATATACAAATTGATACAATCTACACATGGTAACTTCCTTGTATATGATATTGCAATATTGTATGTACTTGCGCAACTGTAACACCGCATGTGAAGAAAGGTATTAATTCAATCCCTGACAATGGTCTAAATGGTATGTAACATACATTGCAGTCATGTGCAAAACAAGTTTGTCAAAAACAGATGTGCACTTAAATACTGTTAAAGATAGTATATGGTATGCTATTAACATGATCAAAACATATGAGACAGGACATGGGACATATTTTCTCAAGGTATATCACAATACAGTACAGCTGTCATTAAAACTCAGTTGTCAGACGATATGGCCCATAAGTTGTACAGCTTTGTATAACTACAAAATTGAGGATAGCAGGTGTACAGTCATGACCATGCAACATTCCCAATGTCCTATTATCAATATGTATTAATGACATAAATAGAAGGCCATGTGTGGGCACTATGTCCATCATACTGTGTCAGTATGTTACTCCATTACATTATACGGCAAGCAACACACAGTTTATCAAAGAAGACACTGTTATTGCATGTTCATTTTCAAACATAACAGCCAGCTGGATGTATGCAAAACACATGTGTGCAGCTAGAAGACATATATAGATATGTGTATAGATGTATGTGTATATCCATATATATATATATATATATATATATATATATATATATATATATATATATATAAGTTTTGAAAGGTTGAAACTTCAGAAAAAAATCAAAACATTTCTGTTTTATGTTTATGCCTTCTGCACCCCCCAATTAATCAAATATAACATTTCTGAGATCGCACTACGTTGAAGAAAATGGTAAATTTCCCATTCTGCACTGTATGGCAATCTCCAGATAAGCCGTTTGAAGTTTCCAAACTTCGATCTTATGGTGTCAACCATATGAAGTTCAACATTTTGAAACTTCGAGCTTCCAAAGTAGACCCACTAATATAAATATATATGCATATAGAAATATATATATATATATATATATATATATATATATATATATACACACACACACACACACACACACACACACACACACACACACACACACACACACACACACACACACACACACACACACACACACACATATATATATCCATCATACTGTGCCATTGTTACTCCATTAGACATATATATATGGGTCTATGTCAGTAGCTCGAGTTTTGAGAAATTCAATATTCATATCGTCAAGGCGAATTGGAAAGGAGTACAAAACCTTAGAACAATTGGACAAGCCTAACCATGGTGACATCATATTACATCTACATTTTTAGGGTATGACACTCACAAATTACATCAACTAATTTGTTTCTGCTTATATATGTTCCCACACAGTTCAAATACTGTAATAATGATCATGAATATAATATGTAACAAGTCAGACATACCAGATAAATATGATTGACTTTGGGGACAACAGTTATAGAAAATGGTATGTAGTTTTGTGTTAAATAAACCATCACAAGGCAGTTATATAAAATTGCAAAACATGGTGAAGGGTTTGATTCTCACATGGGGTAATTGGCTAGGCTTAAAATTATCCACAAGGGCAGTTAGCCTCATACTAGTCTATGAAGTTATGTAGAACTCAAGTATATGCTAGAAATTGTTTGCCAACAGCTTTCAGAATTTTAAGACAGCAGACACACATTCAATAGTCACATAGACTATACACAACATAACAGTCAATAAGTACCCTCTGCCATTCCAATAGTAACAGCACAAAGAACTTATACATAAAGCATTCCAGATAAAAGTACAATGGCATTTACACACAGATGTCTGTCATTTAGGTTGTTTTAAAAAACATTCAGTTATCAAACATACCCTGCCTTCAATTTGAGTGACAACATTTAAATTTAATGTATACTGTTATTCACAGCAAAGCAATGACTATTACACTTACCTTTCAGATGCATTATGGGTAGTCTGACAATAGTATGTTAACAGTTATAACACATACCTCTCCCCTTTCACTGCTCCTCCAGCCTGTGCATGCACTCAATGCACAAAAAACAGTTACAGGCACGGTGTTCTTCACCTGCAAATAGGAAAACGGCTATATTACTGCTAAGGAAGGATTGTGAGGTCAGTAAATGATGATAATTATGTAAAAAAAAACAGTGAGTATCACATGTCATCAAACTTTGCCATGAGTCATGGTTTCACATTTTGCACATTCAGTTATTGCTGTGTCACTCTAAGCACTTCACACACATGTGGAGTACTCTGTAAAAACTGGAAAAAACTGAGATTCAAACCTACAATTCTCACTTATGGTTACAGTACCACCCTGATACCTATGTACCATCCTGGCACCTACATACCACCCTGACACCTACTTACCTAGCTAAGCAACCGTGGCTGTGAGTGCATTGATTGTTGAGCATTAAAAACTCAACTGTATGACTGTGCAGGGAAGAATTAAACACATGAATTTGTGTTTCTAAATTACAACACGATGAGCAAAGGAAAAGTCCAACTGTCACTACATGCTGTGCAGCTGAAGCACAAAATTATGCAGTCCTGAGTGCATGTCAGCCATTGCTCACAGCAATAACAAACAACTATACCACTTCAGAGTTTTAAAGTGTTATACATTACAATAAAACATGTTACTGCACTTGAATGACACATTATAGGAATTACTGTTCATCAGTGGTATTTTGTACAACAATGTGTAAGCTATGTAGGAGAGTAGTCAAGAATAACACCTACTGCCCAATAGACTTTAATAATTAACTAACAACTACTCATCTGTTTAAAAGGCTTTGTTTTATACTAGACACCACTGTAAATAGTTATTTTAGTTGCTGTTTATTATTGTTCTTTTAGATATGTATATTTGTTTTATAATATTCCTATTATTATTATATATTAACATTTTGTTATTAAAATTTTCAGTAAAAACAACTGAGAAAAAGAATGGATTATAAGATAATATTGTGACATTCACAACCCATGTTTGTATTCCCAGCATTTACACATACAGCTGTACTGTTAAAGGGAAGATGTTTCCAGAAACTTTGTATATAATGAAGATGTTCACAGTCATCTGAGACCTAAGCGTTTCAGGGGAATTAATGCACTACACAAATACTAGATGTGTAAAAAAAGCTGTACTGCATAACTTAAAAAACAAGTATCTCCCAGATCTGTTGTTAAACAGGAAATATGGAACTGTCAAAATATCATGCAAAATACTGTACACAGAGATTCATACCCACATATGTCTATGAGGCATTCACACTGACCTATTCCTTAATGCTTTAAACACTTCCTGTAATGTTGTAAAATTGTATTGAATAGCAATGAAATATGCATATATCCACCTTATGGCATTAATATGTGTCAGCATACTGAGATTAGCTGTCATATTATTCAAAAATAAACAATAGAAGGTACTTTTGAAATGGGCAAGCCAGTAATGGCATTAGTGAACAACTGTATGATTAGATGACACGTTTACATATACAATGCTAAACCTAGAGCCATAAGACAGAATAAGATTTCCACATCCACATGTCTTGTAAATGCATCATATTCACATAATATAAAATTACTGTGTGATGTTTCTAGAAACTGTGCAGATAATGGAGACATCCATAGTCATCCAACAACTAAGCGCTATAGATGTTCATGCACAGTGTACATACTGGTTGTGTAAAAAGCTGTACTGCATAACTTACCAAACAAGTATTCATATCACCAATCTGTTATGAAACAGGAATTATGGAACTGGCAGAATAACATCAAAAATAGTGTACACTGAGATTTGAACTTATATTTATGCATGAAACATTCAAATTGGAGTATTACTTAATGACTTGAGTTAAGGGACGGCACATTTCTTTAAATTTTGTAAAATTGTATGGAATTAAGATGGAATCCACCTAACAATAGTAGTATGTGTCAGTGTTTAAATTGTCTTATACGTTTTTGCTTTTACAAAACTCCAACATATTTTAGCCATGCTGACAGGCAGCCATCTTATATTTAAGAAAGTGATTACAACAAACATAGATATTATGATAATGTAATTTCTGTAATGTAGAGCTTAATAATATATGTATACTGTGTGATGCTTTTTTTTTTCAAGATGGCGGCAAGCACAGTTGCACTAGCTCTATGCACTCCTTCATGGTACTTGTTTTCTGTGTTTTTCATGTTCACATGTATGTTCTTTACTGTTAAGTTCAGTCAGGCTGATCTTAGATGCAATTGGAAATATTTCTTGCATATCGGATTTCAGTGTCTTCAGGCTGTTACATGTGAATTTTTATAATCATATGACATACCAGAGGAAATAGCAAGAGCACCAGGCACTTGGATTGTTGTCAGCCCAGGCAAGAATCAAAGGTGGAGAAGGCACAGGAAGCAAAAGCATGGCTGCAGGTCTGGCCTACATGCTAGGCTAAGGAAACATCCTCACAAACCACCTCTTCCCAGCATATTTCTTGCTAATGCCAGATCTATCGCAAACAAAATGGATGAACTTCAATTACAGATTTCTGAGAACAAATTTGTAAGAGACTTGCATTTTATTATTTACAGAGATATGGCTACACTTACGTATATCAAATGCACCCATTGAGCTGGCAGGCCACACAGCTTTTCTGTGGGACAGGACTAAAGACTCAGGTAAAAGTGGAGGTGGGGGGCTTTACACCTATGTGAATAACAACTGGTGTACCAATGCAAAGACTGTAGACAGTTACTGCTCTCCTGATATGGAGTATATGAATCAAATGCAGGCCCTTTTTTACCTTAGGAGTTCACTGCAGTTATAGTTACAGCTGTTTATATTCTACCAGAAGCTAATACTTGCACAGCTCTAAGTCACCTATTTGACATTATTACCTTGCAACAAAACATCCTGAAGCTGTTTATATCACAGCTGGTGATTGCAATCTGATGGACTTAAAGTCAGTTCTCTCCAAATTTCATCAACACATCAAATGTGTAACCAGGGAGGAAAATACACTGGACAAGGCCTACTCAAATATCAATGATGGCTATAGGGCAAAACAGCTGCCTCATCTAGGCCAGTCAGACCATTTGTCCATACTCTTGACTCCACCATACACTCTTGTTAGGAGAAAAGACCAGATTACTACAAATATTATTAAACTATGGATGGAAGGTGCATTCTCACAGCTACAGGATTGCTTTGAAATAACTAACTGGAATATTTTTGAGGATCTGGATCTGAAAGAGTACACATCAACAGTACTCTGCTACATAAAAACATGTGTTGACAATATCACTGTCAATAAGCATAGCTGTGTGTACCCAAATCAGAATCCCTGGATGATGAAAGAGGTCAAATCTCTTCTCAAGCACCACAATAAAACCCTCAGGTCTGTAAACGGAGTCCTTTACAGTGTGGATAGAACCAACTGAAAGAAAGCCATCAGAGACCCTAAAGTGACCTATAAAAGGAAGATAGAGGACCACTTTACCCACAAGGACCAAAATGACTATGGCAAGGTATTCAGCACCTCACTAATCATAAACCCAGTAACCGTATGGCTGTTGATGGAGATGCTTCAATGCCAGAGTAACTTAATTATTTCTATACTTGTTTTGAGGTGGAAACAGCAGAGACAGTCATATCTAGGCAACAGCAGATAGGCCACATCAGTCTCATCACCTATATCAGCCTCCTACAACCACACCTTCACAGTACAAGAGCATGATGTATGACGTGTTCAAAGTGGTTAATCCAAACAAGGCTGCTGGCTCTGACGGAGTGACAGAATGGGTGCTGAAAGTATGTCCAAACCAACTCTGTGTGGTCTTCACAAAGATCTTCAACCTGTCAAAGTCTAAGTCTACCATTCCATTTTTTCTGAAGACAACTACAATCATTCCACTAACAAAGAATCCTGTCATCAGTAGTCTCAATGATTACCATCAAGTGGCACTTAATCCAGTCATCATGAAGTGTTTTGAACAGTTGGTTCTGTGACACATCAAGGTCAGTCTTCCAGTTACCTTGGATATATACCAGTAATGGATAAATAGCAAATAGGTCTATGGAGGATGCCATCTCCACTGCCTTACACACTGCACTATCTCATCTTGAGCAGCAGGGCAGCTATGTTGGGATGTTCTTTGTAGACTTTAGTTCAGGTTTTAACACAGCTATCCCAGATAGACTGATCACTAAACTCACTGGTCTAGGACTTTCAGAACCTACCTGCTATTGGATTAAAGACTTTCTAACTAACCATCCTGAGATGGTTACACTAGGCCCATACCTCTCTTCCACTCTCAGGCTAAACACTGGTGTCCTACAAGGCTGTGTGCTGAGCCCCCTTCTGTATACTCTTTACACCCATGACTGTATCCCATCTCATTCTACTAATACCTTCATTAAGTTTGCAGATGGCACCACAGTGGTTGCACTTATTTCAGGAGGAGATGAGACAGCATATAGAGATGAAGTTCAATGACTGGCTGATAGATGTTCTGAGAACAACCTTGCTCTGAACTCAACCAAAACAAAAGAACTCATAATAGATTTCCAGTGGTACAACGCGGATCTCAACCCAATATACATCAATAGAGACTGTGTGGAAAGGGTCCCTGCCTTCATGTTTCTAGGTGTATATGTGAAAGAAAATCACTCTTGGTCCATAAACATCACTGAGGCAGTCAAGAAGGCACAGCAGAAACTCCATTTCCTGAGGATCCCCAGGAGAAACAACCTGCAGGAGAAGCTACTGGTGCCTTTTTGCTGCTGTTTTATTGAAAGTGTGCTGTCATACTGCATTTCCACATGGTATGCCAAGAGCTTGGCAGCAGACAGGAAGGCCCTTCAAGGCATCATTAAAACTACCAGAAAATCATTGGCTGCTCACTGCCCTCTTTGAAGGAACTCTTCAGTTCTTACTGTCTCAGCATGGCAACCAACATCTTGAAATAACCTTCTTACCCTGGATATCACTTGCTTGAGCTGCTGCCTTCTGGCAGATGGTTCAGGTCCATTCCATCTCAGACAAACAGACTTAATAACAGTTTTTACCCCAGAGCCATACGTGAACTTAACAATGCTAAATACTCACACTGAGTACAGATAATAGCCATTTGCACTATAAGGTATTTGTTTACATTCCTGTGCACCTTACCTTATTCCTTTCATGTGCAATTATACCCAAGTGCAATAACTTAGTTTACTGCATTGAATTGCATTATATTGCATTGTTTGTTTTTGTATTGTATTGTATTATCTTATTTATTCATGTTCATTATATGTGAATGCACCAAAATGAGGATTGCTACAAATGTTGTTCTACTTGTGCAATGATAATAAATGAATCTTATCTTATCTTATCTATCCAAAGTATTACAGATAATGGAGAAATGTGTAGTCATATGCAGCCTAAGCTCTATAGGCATCAGTGAACTGTGACCATGCTAGATATGAAAAAAGTAATACTGTATAAGTTGTGAAACAAACATAGGTCTTCCAAAATATGTTCAATATTATCTACATATCCATCCATCCATCCATCCATCCATCCATCCATCCATCCATCCATCCATCCACAACCCCTTTTCCTATTTTTGCATATGGGATTGGGGTGCCACTTCAACAGTGGCAATCATCTAGAGCCAAGGTTTACACCACCAGGTGACTAGCCCTGCCACTTTAGTTCTTCCACATCACAAACTTGCAGGCATCTACATATCCACCACTATTTAAAAAATAACCTACAAGGGGATTTGAACCCAAACCTAAGTGATCAGCAGTTAGTTGGAGTCAGTGCTTACTCATTTGAGCTAAGTGTTGTAATAGTGCACTACTGTTTCTAAAAAGATAATTTATGGAATATCATTAACAGTTATCTGTGTGATGTCAGTATGAATGTACATTCATAATCAAAGTTCACTGAGAATGTATGCACTGGCCCAATATAGTTGCAGATAAGCTCAGAAGCCATTGAAATGGTAATGTTAACTGCATTTACATTATTATTATCAGTACAGATACCTATATAAAAACAAGTGAAAAAGTCTCAGAAACAGATATGCATGCCAAATACATTTAATGTAATGAAGGAGTTAAAGTGTTATAATGCAAATTAATGTAGGCATCTGATGGCTAGCACTGGATCTGTGTGACCCTCCTATGGACATCCTCTGCCTCCCTCTGATGCAGGTCATCACAGCAGTGACAGACTTGCACGGAAGTCCAGTAGATCACTAAACATCTGCAGTGCTCTCTCGCAATCTAGTTCCAAATGTCAATCATCACAAAGCTCCTGGGCATGCCTTCAACATCTATTCATGTCCAGCATAGACAGTGAGCATCAGGGTGGTTTTCTCCTTGGTCTAATTCAGTGCTCGTACATGCCAAAGCCTCCTCTTAGTTGGCATTCTAATTGACAGGAGTACAAAAAAAAAAACACTTTCACAAAAATGCTAACTGTGGTCCCACTCATTTTTCAGGTAGCAATGGCATAAGCAGTAAATGTATCAATATCACATTTTAAAGTTGGCATATAGAGGATGATATCAGTCTACTGGAGGGCATTAGGCATGTGTTAGAGATAGTCCCATTTACTGATACTTATTGAATAGTTGTACTCAGCACCTTACCGCTACACCAAGCTATTGGCTAATGCACCGAAGTTTGAGAACATACGTGGTCTTGCACAAATCTGATTCCAAAACATGGAATTTTAATGAACCTCACTAATTATATATGGTGCAAATGGTACATAAAATCTGTGTGCAGAAAGTTAAACTCATGGTTTATTTTCTCCAAGTCTTTTTGGTTTCTAATACCATGATAGGAATGGACCCCATTCCTAGACTGAAGTATGATTTCAAGAAATTAATATTGTTTCTGTCTTTGATGCTAGCTAAAAGTGCTCTTCACGAAAATAAACAATGTGCCCAGAACTGATTACTTCTATAATTCATATGGAGTTACATGTATTGGTAGCATATCTAAATCGACTGTAAATTCTTTTTTATGAGACTCATTGCTCCTGCTAATATTGGAGCTGTCTGGGTATCCTTCTTCCATATTGCCCTCATTTCTGCCTGCAAATCCAGATATTTTATGACTTTATGTGGCTCTGTCTGTAAGAAGCTGTAATCACTGGGTGTAGCAATCTCCATGATCAATGCTATTTTTGTCTTCATTTCATGAACTACTATATCTAGTTTTCTCACCTCTGTTTTCTGAACTGTTAGTAATGGGTGATCCCATGTGATATAAACTTCATCATTCTCTATAATACTTTGTGGCTTATGTCCCCAATACTTCTCAGCTACTTTGATATTGTAATGTTTGTACAATCTGCAATGCAACAGTCTTGCCACATTATCATGCCTTTAAGTATACAGGCCCTCTGACGTTAGTGCATCCCCCCCCCCCCCAACAACAAGCTGTTTTACAGAACCTGCATTTGTCTGTTTCTCCCACATGTTCAATGGACCTTGTAAACCAACATGCATGTAGTCCAATATCCTGGGCCGTCAATATTAACCTTTCTTTCATCTTTTGTTTTAAATTCCGTTGTTCCAGGATTTTTGTACACTTCCAACTATATTTATGCATTTTCTACATTTTTTTGCCTTCTCAGCCGATCCTTCTTTTTATATTCTTTCTTTTGTTTTTTGACATATTCAGTTGCTGCCTGATTTTTGTCAAGTTCTGTTCTGATTTCCATTCTGCTTAACATGGATATGCTTTTGCTTAACTAAACATAGAAGTCATCTTAGATATGTCCTCATAATGTTTTAAAACTTTCATTATGCTTGGGTCTAGTGAAGTCAGCAGATTTGTATGCAGTCCTACAATTGCACATCTATACATGAAATCAGTGTTGAGGAGACTCATGCCTCCTTCAGAACGAAGAATATATAATCTTAATATATAATGATTTTTATATATCATTTGATAAACGTGAAGCATTTTTCTTGTTTTCCTGTCCAATTTATCCAAATACCTTATGGGGGCAATCACTCATCTCTAAACTAAAAGTTAGAATAGGAAGAGCAAATTGGTTTAGAGGCTGGACTTTGCTCCTAGATGTCATGGCTGTTTTCAGTACTAATGTTAGTCTTCTTAAAATATTCCTTACTGAGTTTTGTTCACATTTGTTCATGTTTTATTGTCAATCTTTCATCATGTTCAAGATATTTATACATTTCCTCCTACTCAAGTTCCTTTATATCATATTCCTGTCCCAGACTGATATTTTGTTGGTGTTGCAGCTTTCCTGCTTTAAACATTTCTTTTGCACATTTGTCAAGACCAAATGACATTCTTATATCATCTGAAAAAAATTTAACCACTTTGCAGTTGTGTTTCAGCTCCTCATCTGGTGAACTATGCAGTGTTAATTCTTCCAGAAAAAGAAGATGAGAAGTTTGTCTACTTGGTTGTTTTTTGGAAGCCAAATTATAACCCCAATTTAATCTGTTAAATAGACAGCGTAATGGGTTAATGGCAAGATATAAGAATAGTGGTGACAAAGAGTCACCCTGGAAAATCCCATTTTGAATTTTTATGTTTTGGATAATAATTTGCCCTTTATCATGGCTTGGCTGCAAAGTGGTTTGGTACTGTTTCATGATCACTGTAATGTAATTGACCAATATATAGGGTGTATCTTATACATTTTAAGCACTCTTTTATCCATGAATGTGGGAAACTATCAAATGTTTTTTTTTGTAATCTATGCATGCCATACTTTGATTCTTTCACTTTTTACAATTCTCCATTATGACTTTGTTTAACAACAAATGATGCTTTGTTCCATATGACTTTCTTTCATTGCCCTTATGTTCTATTGCCATGATTGAGGCTTCTTCTAAATTGCTATAAACCCTGCCAGCATCCATTCCAGTATATAGTTTATACATCATCAGAAGGCACATTTTTGGTCTATAGTTTTTAGGATAGCTTGCAGGTTCACCATTAAGGAGGAGTATAATTTTTCCTGTTGTTAACCAGGTTGGTGTCTGTTTGGGATGTGCATATTAGTTCTTACTCAGAGCTAAATTTTCATGTAAAGATTTTAATGCCTTTAGCCAGATGATAGATACTGTATCTGGGCCTGGGTTTTTCCATTTAGGAGCATTTTTTCAATGTTGATTCAATTCTTTGTCTCTTACTTCATCCCATTTCATATACTATACATTTGACCTGATTACTGTTCCTTTTAATATACATTCAGCATTTTTGATATGTTCCACAGAGTCTTCATAGATATTTCTCTAAAATGTGTCTACTTTTGCTTTTTTGGTGGTGTTTCATTTCCTTTTGCTTTGTTTACCAATTCTCTATAAAACGTTTTTGGGTCATCAATGATTTTTTTTTTTTTACTTTTCCCTTTATATTTATCTACATATCTCTTAGTTTTTTTCTGCCTCTGCTGATAACTTTATATTCTTATTTGCAATAATGTGCACGAGATCCTGGTCTGTCCTGATACTGCTCATTGCTGTTATCAAATCTAAGCATTTTTGTTCATCTGTTCACTCTTTTTTACTTTTTTTAACAATTATACTTCTTGTCTTAATTTCTTTATAGTTTTCTCTATTCAAAGCTTCTATGAAAGCGTGTGATTTCTTCCCTCCCTTTCCCTTATGGCCCTATGTGTTTGTGAAAATACTATCGGTTATTAAATTTAGCTGTACAGTAAGGGTCTATATCACATGAGCGAATCATACAAATTGAGAACGCTCATAATATTGAACGTACTGGACCTCAAACTTCCTATTGTGGGGGGCTGCGCCCCTCACACCCCCCGCTAAATATATATTCCAACTCCGAGATTGCACTAAAGTGAGGAAAGGGCAGATATCCCATTCTTCACTATACCGCAATCTCAGACAAAGCACTTCGAGGTCCAGTACGTTCGATATTATGAGCATTCTCAATTTGTGCAATTGCTCATATGATATAGACCTGTACAGTAACATAGCCTATTTACTTATGTCATATCACATGAATCTATGTTAATAGTCTTGATTAATATGTTCATATGTTTAATCAATCTTCTAACATTTTTGGTCTTATTGACTTTCTGTAATCTATTTCATTAATCTTAATATGTCTATCCATCACTATTAACTCAAATAACTCTTCCCTTAGGTCATTTCTTCTAAACTGAGGGCACATTCTTTGTTCTCTGTTTCCTGCAGGCATATCACAGAAAGTTACAGAGCATCCTCCTGTGACATATTCTCTTCAGCTGCATCCTGTGTCATCTGTTGCTATTTCACATGGAAACTGACTGGCTTATCATTCCACAGCAATGACTACATCAGAGTTGCCACTGTTTCCTGCTCTATCCCTTGATGTCCACCTCCAACTGAATGTTGTGCTGGTCTTCTACTGAAGGGTCTAGAATATCTTCATGTGGCAAGTGATCAGATGCTTCCCATTACACTTGCTTCTCCTTAATTTGGGGACTCATTGTTCCATCACACTGTGATGTTACCAGAGCTGGATTTTCTATACTAAATCCGTCACTTTGCAGGTAATCCATGACTTCAGGTTCTATTTCTTTATCTTCTCCATTATGAAGCCTCTTTTCTACTTCCCTATTTGTTATCTTATTTTTTGTATTATGAAATGTTCTATATTTGCATGAATCTGCCTGCATTTCTCTTCAAATATCTTTGGTGCTGCTTTATTTTATTTATTTTTTTTTGTATTGACTATTTTTGCTTTCTCCTTTGCATAAATACCACACCATATTAAATATCTTTTTCTTTTCATGACTGCATTTCTTCGTCAGATGTCTCTTGTTCCATCTGTTTCTCTTTAATTTGGGGACTTATTCTTCCATCATGCAGTGATATAACCTATGTTAGACTCTCTACACTCAATCCTTCACTTTGCAGGTATTTCATAACTTCAGCTTCTATGTGTTTAACTTCTGCATTACTAATCTTCTATTTTATGTTACCCCTTTGGGATCTTATTTTTTGTACTATGAAATTTTCCATATCTGCATGTCTTTGACTATATTTCTCTTCAATTATCTTTAGAGCTGATTTTTGTACCAATTAGTTTGGCTTTCTCCTTTGCATAAATATTGCATGATATCAGATCTGTTTTCCTTTCCCATGTCCATGTTTCTTTTTTCTACCTTTCAAAATCTCTAGGTTTTGTTCTTTATATTTCTGCACTTCCTTTGTCACTTCTTTTTCTAAGTGGCCCAAAGTTTCTTTGTCTATGTAATATTTTCATTAATCTGTTGTATTAAATCATATCACATTAAATCATGTATTAAATCAGAGCATCTTCCCCCACCTGATCTCACTAACTTTTTTCTACCCTCTGCTTAACAGTTGTGCAACTATCTCTTGCTGTCTTCACTCTACAGATGATATATTCTACTTTGTATATTTTGTATATAATGCATACTGCCTTTGTTATACTCACAAGAAATTTATTATAAGATTGTATGTCTGTTTTTTAAGTTGTCATCTCTCTATGTATGTAGAAAATGTGATTGTATTTAAATTTCTTTTGTATGTGGAGCTTTTCTCCCCTGTCCTCCACTGAAAATGGGCACTTTTTGCCCCAGTGAACCATCCCGGTAAATAAATGCAAATAAATAACTAAATAAATAAATAATGAACACAGATTTGCATTTGAAACATCTGACAGTTTTTCTTGTACAAGTATTTTCCTTTCTTCTAATTTGTCTTTTAATCTTTTTGAACATCTTCTGTATTGAAATTCTAAGCTTCTGGAATAATAGTAACAATACATATTTTTTCCTCACTTTAAGGTATAGCTATTGCACAACTAGCTTCAAAGGTTAGGTGTCACCTGCTAGCATTGCTGTAGTGGAATAAATGGCTATTATCATATACCTATGTTATCATTAATCCGTATAATTCAACTTGTACATGTTGTCAGCCCTTTTTTTGGGGAGAGGAGTAAATTGCCTGCTTTACAATCTGTCTGTGACATAAAGGAGTAATGTAAAATTGAGCAGCATGCATATAGATGAGTAAATAAACATCAGTGACAAGGACAGTTTCCCCATATGCAATTATACGGATAAAAGGGAAAAAGCCCCATTGAACAAAGAATAAGGATTCCTGATTAACCTATAGTGTGTATGGTATGTTTATAGAAACCAGTTAATTTCAAGGATTTATTTAAGTTGTATGTTCACTACCTAGTTTATGGGTGCTTTCTGATGCTTAGTAATATAGTTGTTAGTGCATTCAATCTGATAGAAACTGTAAGAGGATAATTTTAACAGTTCAGTGTTTATTGTGTTGATATGTAGCCATGAGTGCATAACAATTCATTTTAATATGAATGACTATTTTCTTCACTGTTTCTGAATAACAGCAATTATGTCTAATGCATACCACATAACGGCAGTTAATTTAATCTTTTTTATGATATGTGTCACTGACTGCAGTTGATATGGCAGGCATCTGACATTTTTTGGTGTGCACATAGCCATGCTTGTATTTAACTGTAGAAATACCACTGCTACAATAATGGGTGTGTAGCACAATGTTTTTGTGGTTGTCCTTTACTTGTTGTGATATTCACTGCTATGGGTTCAAATCCCTCGTGTGACCTATGCACATTCTTAATGGATTGTTACTGTGACGGCATCTCTATACTGGGCCAGTAATCAAGGAGCCTAAATTCTCACCACTGATACTGGTGTGAGAGATGGTCACTAAAACAGGAATGGATTTACACAGTATTTTCAAAAGCAGCTTTCTGCATCAAGTACAATTTCCCTCAAGAGCACACAGGGAACACACTCCAGGCCTGGGACTGGACTCTCTGTCTCTCCAGATCCCAAACAAGACACACTTTGGAGCAATATGTCCCAATTCCAAGTAGCTGACACATCCATACCCGAGTATTTGATTGTCACACACACACACACACACACACACACACACACACACACACACACACACACACACACACACACACTCCTGGGAAAGGCTGGCACAGATTAACTAGCTGTACCCCTCCTGCCCAGACTATAAGGTAACCATTCTGCCACCAGTCATCCACTCTCAGACTCTTACAATGGTATCCAATTATACTGAGTAAAATCAATATTATTATAAATGGTAGAGTATAACCAAAGCAGCTAGGCTTTTCAGAGTGGCCACGGTGTCATTAAAATAAGCACAAGTACTCTCAAAATGTTAAAAATATTCTCTAAAACACCAGCCACAATAAAAGATATAAAAATAAAATGCAAAACATGAGAATACTAAATATCCAAATACAATAAACACCAGAGTTTCATTCACAGGAGAAATAAAAAGTAACACAGTTGGACAGATTCAAACAGATGCAAAAAGAAATACTTAACTAATCTCACTTTAATTCCTTACTGTCTAAAGAATAACTGCTCCCTAGCTAACTTAATTAATACAGCAAGGCAAGATTAGATGCTGAGATGCTAACCTCCACAAGGCAAGGTGATGAGCTTCTAACTAAAACTGACCTAACTAGTTGACTGTGATAACTGTCATAGATCTTTATAACAGGTTCCAAAGGGAAAAAAAAAAAAATAAAACAAAGCAAACTGTGAAAGTTCCATCTTCTCAGTGTTGGTTATGGAATGTCATCACGCTTGATCACCTGACTCTGGTACAAAACACACTCAGAGCTTTGATAAGATTTGTTGCAGTATTTGAAAATTATAGAAACATTTAAAAAACTTCTACTCTTCCCTTCCAGAATTATTTGTTTAAGCATATACATTTAATCAGTTATAACACTTTTGATACATTTTAACACAAACATCTGTACAAGTCAGTATGATAGTCAAATAATACAAAATTATTTACAGAACTTCAGGCACCCATGCCAGCACATTTCACAAATGTATTGCCTTATTCTCCATGACACAGATGGGAATACCTCACATCATCACCCCCCCTCCTTTGAAGACACAAGCTTATTTTTCTAGTGACCTTGGAAAAACATTGCTTGAGAAAAATGGGCCTGTCTGGGAACACATTAGCCTATACTCTGTCTTGAGAGTCCATCTGCATTATCATTGCTGACCCCACTACTTTTCTCTACAGTCAAGTCATATGCCTGCAACCCTAGGTTCCACCTTAGAAACTTGGCATTTTGTTGGTTGACTCTATGTAGCCATGTTATGGGATTGTGGTCTGTAACCACAGTTAATTTCCTTCCATACAGATATGGATGAATTTTCTGCAGTGTTCATACTATGGCTAGACATTCTTTTTCTAAACCTGCATAACATTCCTCCCTGGGTTGGAGTCTATGGCTGAGATATACAACTGGGTGCTCTTCTCGCTTTGAGGAAATTTGGCTCAGTACAGTCCACATGCCATGGTTTGAAGCATCTACCTGCACAACAAATTCTTTGCTGTAATCTGGACTGGCTAGTACAGGGGGTTCCTCCCAAAGCCCCTTTAAATTTTTGGAATGCCTACTCACAGGGTGGGGTCCAAACTACCTCATCTAGCCTGTTTTTCCTTGTCAGGTCTGTGAGATGAGCAGCTATTGTATTATATTTGGGAACAAACTTTATATACTATCCTGCTGTCCCAAAGAATGCCCTCACATGCTTTTTGATAATGGGGAAGGCCACACCTGAATAGCTTCCACTTTGGCAGGTTCTGGGCTAATCTTACCACTCTCCACTGTATGCCCCAGGTAAGAAACCTCTGCCATACTCACCTGACACTTACTGGGTTTAATGGTCAACCCTGCCCTTTGCAGTCTGCCCAGAACCTCCCTGACATGCTGAGGCTTCATCAGGTTAACATAGTACAATTTGATACCCCTGTCTCATACATAGCAGGTTTACCATGTGATTAAAATTAAAGAGCTTCCTTACCACTTTGAAGGGTCCCTCCCAAGATGCCTGCAGCTTATTGTGTTTGGCAGGAATGAGTCACATAACCTGCTGTCCCACAGAATACTCTCAAGCTCAAGCATTCCTGTCAAACAAGACCTTTTTTCTGCTGTTGGACTCCTGACAGGTTATCCTGGGCCAAGCCCATGAGCTCCCTAGGTCTTGTCCTGAGGTTTAGGTCATATGCCACAACAGACTCCCTGTAGGATTCACACTCACCCTCCCACTCACCAAGAATCAAAACCTAAAGGCCCCTGCACCCTATGCCCATACATCAACTCAAAGGGTGAAAACCCTGTGGATTCCTGGGGTACCTCTCTGTATGCAAACAGTAGACGGGGCAAATATTTGTCCTGCTCTATCTTAAACTAGTTTGCAAATGCCCATAGCATGGTCTTTAGTGTAGAGTTTAACCTCTCCACAAGACCAATAGTCTGTGGATTGTAGGTGGTGGTCTTTAGGTGCTTCACCCATAATGCTTCCACTGCAAGCCAGCAGGTCTGACATAAAATTGGCACCTCTGTTATTCAGTATTTCACTTGGGAAATCTACCCTGCTGAAAATCTCTAACAAAGCATTTGCCACCTTCTCTACCTTGATGGAGAACAGAGCCAACACCATAGGGTATCTAGTAGCATAATCTACTACCACCAGGATATACTTCTTCCCTTTGTAACTTGGGGTACTGAGAGGCCACAAAATATCCATAGCTACCCACTGAAATGGCTCCACAATCACAGGAAAAGGCATCGATGGAGCTTTGATCTTGTTCCCTGCATTGCCTACCTTATGGCACTGCTCACAGGCCCTGCAGTGCCCTATCACATCCCTTGCAATCCCAGGCCAGTAAAAGTTCTGCATAATATGTCTCTTGGTACACTTTATGCCCATATTACCTACAAAAGGAATGTCATGAGCTATGGCTAGAACTGCCAGAAGGTAGGCTTCAAACACTACCAACTGCTGTATTACCTCACACTCTAGCCCTCCTTCAGGGGTCCACTGTCTATACCGTAACCCTTTGTTCCAGTATACAAACTCCCCTTTTCCTTGAGCATCAGGTGTCTGCTTAGCTACCTCCCACAAGCGTAGTAAGGTAGGACCTGTCTCAACCCCACCTTTGTGACCATTCTCAGCTCCCCTTCCACAAGAAGCCTAGTATGTTCTGATAGTGGTGCCTCATTGTCAGCCTGGGTACTACCAGTCACCTCTGTCAGTGTAGTCACACTGTCAAACTGAACATCAGTACCCATCAGCAGCTTTGGCTCACTTTCAGGCTCATTGCTACAAGGTAGCTTCGTCTCTGAAATAGCCACATCATCAGCCCCAGCTTCAGCTGTGAGGTCTGTCTGCGTCTCCCCCAGGTTGCCAGACCTACATGCCTGTCTCCAAGTCTGACTGCTTGCAACTGCATGCACACAAAGTACTGCATTATCAAAATCATTCACTATCAAGACATCTTCAGGAATATCCTCAAACACAGTTACCTGCTTGCTTCCTTTTCCACCCTCACAGTCAAGGTGAACCATGGCCATAGGTATTTGGAATGGGATCCCTCCTAAAGCTCTGAATAAAGTGGACTACCCAAGCAGGTACTGCCCTCTTTAACCACTGCAGGCTTTACAATGGTTATGTCAGAGGCTGTGTTTCTCTTAGCAGTGGCCTGTCTTCCATCCACTATGATAGGATATAAACTCTAGTGATAGTTTGGTACCCCCTGTTGTCTCCAGAAAACTTACTACTGGCACTCTGTTATCCCCACTTGCTGGCTTGCTCACCTTGTGTTCCCCACCTTGCTTCAGTGGACATTTCTATGCTACATGGCCCTCTGGTGACATTTAAAACATCTAACCCCTGATCCTCTCCATGTACGTGAACTAGTGGCTTCCCATGTTACTGGTTGATTATTTGGGGGTGATTTAGGCTGCCCACCATGGGTTAACTTATATCCATGTGTAGCACTGGATATCCCCTTCTTGTGCAATGATGCCCTGCTTGCTAAGTAGAGATCCCTTTTCTCCCCAGCTCATCTGCAGAGTTATACTCCTGGTCTGCCAACCAGATTCTCATGTCCTCAGTCAAAGTACTAAGGGCTTGTTCCCTTACCAAAAGTTCTGCCAGTCTTTCAGAAATGGTGACCTAACACCCACTCACCCACCTTGAAAATAAGTATTTAACTCAGCAATATAATCACATACACATTTATCTGCCTTGCATCTATGCTCACAAAACTTTATTCAGTACGCTTCTGATGTTAAATTATAACAGTTCAATAAACATTGTTTTACTCTATCATAGTATAAACTATCAGTATCAGACAATTTAGAAACAGCAGTTACAGCTTTACTATGGAGTAGGCGGAGTCAGGAACTGTACCGAGAGCTCTTGGTAAACATTATAAATACTCCTTCAAATATATGAATAACTGTCAAAGTCATCCCCCTTTGCAAATTGTGATAGAAATTTACTGAAATTTATTGCTTCTGCCATCCAGTTATTCCCTTCCAATTACCTACATGACCCGGACGAAAAGTCAACATCTCCTTCTCTTTTTCTTCAGCCTCCAATTGCTGCAGTCTCTTATTTTCTTCTATCTCCAAATGTTTGGCATCCAGTTCATACTGATGCTGCTTCTCCTTTTCTTCGGTTTTCCAATGACACAGTCTCTCTTTGGTCTCCAAACATTTGACCTCCATTTCATGCTGATGTTGCTGCTCGTTTTCTTCAACCTCCAAATGTTTGGCCTCCAGTTCAAGTCTCTTTATCTCCAGTTGGATTTTTATGTCCTCTGAGGAAAAGGTTTACTGTCCTATTTCTGAAGATTGCACATCCCCAACATCAGATTGGTTGCCCTTCTGGCCAGTGGTCTGCACTTGCTGCTGGAATTAAGGCTGAAATAATTTCCTCTTTAGTCTGGTTAACATGCATGAGTCATTTGGTTTCACACACCTTATCCAACTGGTTCTTTTTCAGCTTACCATAATCCTCTGCTGACAACTTTGCTTGCTTTCCCTGATTAAACTAAACTAACAAAAGTAAATAAAACTGTTGTGAAAATGAAACTCTCATTGTTTACCATATGGCTGTTGAGGTACACACCTTCAGTGACAACTGTCCACAGGCTACTGCAGCTCAATTAATATCCCACCTCTCTGCCACTAATATGTGATGGCCTCTTTTCCCTGGGACAGTAATCAAGGAACCTCAATTCTCACCACTGACACTGGTGTGAGAGATGGTCACTAAAAAAAAGAAATGGATTTATACAGTATTTTCAAATGCAACTCTCTGTATCAAGCACAGCTTCCCCCAACAGCACACATGGAATACACTCCATACCTGCTAATGGACTCTGTATCTCTCCAAATCCCAAATAAGACTCACTTTGCAGCACTGCATCCCAGTTCCAAGTAACTGACATTCCCACACCTGGGTATTTGATTTTCACACACACACTCTCTCACACACACACACACACACACACACACACACACACACACACACACACACACACACACACACACTCCCGGGAAAGGCTGTCACAGATTTACTAGCTCTACCTCTTCTTCCCAGATTATAAGATAATGACACTGCCAGCAGTCAACCGCTCTCAGGCTCTTACAAGGGTATCCAATTATACTGAGTAAAATTAGTACTTATATATGGTAGAGTGTAACCAAAGCAGCAAGGCTTTTCAGCGTGGCCATGGCATAAATAAAATAAGTGCAAGTATTCCCAAAATGCTAAAAGTATTCTCTAAATGGCCAGCCACAACAAAAGGTATAACAATAAGATAGAAAATATGGGAATGCTAAATATTTAAGTACAATAAACACCAGAGTTTCAGTCACAGGCAAAATAGAAATAACACAGTTGAACAGATTCAAACAGATGCAGAAAAAACAATACTCAACTAATCTCACAGTGTTTCCTGACTGTCTAAAGAATAACTGTTCCCTAGCTAGCTTAATTAATATAGCAAGGCAAGATTATATGCTGAGATGCTTGCTTCCACAAGGCAAGGTGGTGAGCCTAAAACTAAAACTGAACTGAACTAACTTACTGACTGTGGTGACTGTCATAGATCTTTATATCAGGTTCCAAATGAAACAAAACAAAACAAACTGCTGTGACAGTTCCATCCTTTCAGCATTGGTTATGGAATGAATCTCATTTAAACACCGGACTCAGGTACAATACACACTCCTCAGAGCCTTGCTAAGATCTGCTGCAGTATTTGAAAATTATAGAACAATTTCAAAAACTTCTACTGTTCCCTTTCAGAATTCTTTGTTAAAACATATACATTTAATCAGTTATAATAACACTGTTAGTACATTTTAACACAAACATCTGTACAAGTCAGTGTGATAGTCAAATGACACAAAATTATTTACGAAACTCCAGCCAACCATGCCTGTACATGTCACACATGCACTGCCTTATTCTCCCTGGCAAAGATAGGAATACCTCACATCATCATAGTTACATGTATTATATATTCAGTCACAGTTTTTATATCAATTATGTTTTTCCATACATAACAGTAATATACATGAAATACATTGTTTTTGCAGTTTTGCATTGTAAAGGAAAGGTGAGTAAGTCAATTGAAATATGCTTGTAACATCATCATGTCAATATGTGAGTCCTCATATGGAGTATAACATGTGCTTATATGCTGTCTTCCAGATGCCAATCAGAAATCAGGAGAAATTTTCTCACACAGAGAAAATGAAATTATAAAAAGCATGGCTACAGCCTTTTTGGATAGACAGGAAATACTATGTGGAGGAATAAAGTGTGGACAGACCTGACAAACTTGGTAAATGCTGTGGGTGGTCACAATAGATCCAGGGAGGCCTGTCAGTGATGTTGCTCTGACATGATCTCCCATGCAGCTAACAGACTCTGCTGCTATGAGAGGGCAAGAAATAGCGCTGGAGGTAGGCCACCCTTACATACTCCAGGCAGGATAATGGTGTTTCCGTCATCCCATTATACCACCAGTTATGACTGTCAGACACCAGGACCATTATTGAAGCAGATGTTCCAGGATGTAGATTTATGTCCTACATTCTCAAACAATGAAGCAATTGCAATATCTCATTATGGATTTGTATTTCACCAATATTAATATATTGTTATATTTACATTCCAGCAGAAGAATTATACCTAGAGAGTGGAAACACACATGATGTGGATGCACAGTGTAAATGTTACAGAATGTTAACATACATAACACTTTCAGCAACATATGTGATGTTTTTTGTTTTTTTAATTGCATAGGCCCATTGACATCTGCACAGCAGCAACACATCACGTCTCCATAAACTGTTAGTGTGATCCATAGTTTTCTGTGCCTCTGCCTCCTGTCATGACAGCAGAATATACTCACATGTTGATTTTTTTTCTACCAATTTAACCTACAAATACATCATCATAAGACATAAGCCTTGCAGATGCCATACAAGTCAGGTCAGGCATGGTTGTCAACATTGTTTGCATAATGTAGCACTTTCTAAAACACGTGTGATTGACGTATAATGTTTATGTTGCCTTGTTCCATACACCAGAATATCTGGATGATATGCACACTGTTGTGTAAGTGTCTCCGTATTCTATTAGTGTGTGCCATAGCTGTTCTGTGCCTCTGCCTGCAGTCATGACTGTGATGGTTACCCACATATTATACTCCTAAAACAGTGAGGATGTGCATGGTAAGACAATGCATCTGTTTACTTCATGTTACTATTGATAATCCATCTGTGTCCTTTATGACTACTGTGTTCTTTTTCAACTGCTTAGGACACTTGCAATCTGCTATCTATTATGTGTCTAAATTATCTCCTGTGTGTTATACCTGTGTTGAAATGCCACATGATGTGCTTTAGTGCTTAATGATGATGATGTTTTCATGTCTGTGTTCCCCATGACAGTTGCATTTCAGTCCTCATCTCCAGTGGTGAAGTCACGAGATGACATGTCAAGTACATTGTAGTATTTTTATTATTCTCATTTATCATATGTGTTAGATATGTAATGTACATGTTATCTTTTTTGTTATATAGGGTCCCTGAACCACACACATCCATAATGTCCTGGTAAGTCAATATACTTTTTACCACTGTAGTCATATAGTTGTCCCATATTTCAATACTAAGCTGCATCACTTAATTTGTGTTAAGGTCTGTGACTTTTGACATTTGTCTCTTTTTGTGGCACATCCACTGCCTGCCTCCTCCAGTAGTCCAACCACTGACCCTGAAGTGGGATGTGATGTACCTCACTGTGATAGAAAAGTCTGTGGCACACAGGCCACTGAATTGGCTTTATCATCCAGTCTGCAAGGGGACAGCCATGTGGATTATTCTGTAGCCTCAGATATGGAGGATAATGTGGCTGGTTATTCTGATGATGTGAAGACACCAGATAATGGACATGATGATGAATACAACCCACTGCCTCATGTCGAGTCTGGTAATGATAGTGGCACTTCACCCTGATGAAGCAATACTGTCTATCAAACTGCATGTGTATAGCTGGCATGCACAGATGTGCATCAGAGTGTGTCAACCTAAATTTACAGGTGAGTAAATCTTCACAGTGAAGTCACAGATCAGAGCATTGTGTACTTACCCATGCCACCAATCATGTAGCACACTAGCTGTGTGTGTTACATAAATGTCAAGAGCACAGACATGGAGAGGTCATGGCAGCACTGACTGCACAGCATGACAGTGTGATATCTGTTGCATGCTCCATTGAAAGCCTTGCTACAGTGGTGCTAGAGCAGTACTATAGTACTAAGCAGGTGTTACATGCCATTATTGTACTAAGCAGATAATGTTGAATGGAGAAAGGCAGACTCCTTCTCATTAGACCCACATACGGCTATCGGACACCAGTGCCTGTTCTGCAATGTGCACACACATCTGCTGTTGGCCACTTCAATGTGAGCCCAGCAGTCACATCCAGACAGTCACATCACAGTCACTCCCCTTCGCACATTGTGTCCCAACATGCTATTGTCAACAGATCCAGCTCCTTGGTAGAGCACCTTGGCCCAAGTGTTTCTAGATGTGGGTGGAACAGGCAGGATAATGGTGTGAGCCATCTGTGTGGGTATCCTGGACTGCATTAGAGTAACAATGACAGTTGATCCAATGTACTTCCTGCTGAGTCATTCTGAAACTCTAGTAATGAAGACCACTGTCCTAACCACTGACAAATTAATCTGTAGATGTTTTTTTCAAATGTCTGATGCCACGGGATTTTCTGATCATATGCAACTAGCTTTGATTTGTAGTATGTAGTACCTCTTTGACATTAGCATATGTTAGTACAGATATTGATGACAATGCAGTATGTAATGTCATGCTTTCATGTCTGCATCAGAAGCTAATAAATGGAGAGTACTGATGCTGACATTACACTTTCCCTTATTGTCTGCAGTTCCTACATTCAGAGCTATGCTTCTGTATGCATGCCTGTGTCAGTTTTGCATTTTAATGTGGTGCTGCACATGCCTCACCCTCAGCATTCACTGCATTAGTTGTGTACCCATTTCCATTTTCTGTCACCATGCTGACTTGTATTTCCCATGTGTACCTTCCCATATCTGACTGAATCTGTACACATATAGATATACCTATGTTGCTGTGTCTCCAACATTGAAGTATGCTGCATGTATGTTGTTTGGTCACTGTCACTGATACTCTGCATGTTTACACATATATTGCCTGGAAATGAGTCATGTTGCAGTGGTCACATGTGAAAATGATGCAGCACTGTTTTTGGATATGTATTTGCTGATACATTCCCATGCACATCATGGACGTAGACACCTTGCGATAGTGTCTGTTTGATGGGTAATGTTCCATGCTATTTGTCTACCCCACCCATTCAGCTGTCTCCTGCAGCCCCCCTGTGATTTGAAGTCACCAGCCGCCACTGGTAGCCAGGTAAGGCTGGTGTCCTTTCTGCAGCTTTGAACCAGGTTTCTGTGACTGCACAGATGTCAGCATTTTCCAGGGTTAAGACTGCTTGCAATGAGTGCAGTTTCATGTTTAGACTCCTATCGTTTAGCAGCATGACCTTTAATTTGCATTTTGTTGAAATTTTTATGTTGGTTTTATTGACCTCAGGACTTTTCCTAAAAAAGGCACTATGGGGGAGGCAAGATCCCTTGCCAGAAGCCTGAACCCCAGGTGGGACAGATGCAGGCCATCTCTGGCAAAGCATCATGGTCTGTCGATCATACCTTTCCAGGCTGTCAGGTACTGGATCCCCTGAAATGACACCAGAAACTAAGTCAATCATTTTCTGTTTGTATTGAGGCATCATTCTGGGTGACGGCAGAATGCTGCTTAAGGCTAGGAACATACCTGCCTGGGACACATAATCAGAAAAACCAATCATGTCTCTCTTCATATAGTCCAGAGAGGTACATCTCAAGTCATTCACACCAACATGGACTATTGCAGAGTCATAACAGTACCTGTTGCTGAGAGAATTAAGTGCATATCTGATATGGTGGATTCTGGGACCTGACAGACAACTAACCGTGGCTTTCTCCTTATCCAGTCTGGTGAGATGCACATCTGTATGTCTCACAATGGAGTCTCCTATGACTAATATGTTGGGCTTATGGTGAAGCCTCAGTGGCTGTGAGACACAGGTGTGTGGACTATGCTTGGTATGTGGTGTGGAGGGATATGGAGATTGTGTGTGCTTTTGCTTTGGAGGTCTCCTTTGTTTTGGTATGTTTATGTGGAGGACCTCCGATATGTAGGTGTGTGCTGTGTAGGTGTGTGTGGTGTCTGAGGTGTAGTGATTGTGTTGAATATATTTTTGGTGCCAGATATACTGGCTTGATGGGGAGAGAACATGCACTGTAGGTTCCTAATGTAATTGCATCTCTCAAAAATAGTGTTCCTAGGTGGTAGTAGTAGTAGATGGTTGTCCCTGTATCTGAGGCAGTTGCTACACTGTCTTAGGATACCCATATCAATCAGACTGGCAGGAGAAACTGTAAGAAATTGCCCATCCATATTTCTCACAATCTGAGGGAGAAAGGCCAGGGAGAGCTAAGGGGTAGGCCTAAATCCCAAGTGCTTATACCAAAACTAAGAGCTTAGAATATCACAACAATTTAGACAGGCTATAAACATGTAGTAATAAATGCAACAGAAAAGATGCAGTCAAACACTTTAGAGAACAAGCAGCAAGTAGCAGGAAAAGCAAGATGAAGTAACAGAGTAGTAGGAAGAAACACAAATACAGAAAAATGTAAGCAGCTGAATAAAGTGTCTTTTTCTGTTTTTGTTTTATTTATTTATTTATTTATTTATTTTTATAAAGTGAAAAGGGAGAGAGCAGGAACAGAAGATAATTCAAGGTTATGGGACTAAGGGGTTTGGCCCTTCCCCTATAGCACTCTGTGTGGCATAAACTGTAGCAGCTGCTCGCTACAGTTTAAAAGTGGAAAATAAGTATTTTTTTCCCACAACTGTTGTACTATGTTATGCGTGTGTCTGAAGAGAGCATTTTTTTGCTTCTCAACTTAAAGTTGAGGGGGGGTGAACCAGACCCAGGGATGGCCCCTAATGTAAAAGTTGTTACATAGACCTGTAGTCAACTGTACCTCTTTTTCCACAAGGGTTTCTCTGACAGCAACTCTTTATTTTATACCTAAAGTGGTTTCACTATGTACTGTGAGTCAGTGTATTAGTCACCCTATGTTCCTTCTTGAACCTAGTAATGAAGGAGAAAGAATATTACATAGTCCGGCAGCTCAGCTACTACTAGAACCATTCTCCAGCAACTCCTGGATGCTTAGTCCTTTCTTGTGCCTATATAAACTTTGGAAATATACCCATACAGTTTAGGCAACTGCAGCAGTGACCTAATGTTGAACATAGTACGGTTGTATAAGTAAATGTAATGTACCATAACAGTAGATGTTCTAACAAATCACTGTTGCTGCAGCCATCCCCTGCCTCCACCCTCTTGTTTCTGTTTTAGGTTTATTGGTGGTGTGATGATATGTAAGAATATATGTATTTACTTGTGTTATTTTACCTTCCTAGCATGTAACTTTCAGGGTTCTAGCATCCCTTCTGGAGGCAATATAGCTTTAAAGCTGTTGACACTGTGCTTGCTGCTCATATGTGCCTTTGCTCAAGCCACTCAGCAGTTAGGGTATGTGGAAGGTGCCCAGAAGCTTTGAAAGCTATGCAGTGGTGACATCCTTGGCCTTGGACTACTGTGACAAGTGATCTATTGCAACATCTATAATTATGATAAGTTTACATACACAACTGTAATTTCTTTTTGTTGAAGTCTAATTACTGTGTGTGCTACATTTTCTGTGCACAAGTAATAATGCATGCAGTCTCTTGTAGTATACATTTCAAAATAAATACATTATTGATCTCCATTATCAGAAAATGTTATAAGGATTTGATAACCATGTTTGCCATGTTTCTGTATCAGTTTACATATAGTACTGATTTACCCATTTTTCACATATAGGTTCATAGGTGTATATTAGGCTAATGAACACTTGAAAATCTTACCATGCAACCCAAATGTGACCCACAGATTTGATTTATATTTGATTTATAGGGGGGATTTACTGACTGCCTCTGTCCATCAGAGACATAGGATCCACACCATGGGTGAATTTCCAATTACCCACCCATTAGTCCTAGTTCAACTTAAATAGAGATAGGGAGGAACTTTGCTGCACGTGGATGGGGAGTCTGTTCCAGAGAATGGAAATTCTCTGACAGACATATCTGTCTCTCTAATATATCCTATTTATTTTGCAAGCAAAATTTAGGTCTTTTAATCTAGTACTTCTGATGCTGTTTGTTTTGTGGATGTGCAGTGCCTTGTATGCCAGGCAAAGATCATGTTTCCAAAGTTTGTATGATACCAGGTAAACAAACAGGTGATCAGAGTAGGACATTGTGTTTACTCCCTGTATTCTTTTTTTGGAAAAAACACTTTGTGGATGTTCTAATTGCTGCATGTGTTTGGTCAGGTACATACCAAAGTGGGCATGATATTCTATGATGGGCCCAATGCGGACCAATTACAGTGGTATGATAACTTGCTCACAACTCAACTATATAAAGCAAGAAATCCAACCCCTGCTAACAATGTTCACCATTATGTAATGCCTCAACCTAAAACTGTAAAATATGTGTTCAGTCTATGCAAATATGTTAAATCTTAAGCTTCAATGCTATTACTAGTCAATGTTAAGTTTGGTACTATCTATGTAAATTTGAATGCTTCTGTACACACCTTATATCTTGCTTAAAATTTAACTGTGGAGCTTTTCTCCCCAGGCCTCCACTGAAAATGGATATGCATCCAGTCAGACTTTCCCGGTCAACATATGTAAAATAAATAAAATAAAATAAAATGATAACCTTTCTGGACCTAGATGCCATGTCGTTGCTTATACATTGAGCAACACAGGAGGATTTTCTTACTACCTTGGACACATGGAGTTTGAAGGATAGGTTATTATATACATGAGTTCCCAGATCCCTGGCTACAGAATCAACATTTAAGGGTCTTTTATTGATGGCAGAGTGACCTGGGGTGGCAGACTTCCCAAAAAGTACTATAATGCATTCATTGGAATTGGGTTTTAAGCCATAGCTTAGCCACAAATTGTTTGTTTGTATTAGACCTTCCTGAAGAGTGTTCTCATCTTAGCTGGAGGGGAATTCAATGACTGTTTTCAGTTTGCAAACTTGATTAGCCAGAGGCCTTTGATATTAGCTTTAACATCTGAGAAGTTGATGTTAAAGAGGAATGGGCCTAGCACAGAACCCTGGGGACTCCAATGGTGATCAGCCTCTTTGTGGAGGTTGCCTCACCATTTTTAACCTCCTGGGTCCTATCAGTGAGCCAGCTAAATATCCAGCATGTTATAAAGGGGTTTATAGCTAGTTTTGAAAGTTTGTTGACTATGCCCGAGTGGGGTATTGTATCAAATGCCTTAGCTAGATCTAGGTAGGCAGCATGCACTGTTTTCCCCTCATCCATTCTCTGAGGGAATTTTCCAACAAATCCACCAGATTCAGTAAGTATGACCTTCCTTTGACAAAGCCAAACTGGGACTGATCCAGTATCTGGATTTCTCCTATGTCCTTGTTGATAATTCCCATGATATTTTTTTTCCATGGCTTTGCAAATAAGACTATTCAGACTAATAGGTCTGTAGTTTCCAGTATTTGGTGATGGTCCTACCTTATGAAGGGGGATGCCCATTGCAGTCCTCCAGTCACGTGGCATAAAGCCTCTTTTAACACTATAGCAAAATAATGACTCCAGCAGTCCTGGTAAGTCATAGTTTAAACTATTCAGGAGGCATCCTGGGATATTATTGGCACCCACTTAGCCTGTGTTCCTGGCTTTAGTGAAGGCAACCAGTACATTCTCCTTAGTTATAGTTGTAGGGGTTATGCTTGAGGTTATCATTAGGGGGATGGTTGGGGTGGGGAGGTAAAGTTGGAACTGAACTTATCCTCTAACAGGTTCATTATATTATCAGGCTCTGTGAATGTGGCACCATTAACCGTCAGCTCAGTACATTGTTGTGTGCTGCCCTTAAGGATTCTGACATACATACAGATGAGGAATGAGGTTTAACACAAGGCAGGACTTAAATGAGCTATGTAATGTTTGAGTGAAAATGACTGGATAGATTATAAGTGATGGATAATGTTTGCAACTGGGAATGTGCCAGTGTGGTTTATCATATAAAATGCTTGCAACAAGGATTGTGTTGGTGTGGATTGTTTTCATTTATATAAATGCATGATTGCCTATCTTGTAAGTGATGGTTTAATGAAGATATTTCTTGTTTAAAAAAAGATCAGGAATTGAATAATTTATATAATGTTGCTTAGGTTATATGATATATAGCAATATATGTGAAGTATAATGTTAGTACACATGAATTTGTTAATACAGTTTGATTGCTTTTATATAAATGTAAATCTGCCTATGTCACAACTGATAATTCAATAAAGGTGCTAAAAAAAGGATTCTGACATGACTGTAGAAGGCCTTATGGTTATCCTTCACATGGGAGGCCATCTTAACCTCAAAGTTGGCTTTACTTGACCTAATTAACCCTCTCAGTTGTCTATTTACTTTGCTGAGAGAGTTTTCATCTTTATAGGAAATAACCTTCTGGATTTTTACCATATTTTTTTCTTCTGTTTTATACCCTACTTAATTTGGGATGCCACCAGGGCAGTATTTTTCTAGGATTAGTTCTGGGCTTATTTCTGGTAGGTATAGCAGCTTCTGTACAGCTATTGACATGGCTGTACAGAGTTTCTGTGAGCAATCTAGCATAGGCTGGTGTGCTCTCTGGATTTGGAGGGGCATTGAATTTTGGCAAATCATCACTTAGTAACAGCTAATTTGCCTTGGAATAGCTTCTAACTGTTACTGGTTTTAATGGGATTATGGAGCTGATTTTGATTTTGAAGAAGACAGCTTATTATGGCTGAACCTTACTCAGGAGGGCAAGACATTGGGGGGGGGGGTGCAGCATTCTCCCATATTTGTGAGCATGAAGTCCAGTATGTTGGATCCTCTAGTGGGTGTATTTACAATTTGATAATGGGTATTTGCATTTGCAAATCCCAGGAATATCTGTGCTTGTAGATATGAGGTCATGTAGGATCCCCAATCTATAGAGGGGTAGTTAAAGTCTCCCATGAGTAGAATGTTAGGTTGGATGGTAAGTGTCTCCAGTATTTCCAAGCATGCACTGTGAGCTTTTTCACATGTGGAGGGTGACATATAGCTTGCTAGGATTTGGAATGGGATTTTGTCTTTGGTGATCTGTATATGGAGGAACTCCAGCAAGTCATCCTGCCTGATCACCCTAGAGGTATGCTTGTTACTGATATATATTTACACACCTCCACCTTTAACCCTTTTCCGTGGAGCTACTGGTCTAAACATGTGGAAGATATTGAAACCTTACACTGCCTGGGTACTCTCTGACATTTTAAAACATGTCTCGGTAACTGCACCGAGTATGAGGAGGGCTTGGAGGGAGTGTAGTTTTTATTCAGGCTCCTGGCATTGAGCAGTACCACCTTGAGCTTCTGTTTAGTTGATTTTGCTATGTCGAGAGGTTTGTTTAATTTGACATTGCCTAAAAAGGCACTATGGAGGTGGATAAAGTTTTAGCGAGTATTTGAAAGCCTAGAGAGGAAAGGTGCAGACCATTCTTGGCAAAGCGACATGGTCTGTTGACCATGTCCTCCCAAGCTGACAAATACTGGGACCACCTTAGAATGATACCAGAAAGTCAGACAGTTGTTGAAATCAATCACTTTTTGCTCATATTGTGGCATCATCCTCCATGGGGTCTATATTATTAGTCCGACTGTTTAGGTGATCGAACACCTAAACATCAATCTTCTAATATCGAACCGCCCAATGTCGAACATCCCAGGGAAACACATCCCTCTGCCACAACAGAAGAAACATTACTTTACATCTAAATTAAGTAGGGGGGGGCTTCACCCCCCACACCCCCCTAACAAAATATGCCAGCTCCGAGATCGCTCAACAGTAGGTAAATAGCAAACTCTGACGAATGACCAAAGGAAATCTTTCCCTGCATTAAATCGGCCGTTTGCCATTTTTTGCTTTTGATATTAAAAGATCGATGTTTAGGTGTTCGATCACCTAAACATTTGGTCTTCTAATATAGACCCTCCTCCATGATGGTAATATGCTACTCACTTCTAGGCTCATACCAGCTTGAGACACATAATCAGAAAGCTCCAAGCTCCTTAATGTCTGCCTTGATATAATTCAGGGAGGAACATTTCAGATCATTTACACCTAAATGGACTATGATGGATTCATGCTGGTACCTGTGGCGTAATGACTTGTATGCATGTGTCATTTGGTGGATCCTGGCTCCAGATACGCAGCTAACAGTATTCTTCTCCTTGTTCAGCCTGGTTAGAGGGACATCAGTATATCTTACATTGGAGTCCCCTATGACAAGATTCCTGGGAGTATGTTTACTGGCCTGAGAGGCTTAGTGTTTGGGGCTCTACTGAGTTTAACATTATTTGTGATGTTAGGTGTTATTTTTTCTGAGTGCCTTTAGGCTTGCTGAGGCAAAACTTTGACAGCATGTGGTCTAGGTGATCTTTGTTATTTAGGAAGAGTGCTTTTAAATGCCTCAGTATACAGTAGCCTGTGTGTGTGTGTGTGTGTGTGTGTGTGTGTGTGTGTGTGTGTGTGTGTGTGTGTGTGTGTGTGTGTGTGTGGGTGTGTGTGTGTGTGCTATGTGTGGTTTGTTTTGGTTATGACAACCCAATGTGGACTTGTATGTGAGAGTTTAGCCTCCAGTGTCATTGTCTAAGTACACCTCTCACATACTGTGTCTGATTCTTTAAGGATTCCATGGTTATCAGTAAACATGAGACATGTTGTTTAGGAAGAGTGCTTTTAAGTGCCTCAGTATACATTAGTCTGTGTGTGTGTGTGTGTGTGTGTGTGTGTGTGTGTGTGTGTGTGTGTGTGTGTGTGTTGTGTGCTAAGCGAGGTTTGTGCTTTCGTTATGACAACCCAATTTGGATTTGTATGTGAGAGTTTAGCCTCCAGTGTCATTGTGTAAGTACACCTCTCACATACTGTGTCTGATTCTTTAAGGCTTAAGTGGTAATCAGGAAACATGAGAGAACCACTATGTTGTCTCAGGATGCCCTTGCCCACCAAGCTGGCTACAGAGAAGTTAGGAAATTGCATATCCATACTGTGCAGTCCTCTGCTTTGTGAGCTACAAGGGGGTGGTTGGTATGTTATTAAAAGTGCTTTGAGCAGCCTAATGAGGATGCTTTATCAGGGCAAATTATGCTAAAAAGTGCTAAATTCTACCAACATTATTGTTAACACAATCCAGAATGCTAGTAAATCTGTAAGATTTGCCACTTGATGCCCAACTGCCAACTAACTGCTCTAAACTTGTCAGAGTACATGGTATTTGCACTATATTGCTGCTCTACAGAAAAGAGCAAACAATGAATAAATAAATAAATAACGGCAGTCACTCAAAATAACTTGTGTGATTTAGTGATCAAATGTACTTAACTTTCCCTGAATGTTACTGGATACAAGTAAAGCTTTGCTGAACTCCAGAAAAATGAGTAGGAGACAGTATTTTATTTATTTTATTTTACATTTATTTTACATTTGTTGACCGGGCTAGTCTAGCTGGATACATATCCATTTTCAGTAGAGGCCCGGGGAGAAAAGCTCCACAAAAAACATACAACAACAATACATTATGGTAAATATATATTTGTGAATAATAATTAAAATACAATCAGACCCCAAACAAAGGACAGGCTAAAAGAAACTACAGTTGGCAAAGAGAAATACATAGCCAGTTACAGAGCATTCAACTAATAAGCTAAGGCTAAAGAAACAAATTATCAGAAAGAATGACAGGTAAGTTAAGGTAGTTATAAAGAAATCTAGGAGAAACAGAAGAAGAGAAGAAGCAGTAGAGAGAAAAGAGAGTAAGGAGAAAAAGAAGTGGCAAGGTGACGAGAGAGAAGAGCAAGGAGAAGGGGGTAAAGCATAAAGGCCAAGCATGGGCAAGAGATAGACTATGAAAAAGCTTAAAAGGCAAGCCAAAAATAGGCGGAGTGGAAAAAGAAGAGGTGAGCTAAAAAAGAGAAGGAGAAGAATGTCAGTCAGGAGTACTACAAGAACAGAGCCAGTGATTGTGGAAGTAAAGCTTGAGTTTTTCTTTGAAGAGAGGAAATGATGAAATCAGTGTTATATCACTAGGTAACAGATTCCATCTTCTACCAACCGTATTAGTGAATAAAGAGTTGCCATAGTTGTTAGACTTTATTGATCTGGTCAGGAGTCTACAAGAAGAATGGAGGGAGTTAAGATTATTGTAAGGGATTAAAAGTTGAGAGAGTATAGGGGTGTTGTCAGGTTGGTACAGAATTTTGTGAGCAATGGTAAGTTGTGAGATGAGAAGATAGTATTGAAGTTTGAGCCAGCCTAGGAGTTTCAAATTTAGACAGTGATGGGTTCTGTAAGGGTTACCAGTGGCAAAGTGGGCAATGTTATTATAACAAGCAGCTAGTTTGTTTAGGTTAGCTTTCTTGAGGTTGGTGAAAATTGGAGAGGCATAAAAGAGAGTAGATATAAGATGGGAGAGGGCAATTTTAGCTCTAGTAGGTGGGGTTAGAAACTGTTTGATACGGTATAAGGATCCTATTTTTCTGTTAACAGATTTGATGGTGTTGTTGATATGTTGATCAAAAGTGAGATTATTATCAATGGTTACTTCTAACAGTTTAGTAGTAGTGTCAGGAGAGATGACAGTGGTGTTGTTTGAAGAGATAGTGAAGTGTAAAGGGGAGGTCTGAGAGGTAGGGGTGAAGAGAAGAAGTTTAGTTTTTTTTGCATTAAGAAGGAGGTACCATCTAGTAAACCATGTTTCTACAGTGTTAAAGATATTTTGAGTTAGAGAGATTAGTTCTATGGAAGAAGATGCTGAGCAAATAATGGTAGAGTCATCAGCGTATTGAATGCAAGTTGCTTGAGGGATTGCTGAGTGCAGATCATTTATGAAGAGGGAGAAGAGTAGTGGACCAAGAAAAGAGCCCTGAGGGACACCAATGGAAATTGGCAATAATGAAGAGATGTGGTTATCCCATAGAACAGCTTGTTGTCTGTTGCTCAGATACGAGCTGAACCATTTGATAGCTAAGTTATCAAATGAGAGGGATTCGAGGATATTAATTAGAGAAGAATGGTTGACCATGTCGAAAGCTTTAGAGAGATCAATAAATAGAGCAGAAGAGAGAAGGTTATTGTTGCGGTTCCAGTTGATAGTATCCACAAAGGAGAGGAGGGCAGTGGTGGTGCTATGATGAGGTCTAAAGCCATGCTGGCAATTTGCTATTATGTTATGTAAAGAGAGAGATATGGTACAAGTTGCTGGTGAATGCATTTCTCCATAATTTTTGCTAAGGGGGAGAGGAGAGCAATAGGTCTAAAGTTAGAGAAGTCAAAAGAGTTACCACCTTTGTGTAGAGGGATAATATGAGAGATTTTCCAAATATCAGGAATGATTCCCTCTTGGATTGTCCTGTTTATTAGAATGGATATAGGGTAAGCAATTACTTTAGCTGCCTTTTGGAGATAAAGAGAAGGGATTTTGTCAGCAGAGGGGGTACATGGTTTCAGTTTGTGAATTAGTCTGTAGATAAAAGAGGTGGAGATAGGTTGAAGAGAGAAGTTAAAAGTAGAGTCTACTAGGTTACTAGGAGGATAGAAGTTGTTGGTGTTCAGTTGTCTAGCAAGAGATAGAATAGTTTCGGAAAAGAAAGAGTTAAAAGCATTAGCAGTTAGATAAGGGGTGTCTGGGTCAGCATTAAGTGGGGAAGGAGTTTTGGTTGTTCCTGGGGAAAGGAGTCTATTTACAGATGACCAGAATTGTTTTGAATTATTAAAATGAGTATCTTGAAGTTCATAGTAGAATTTTCTCTTATCTGTGATAATTGCTTTTTTGGTCAAATTTCTGAGCTGGCGGAAGTGAAGTAAATCAGGGCTGTTTCTATGGCATCTCCATTTGGCCCAGATTTTATTTCTAGAGAGAATTAGTTTTTTAGTTTCGCTAGAGAGCCATGGGGCTGTCTTAGATTTCATTCTGATGGTACGCTCTGGAGCATGTTTGTCAAGAATGGACATTAAGGTAGAATTAAAGAATATTACTGCATCTTCAAGAGGAAGAGATTTCAAGGTGTTCCAGTTACATGCATTCAGTTCAGCTTGAAATAATTCTATATTAAAGTGTTTGGTCGCGTGATTTTTCTTAAGTTAGGGAGGTTTAAACAATCAGTCTTTTCTCTTGTAATATACGTTAAACAATGGTCACTGATATCATCTGGCAAAGTTCCTACATTATATGTAATGTTAAGTTTGTTTATAAGTATCCAGTCTAAGATACTCTCTTTTTTGCTGGACTTATTAAATCTTGTAGTAGAGCTAATGGATCATGTAAAACCATTTAGGTTAATGTGAGAGGAGGGATTATCAGCATTAATAGAATTCCAGTCTATGTTAAGGTCACCTAATATTATAGTTTCTTGGGGGTAAGTGTTAGAAACCCAACTGAGAAAGTCTTCTATGATAGGTATATTGTTACCCGGAGGTATGTATACGCAGATGATATAAAGAGATTTTTGGGCATTTAATTGGACTTTAGTAATAATGGCTTCTACTTTGCTATCCAGGGTTGGACAGGCAGGGAGTGTAGAGATATTGAGTTGATTCTTAAACAGGATTGCTACTCCACCACCTTTCCATTTAGAACGGTCAAGTCCAAAGTATGTAGTAAAGGAGGCATACCTCTCAACCTCTTAGCACAAGAAATCTAGACAAAGCTAAAATTAGTTGAGGACAAAGGTCCAAAATACAGACAATTTTTAAATATTGGTTGTATAAACCTAGGAAGTTGCTAGAATAAAAGGTTTTGTGTTATCATGTATTTTCTGAATGATACAAAGTCTGAAACTAAAAGTTCTGTCATTATTTAGTGAATTTAGTTCTCACTGATTTCCCAGAAAACCACAATGTTTTTGAGAACAGTCCAAAAATGTGGATCAAAAATCTGGACATTCTGCAAAAATCTGAATAGCTTAGAGCAATGAAAGGTGGTAGAGTCAAGAACAATAATGGTTTGTTGGGCAGGCAGTCAGTATCATAGGTCTATAGAAAACAATGGGTGGGAAGAGTACATAAATAGCATATACAATAGTCAATAACAAAGAAAGATGGGGAGGGACTTTGGAAATCAGATAATCATAAGGGGTGGATCGTGGAGGTCAGAGATACAGCCTTATAAAACAATAACAGAAGGGTGGGATAGTTCATAAGTTCATAGGTTAATAGGTGTGTACTAGGCTAATGACCCTGGTGCTTTTACAAGCCTCACCAAAAAAAATGTCCAGGCACCCTGCCATCCGATGTTAGTTCACAGTGCCCATATCAAGTAGGGCAACTGGAATGATCCCTAGAGTAAACTTTCTGTTACCCATCTACTCGTCAAGATTTCTCACAAAAAGGGCCAGCGAGGTTCTCTGCTTGACATGAATGGGAAGTTTATTCCAGAGTATGGGCAGTCTTTGGAAGATGAACTTGCCCCTCCAGCATGTCCTGTTAATTGTGGTAATGAGGTAGTGACCTCTGGAGCATGTGGTGTGGGGGGATTGGGATTTCTTTAGGTGTAGCATTTCAAGTAGGGCTGGGTCAGACAAGGCTTTGAAAGGCAAACAGAGATCACCTAAGTAGATGATAAGAGACTGATAACAGCTGAAGTTTCTTGAGTTTGTCCATGTAGGACATGTGTTTAAGGCCTAGGATCCTTTTTGTGAGGTACTTTTGTGGCCTCTCCAGCATTGTAGGTGTCTGGTCAGGTACATGCCAAATGGGACGTTATATTCGATGATTGGTCTAATGAGGTATGAGTAGAGAGGGATGATGACCTCATTCTTCCTGGATGCGAAACCTTTGGTTATAAGATGTGCCACATAAAAGGACTTTCTGACCACAGTGGCAATGTGGTGGTCGAAGGTGAGGTGCCTGTTGACCTGGGTGCCCAGATCTCTTATGGCCCCTTTAGTGTTCAGTGAGCTCCCATTAATGAGGTACTTCATGTTAACTGAGTTTTTTCCAAAGGGGATGATAATGCATTTTTTGGAGTTAAGCTTCAGGCCATGGTTTCGACACCAGTCATTGGTCTCAGAGAGGCCCTTTTGCAGGATGTCTGCATCACTTGGGGAGTTGATAATGACTCCTAGCTTGCAGTAGTCAGCAAACTTGGTCAGCCAGAGTCCTTCTGTGTTGGCCTGGACTTCTGAGAAGTAGATGCCAAGCAGGAGAGGGCCCAGAACCAAACCCTGTGGGACTCCACTCATGACTGATCAACAGTCTGACTTGGAATCCGCAACTTTCACTCTGTGGGTCCTGTCTGTGAGCCAATTTGCAACCCACCTAGTGATGTAAGGATTGATGCCTAGTTTGGTGAGTTTATCAATGATACCTGAGTGGGGAATGGTATCAAAGGCCTTGGCCAGCTGAAAGTAGGCTGTATGGACTGCCTTACCCGCATCCACAGCCTTGGTGACTGCCTCAAAGAAGTCAACCAGGTTCAGCAGGCAGGATCTCCCCTGGGTGAAGCCAATCTGTTTGGGATCAAGAGTTTGGCGATTGCCTATATCTTTGTTAAGCAGGTCCATAGCTTTGCATACCAGACTCATCAGGCTAATGGGGTGATAGTTCCCAGGGTCTGTAGTTGCGCCTCATTTATGGAGAGGGATGACTGTAGCAGTGCACCATTCATTAGGGACATAGCCTGAGGTAAAGCTGTGATTGAACAGGGCACACATATAAGGTGCCAGTTTGTTTTGCAGCTCATGTAGGATGCATACAAGGATATTATCAGGTCCCGTGGATGCTGTATTCCTGGCTTTGGACAATGCAGCTTTTCCCTTTGCTGGAGAAATGGTGGGTACCACATGTAGGTGAGGAGTCAGTGTGGAAACCCCCAGCTGCTGTGCATTTAGGTAGATGTAGGATTGCACAATGCACCCTCACTCTGGCTAAGATGCAATTGATAGTGCATATTCTGAGTACCTAAGGGATACATCTTTCATCTTATTCATGTACAAACAGCAAAATTGATGCCAAGCAATGCTCACAACCTTTCCTTCCTCATGTAATGGCTGTCTATTGCTAGCATCAGACAGAGTCAGCCCCAGATGACAATATTTGTAACTGCAGGACTATCTAAGTGTTGAAACTGTAACAGAAAATTAAATGTGTCAGAACATGTGTGAATGGCTGATACCTGCCTAACTGGTACTTGTAAATGATGCTAAGTAGAATGTGTGCAAGTTGTCTAGCAATGCTATCAATTTATGATATGACTGACATCTGTAATATATACTTATGCAGTTTACCAAATAACCTGGTCCAAACAACTGAAAAACAAAGGAAGTGTACTTATCCCTACACTCCCACAAGTGGAGCAATAAGCATGATTGAAAACAGTCTCCTCCCCTTCATGTTCCCTAGCTACATGGTTACTTTTTAGTGTAGATTTAGCCCTCTGAGCACTCTGAAAATGCAAATGAGGTATGAAGTCCTTACAATTGCTGAATACCAAACTTTTGACTTTGTGTAGCAGATGTAACCATGGTGTAGCCTCTACACTACTGTTAGGTGCTAATAACTCACAACTGTGAATGATTAGTCTGACTGAAACAAAACACAGTAATAAACAGACACCCTTCATTGAAGTGGGTGGGTGTTAGCGAGAATACACTTACAAATTATGAAACTAACTGCAGTGAGCTTTTAAGCAAAATCAAACACTCCACATGTATATTTCCTTGCCATAATAGCACAGTTCCCTGCCTTTGCTGAAAACTGTTGTTGAGCATCATGTACTTGTATCACACCTTGAAATAAATACGGGAGACTATGTACTACAGATTGCATGTGTGATAGTAAAACAGAGATAAGGGAATGATTTCCAAAATACAAAGATAAGGCAGAGCTAAACTTTTGCAAACATATTCATAAATAACGTGTGATCACTCATTCCACTAAATATGTTATGTACAAATTTGTAATCAACTGAGCATGTCCAAGTGTATGAAATGTTTAATACTGGGTATGAAATGTTAATTACTTGTATGCACATTATGCGATAGTTATTGCAAAGTTGTGTCTATGGCAAAGAGAGATAACCCACTACAACTATGTTGTCTAAGTGCAGTATCCGATGGTTCATATCCAGAGCTGTATAATTGTTTAACCTTTGTTTCCTTTTTTTTATCCTTTTTTTTCTTTTTCTATATGTGTGACACATAGCATAGTGCAAACACTGTTAGCTACTTAAATGAAAAATTAATTTCAATTGCCTTACAAAGTGGAATGATGTTTGGCAGCATTGCATTTCTGTTAGCACCCAGGGATGGTAATAATTGCAGAAATTACACATGTTGCCTAACTGTCTCTGTGGCACAAACTGTAAATATGTTGAGCTAAAAAAGAGGAAACATAGGTAAAGTGGGGTTGGAGTCCCACAGTAGTTATTTTTACTGAGGAGGGTCATAATGAGGATTTACATAAGTAGCATATATTTGCTATTGCCTTTTACATGTGCGCGTTGCCCACCTATGCGCAAACTCTATTCATTACTTAAGAGAAAAAAGTGATGAATTTGATTTGGTTAGCCTTCCTTTCCATAAACAGGCTCAGTGACAATGCGTGACCAACGGCACTCTGAACACCACTATGTGTGAAAAATACACCTGCTGTGTAGCTTTCCCTGTGGTACCAGAAGTAAGTAGAGTAAGTTTATAGTAAGAACAGTGGCGAGCCAGAGTTCAAATCCAGTGCACTCCACTTTTTAGTAAGGACGTCCCACTGTAATTTTGCATACAACTTTGATTATAAAGGTAATACTACATAGCAACAGCTATGTATAGCAGGTTGATTGACAGAAAGGTATCATTACTGCTATCATATATATTATATGTGTAACTGGTTTAGCATGACAATGATGAGTATGTAATAAAGACGCAGTTGCATATTTCTGGTGGGCACAATATTTTACTGATAATAATCTACACCCCTCCTATAACCCAAGTATAACTGTAAAACAGAACGCCCTATGAGGTATGTATCATAGCTCCAAACTCTTTTACTAAAGTCATGCAAGTCTATCCATTTCCAGTATATTGTCAGACATCAGTCCTGCATCACACCTGAGAATGTATAAGCCAGTACCTTTCAATGTCACACACACATATAGGCCTAATTGAAGAATAGCACCAGTCACTATTTAAGCTTTATTTCTCTAATGATCATGGTTGACAAACATATCTTCTTTGGCAGTAAGGAATAATCACCAGTGTGGAAATATACGCATTCTCTTTTACATAAGTTTGATTCCCACATTGTACAAATTACTTTTAATAGTGTGTAAAATATATGCCAAGTTATCCCATTTATCTCACCGAAGTCTTGGCATAAAAGCCAAGTCATTTACCATTTCAGTACTGACCAGTGGACAAAGTGTGACCAGGTATAGCAGCACATATGCCATAAATCAATGCCAAATGTCATATCATCATTGCTGTTACATAAACTCCATTCTTGTTTGTTTGCCAATGTTGCTCTTTGCTTACCATCATGCAAAGTTAGTTTGCATGGTTGTGCATTTTTGAGCACTGGTCATAAAACCTGGTATCACAATTTGGTGGGAAACTATTTCTACTGGTGTCCTTTGCAGAGATAGTAGGACATTTGAAGAATGATGCCAAATTCAGAGCACAGAGGTGAGTGTGGAAGGGTCAAAAATATTTGTTGCACTCCTTGTGAAGTTGTGTAGGAGTGGGCTGCTGCAGGGGGACTATACTGCATCTCTTTACAAGTCTGAGGCTTGGAGCAGCCTATCCAATGCTGTCCCTAGTGCGAGTGGCATATTACACACTGAGGAGTAGGGTAAACACCACTACAGTGACCTAAAGTGGTGCAACCAGGCACAACTCAACCAGTGGCTAGATGAATTTAGAACTGCTGACAACAACCCCCAGCTGCGTTAAGTATACAGATCAACTTCACCAATGTTAGAAGTGAATCTCAACATGTCATATAACAGCATTATAACATGTGAATGAATCCAGGTGTATGTGCCCATGTAATCAGTATGACGTATTATTGCTGTATGTCAGATGACATTTCAAGATGCTAGGTAAACACATGCACACCTGTGCCACACTCCATCTGTCACTGTGATGGCTGATTGACAACTGTGTAGAATGTTGATACACTACACCACAAGGTGCCCATTTTTTTTCTTTTGGAATTCATTGTATGCACTAGTGTGTTGCTGTTCACACAGCAGCACTGTGTAACTGTCATCATTTGTGTCATTAACTGTTCTGCATGAGCCACATCCACTTCAGTTGCAATGTGTCCATATATGGTGTCATGGCCTTCACCTACACAGTTCCACTGATAAACATGTAGGCATATGATGTGCAACTGATGTAATGGCATTAAATATGTAGAGTTGTACGACTGTGTTAACAGTTTCACTGTGTCGCACGTGTTTCAGAACAAACATTTTATTTGGAGGTGATATACAGTCTGAAGTCCAATTGTAGCATAAGTATAGCTCTACACCTCTCACCTTCTTAAAGCAAGAAATCTGGACAAAGCCATTAATAAAAGAGGGACAAAGGCCCCCAAACAGGGACAATTTTTAAATATAGCTCTTACAAACTTGAAAGTTGAGAGAATAATGGGTTTTGCATTAGCATGAATTTTCTGAAGAGTGTGATGTCTGAGACTCAAAATGTCTTGTCATTATTTTCCAACTTCAGTCTTTAATGATTTGCCACTAATTTGCAAGAAAACCACAGTTTCATAAAAAATGGAACAAAAATATGAGACAAAAATCTGGACATTCTTCAAAAATGTGTACAATTGAGAGGTATGTGCAGCTCTAGTGTGACTGTACTGCATCACATACATACTGCTAAATCACATCAGTATTATCACTTGATAGTTTGTATGAACGCATATGGATGTATATCAGGATTTCATGACAGTATAACATTTTCATTGGCGTTGTCAGGGGACAGTGATCATGTGGCACATGTACCTATAGAGTGTGCTCCATGTATTGTTTGATATGTGTACAATATCACACTGACAACTTCATCAATCAGTGACAGTAGGCTTTGCACTGCTGTACTTTCTGTGCACGTGGCCATAGTTGATGCCTTCATTCTTGCATACTGCCATACCATTCATTATAACAGATCATTTCTTAATTCACAAATCAATTGCAGATGCTTCATACAATATCCATTGCTATTACATGTGGCACATGCATGCAATATACAGCTGTGCATAGGGAATCCACTCATAATAATGTGTTGTCTATAAGTGATGTTATCCATAATGTATCTTTCATTGTTTTTTCCCTTGCCACTCCCCTATTAATTCATTCTGCAAAAAATTGCAGATATGTATTTTGTACTCAGTCCACTTTTTTTTTTTTTACTGCATTACTGCTGCTGTTATTGAAGTATTTACAATTCTGGTAGTCAGTGTGGCTGTCCACACAATATCGCTAAGCAAGTCTGCTTGTTGGCCACATGGAATGATTTATGTTTCTGCGGTTGCACTGCTCTGTACAGTTTTGCAGTGGCAGCCCTATTGCTGACCAGGATACTTGTTTGTATTCATGAGAGTGAAATAAGCAGCTTAGGTATATGATGGGCGCTGCTGCTCATCATGCTAGCAAGTCCATGAAGGCTTTGTGGAAAAGCCGACACAGAGTTTAATGAATTCCTGGGTATCAAATGATAGCTGACTATGTAATGATAAATTTTAGAATCCTGAAGGAGTAATGTTAAACCATAGTCAGAGCTGATAAATGGATGCACTCAAAGCAAAGCAGTCCATGGTACTTTCACAGTGAGTTGGGCTATTACTTCTTCACTACAGATACTTTAGAAATATGTTCAGAAATCTTATCATTTAGGTCTTCTTGAAAGATTTGCTAATGAGAGTTAGAGCTGCTTGCTTTCTGAGATTTATGCAGTTTATTATGTAGATGACACCTTTTTTACTTTCTGTACAAACATTTTTATAGCTAGTACAATAATGAAGGGCATAATAGAATATAACGATAGATAAAGTCCTCAAAAGCTATCCTGTTTACAAATTTCTCCTTGTCCATTGCTTGCCTTCACAAATTCCTGCTTTGGGATTTATTGTGATTTTGTGTTCTTGCCCCTCTATGCACGCGTGTGTGTGTGTGTGTGTGTGTGTGTGTGTGTGTGTGTGTGTGTGTGTGTGTGTGTGTGTGTGTGTGTGTGTGTGTGTGTGTGTGTGTGTGTGTGTGTGTGTGTGTGTGTGTGTGTGTGCATGTGTGTTTGTTGTCCATACACCATTCTGAAATGTATCATGGAATTTTAGCTCAGTGGTGTCAATGGGAGGATGTTTTAAAAATCTTTTACGCTTTATTCAAGGGAGTACATTATTTCATCCCTAATGTGACACATAAGTTTGCTGTCATCAGCACACACTCATTTATTGTTGCATACCTTCCCTTCCAACAAAACAACTCTTCTCTTACATCGAACTTTAGTCATACTGTTGTTATTAACTCAAACATTTAGATGTCTCTCATCTGTATTGCCTGTTTCAGCCAAGTAATGGTTTTCATGTCAGAAAAAAATGTAGAACTATTCAAATGCATATTAAACTATTCAAAATGATGCAACCTGACATTGCCTGAAAATCTTTGTTTTTGTTTTGTTATTCTTGTGAAACATTTTTGACATACATGAGTTTCTACTACATTTACCACTCGTGGAAAAACAGTAATGACACAAAAGCATCAAAGCTAGTATTATGAGCCATCAAAATAGAAGGCACACACACCATTTTTAATATACTTAAGAAATCTCATAAACTGTCATTCAGAAGTAAGAACAGCAATTTTCCTGCCTTTTTCAATAGCACTGATTGCTGCATTTTTATATAGCAGCTTGGCCATTAAAATAACATCCAGCATGACATCAAGGCAGGATCAAAAGAAAATCTCATTTAAATAGTTTTATTTTTATGCTGATTTACCATTTTACTTTCCTTCTGATTTCTTTTGTTTGAAGCTGTCTCTGTCCTAATGTTGTCTCACAGTATTTAAGATAGGCTGCTTTATAACTCTCTGAGACATATTGATGAGAAAACTAATGTCATGCTATTTGGGACTGGTACATTGTGAGAATAAAGTCCAATGTATTCCATTAACCACTGTGGCATGATAATGTGGTGACAAATGCATGACCAAGTAGGGCTCTGTCTCCAGCTCAGTTTTACAGATCAGACTTAGAGGTCCACAAGATCAGCATGCTTTCATTTGCTAAATGTCAGGAGATGGAATGTTGCTTGAATATTTCAAATGGAGTATAGACTCCTTGACATGCTTTTTGTCATCCCAAATGCTGAGCTAAAATGTGCCTGGGAAATACTTTACAATAGACAGCAATCAACTCTATCCAGCATGCATGTATCACTTTACTTATTTTCATCAGATTACAGGACTGTTTTACTGTATAGACATGACTTGGTCCCTCTGTTTGACAGTGTTTTCTAAAAATTATTTAAAAATGTTACCAAAATGTGGCTATAGTCCAACCAAGCCACAGGGAATTAGTTTGTTATAATTTACAATATTATGTTATCTGTATTTATTGTCACATTCATACAGATTCCTGTCTTTATCTGACAGTTAAGCATCATTGCTTGGATTTTTTTTTATAGTTTTAAGAGGTATAATTCATGTGGATCCACTTTGAAATTTTGAAACTTTAAAACCTTGAACATCACGATCCCAAGGTTCAGATGTTTGAAGTTTTGAAATCTCAAAAAAAAAAAAAAAAGCATAAAACAATAAAATGTTAGCAATCACATTTTTTCAGGGAGGTAAGCCCCCCACACCACCCACACACCCTGCTACTTAAATGTACCAACTCCAACATCACACTACAGTAAAGAGAATGGTAAAGTTACCATTCTGCACTGTTAAGCGATCTCAATTTTTCACTTTTGAGATTTCAAAACTTCGAACATCTGAACCTTGGGATTGTGATGTTTGAGGTTTTGAAGTTTCAAAGTCTCAAAGTGGACCCAATTCATGCATACATGTACAAAAAGATGTTGGGACATATTCCAAAGAAAAGTTGCATACTTTATAGTGAGTGGAAGGAAGATGTCAGTGAAGTAGTGGTGATGTGATTCCAAGATGGTCATAATGTCAAGTGCAAGTAATAAGGATAATTGCAGACTCTGCACATGCACACCAGGATCCAAAAGACTAAAAGTGTGCCGAATGATGAGAAATGTAACAGAGTTGTATGTCATCAATTTTATGAAAGCAATTGGCAGAGGCTGTAAATGCTGTCAGTTTTCCTTAACTATTTTAGACAAATTAATCCACATTCCTGCAGATTCCACAGAACATTTATACAAAAAAAAAAAAAGAAATGCAAGTTGTAGTGAATGCACTACAGCAGGCTGGAGTTCTGCAAGCTGACTAGAGGACCATCTGCAGTTGCTTACACAGAAGGCAGACAGCAAGTCACCATGCTAGGCTGCAGTTAAGCTAGGTCTCTGGTCAGGAAATCATAGACAGATACAGATTAGACAGAAAGCTAATGTAGGCTATATGCAGGACATGAGCACCATGCATGTCCTCATACAATCTGTAGAGTAACCCCATCCAGGTAGAAACAAATGTTTGCCTGAGTCTGGATATATTACCATTTAGGACATTTCAGCAGCATATGGTTGATGCTGTAGGGGAGTCCCAAACAGCTGCTAGTTGCATTATAGTACATTTCCTAGCAGTAATGTGCCAGAAAGTGGATGAATTCATCTATTTCCCAGCAACATCCATAAAGCGCAGAACTATCATGGAGCAGTTCTCTGCCATCACCAATTTCCCCTGTTTTCACAGTGCAATTGACTTGACCCATATAAAAGTCAAAACCTCAGCATCAGCTGATGCTGAATGGCACATCAATAGAAAGGGTTGGCCATCACTCAATTGGCAGGTAGTGTGCTTTAGAGATGTCGGTATCATGACAGCACATCCTAGTAGTGTGCATGATGCTACAATATAGAGGGAAAGTGAGTTGAGGGCCACTTTCCAAAAGGGTGACATTCCGGATGGTCTCCTACTCAGTAGGTAGAGGACCACAGGTATATAATCTGAATCAAGACCTGCCAACTGTAAACAAACCAACAAAATGTGTATTTTCTTCTACAAACAAATGACTGCAGTTATCCACTATAGCCTTGACTTGTGATGCCATTCAGAGCCCCAGCTACATCTACTGAAGATGTATGCAACACACTGTGACAAATAACATCACTGAGAAAGTGTCTGTCATTCTAAAATCAAGATTCAGATGTCTAGACACATCCAGGGCTGCACTGTAGTACACACTGAAAAAGACTTCACAGTCGGTCACTGTGAGTGCCAAGTTGCATAACATATTAGCAAGTAAATGTGGTAACCTGCTAGCCCTAGGTGTGGGTGACCTACCCCAAGAACCTCTAATGTCTGGCATGGAGCTATTGGAGTTGCAATAGGATGACCTGGAGGACACAAGGGCGAGAACAACTAGGGACGGGCGATGGAGGCTGCAGCCATATATATTAGCTCAGGGAACACATCAACTGGATCAGAACTTTGGGTTATGACAAGACACACATATGCAAGTACAAAGATAAAGTAATGATGCTCACCCATTACAACAGCACAGCACACAACTACAGGAAAAAGACTGATAGTTGTTGAAATGGAACGTCACATGCAGCATTTTTACAATGTGAGCTGTAAAATATTCTACACATATGTGCAAGAAGTAAATTAATATATCTGGATGGCTAGACAATAACATTCACCAGTGGACAACTGCAGCTAAGGTACTTTGCCAAAGGTGACCACACTGGTATGTGTGTGTGTAGCACTCCTAAGGTGCACGCAACAGAAAGTTTCAATACCCAGGTACACTGTTATCATACTTATAATGAGTGTGTATAAGCAACAGCATATGCCTGTTGGAATGTGCACTGGGGGGATCTACCATAACCCACATAACTTAACTGCAGGGGTTGTATAATAACACTAAGATGCAGTACACAGATCATAAGAATTTGTGACTATGTAGGGTATAAGGCTATACAGCAAACAGCAAACAGCAGCTGCAATACTAACAGCAAGGTAAGGTTTGTAAAGAAAGCCACATGCCTGACATGGTAAATACAATTATTACTGGATAAGACTACCCTGGCATGTAACACATAAGGCAAGTGTATAATGCAAAGATGAGTGCAGCAACATGAGTCTTTCAGAGGGACAAGTACATGGAAAATAACAAAGCACTGAAGACAGGTATGACACAACAGCCATGAAACACTCAGCAATGTATTGTGTAAGCCACCATATGTATAGACGTGTGTGTATAAGCAGATATATATGGAAAGGCACACATGACCATTATACTACATCAGGAATATAACAAAGGTGAGATGGGAAATTGCAGGTGTACATTGTGTTCAGTGGCAGTCAGTTACAGTACCATAAGGAAGTGCCACATGTAACACCATTACACTTTATCAATTATACCTGTGCATGTGGTAATGGTACACAGCAATGGAACATTGAATGTAGAAAGTCACTGCTTTAGCTATGAGGCTGTATGAGAATGTGTTCAGTATATTATGGCTGATATATGTTAACTGGGGAGGGCAGCAATGTTAATAGAAAGTACATCATTATAAGTGTCAATATATTACAAAAGCAGTAACATTACTATAAATGGACACCAGGACACAACATGTAGGCAGTCTGTCTTGTGAACTACACACCAAGAAAAAGCTTGTGGCATCAGGCATGTCAACAGGTCAAGTTTGTAGTGGTCTGCAGAATGAGCATCATTGCCACAGGGTCAGGGTTGCACAACAAGATAAACAATATGGTAACTGTCAGTGTTAGCCTAACACAGTCGATTACCCATGCTGATGTCTCACATTATGGTCCTGGATGCCCTTGCCAGGTCCAGAAATACTATGTCTATGATGCTGTACTGATGAGCTGGATGTGGTCACATTTACATGTTGGGACACAGGGTGAGTTGTGGAGTAATGTGACTTGTATGTCAGGACATGACTGTTGTGTGCTGAACATGGTGGCCAACAGCTGATGCATGTGTGCAGTGCAGTACAGATATTGACAGATGAGGTCAATGTGTGGGTCTTGTGAGAGGTGGTCAGCCTCTCCCTACTAGAGACAATCTGCTCGTGAGTGTCAGGGCACATAATACCCTGTTTTTACTACAACACTGCTTCCAAAACTCCATGACAATTCTTTCAGCAGAGTGTGCAACACGGACCATGCTGTCATGTTGTACAACCAATGCTGCTTTGAACTCCCAATTCCTGTACCCCTGACCCTCATGTAACATATGTAACTGGTGTATTACATGGATGGTAGTATGGGCAAGTGCACTGAGGTCATTCTCATGACATTGCTGTGAATGTTCATGTGCCCATAAGAGCAAGCACACACCATTAGACACATATCCATGCATTTCAGCTACATGCCATGTGCTTTTCTTTGGACAATATCATTCCATTGTGGGGCAGAGTTCCCGCCACTCTCAGACTCATTCAGGAACAGTGGCTCAATGTCATCATGATGACAAATAACAGTTGCCCCAACATCATCAGACTGATCTGCCACACTATCCCCCCAACAGAGGTTATACCCTAAGCCACAGGACTTAACCTCCAGAAAATGACAGCATTGTCCCAGTGCAGTCCCCTGTGTGGTTGGCTGTACTGTCTGAATGAGGCATATCACAATCCCCCTTAGCATCAGTAAACAGGCCTGTGGAAGAGGCAGGAAGTGGATGTGCTGGAAATACAGATATGATACATGTAATATACATCGTAAAAGGATGAATCATGCAGAATATATGTGAAAAAGTTTGACATTTCACTATCTAGGCAGAATAGGATTGAAGACATCATCTTATCTGTGCAGCATGGCCGTGGGTGGTGCAATGTCCCCAGAGAACAGTGAAAAATCCTTATTAGTCAATGAAAAAGGATCTGATTGTAGCATTATAAAACTACATATGCATGCATACATACCTGACATGCCCTCTATCAACTCCACTTCCAGTGATGACAGCTACAGTGCCACTACAGAGTACAAAGAGGCATATACACAATAAGTTGGAAGCATGCAGACATCATCAAGGTGCAGGTAAACTATTTTATGCAACACAATCAAAGCAGAGTGACATACCTGTTGGCTGATGTTGCACACTACTACTATCAGAACGCCATGTGAAAGGGTAAAGGTGAACAGAATATCAGTACTCAGGGTGCTCACATTTACAGCTAACAGAACCTCAGTGTAATAAATGTAGACATGGCCTTACCAGTTCTGTCATTGTCTGAGGAGCCCACCCTCTGATGGCATTGTTCTATAGCTGTTGGGTAAAGTGGAACATGTACAACAAATGAGCACTGTTAACATCAGGCAGTGACAGATCAAGAGGTGCACATGACCATATCTGAGTACAGAGGCACAAACCTGAAGGTCAATGTCGCCAAATGGTATGAGATGGCCATGTGCAGGTGAACAGAACATCAGTACTCAAGTGATCGTGGTGTCACCTAAGCAGTGGTTAATAAACAGCACATAAAGATATTCTTAGTAGGTCTGCTCTCAGCTGAGGTGTGATGCTATTCAGGTCACTGGGTTGTTGCTGTGAAATAAAAAGGAATAGAGAAGACACATGTGAATGTATGTCCATTAAATTCACATATACTCTGCTGTCCTGTATGAGGCCAGTGTGCATACTGCATACTACTACTTCTTGGGACACTAGCCTCTAGACTTCCCCCAGGAATATGATGGTCCTGGCAGGTGGTATGGTGAGAGGCCAGGAATATGGTCATTTCATCTGTGTGAGGAATAGGTGGCCCACCACTAATGGCATTCATCTCCCTTGCATAACAGTGGAGTCTGTTGGCTGCATGGAGGATCATGTCAAAGCAGCACTGATTGTGACCACCCACAGCATTTACCATGTTGGTGATATCACTTCAGATAAGTGTCCTCCACAGTGTATCATCCAATTTTCCTAGTAGAGTCCTCCCATGTTGTCAAAGGGGTCACAAGAATAATTGCATTTACCTTATTGGATCAGATGAGAAGGCAAGAAATGTGGAAAATACATAAGTATAGTTGTGAGTATAGAAAACTCTTGGAGCAGCCTCATGTTGATCAGGATTGAATGCAGAAATGGTTAAGGAGAGGTGAATTCAAACCAAAAGATGAAAGGTTAATATTGGCAGCCTAAGATAGTGGATAATGTACATGCTGGTTTACAAAGTCCATTGAGCATTTGAGAAAAGCAGACAAATATAGGTTTTGTTTCAGACTGTTCATGCTGGTTTTTACGACAGTTTATTTTTTAGTGTTCTGGCTAGACTATTCAACAAACAGGGTGATGTTTTTCTGACCTAACTATTAAAATTAGAGACAACATTTATTATTAATTATGGTACATTATTCCCTAGAGGATTAAACCAGGAATTTAATAGTAACCCGCGGTAGTGGTGCTGTGGTAGCGTTGTCGCCTCACAGCAAGACGTTGTCTCATTCGATTCTCAGCTAGAGCGTCTTCTGTGTGGAGGCATGCATGAATGGGTGTGCCTTCATTGAAGGTTGTGCGTCAGGGCTGGTAACTCGGCACATAAAAATTCACTACCAAATATTACGGACCGAAGATCCGCTGTGGCGACCCCTAACCGGGATAAGCCAAAAGACACAAAAACAACAACAACATTTGTTATTGAACAGTAAAAATGGCAACAACCACCATGAAGTAAAGTCCAAGGTTTAATCACTAAAGAGCATGAAACAACATAAAATCAGAACAGCAACAATGATGTGTAAGCGCTTTCAGGCTAATACCATTCTTCAGACAATTAACTAAAAAATCTAGCAGTTTAAATGGTAAATAACAACCAATTAAAATCAGTAATTTATCCACCTTTTCTTTAGGAAATGAATGAAACAAAGTATCAGGAAGCAAGGTGGAGTATAGAGTTAACAACACATAGATTCCCAGGAGGACTGAATGATGTCATTCCCCTTAAGCCAGCCCTAAAGAAAAGGCGGATAAATTACTGATTTTAATTGGCTGTTATTTACCATTTAAACTGCTAGATTTTTTTGTTAATTGTCTGAAGAAGGGCATTAGCCTGAAAGCGCTTACACATCATTGTTGCTGCTCTGATTTGATGTTGTTTTATGCTGTTTAGTGATTAAACCTTGAACTTTACTTTGTGGTGGTTGTTGCCATTTTTACTGTTCAATTTGTTTTTTGTGGGAAGCATTACCTTTGGTAAGGTTATTCTCTATCTCTGTTTTGGATCTTTGCTCCTGTTAATAACCTTACACATGACGGGGGAGTCCGTTGGTTCACCTGGAGTTGAAAAACAGGGTGTCAGCATTACCTGGGCAGAAAAAGTACAAAGGAACTTTTTTTCTGATGGTAATCCTTTATTAGAACTGGATTTACACTCAACAATGACACAACAATCTTAGCCAGTAGTAAGTACAAAGAATTCATTGATATTTGGAGAGTTATTGAATACTTTAGTGAACAATGTGGGCAAATTAAAATGGCTGCAGTGGCAGCGTTACCATTTTGAAGCTTGTTTAAAGTTTGGTCTGGTTCCAAGAGGTATGAGGGTACTGCGCATGCCCACACAAGGGGATGCTTACCCATAACTGATGGCAAAATGGCAACAAATAAATATAGAGCGAAAAGAACACTATAAGAGCCGGCAAAATAAAATAAAAAGCCGTTTAATGTAAGCGCTTTCGGCAAGGACCTTGCCTCACCTTCTTCAGACAAACAGTAAAGCAATCAATTGACTTCTCTTTATACTCAATTAAGCTAATTGAATAAATTAGCATAAATTAAGAACAACATAACCAACAAGTGACAGTCAATGCTACTATAAAAATGATACATAATACGAAGGCACAAACATTAAAAGCCTAACGTATGTGGATTTAAAAACACTGTTAAGGGGGGAAAAAAACATGTACAATTCCTAATACAAAAAAGATAACTCGAATACACTTTACCCCCCAACTCAACATATGCTTACCAGGTTCTCAAACAATTCAAGTGAGCAGCATTCAAATGTATGCGAATACCCAAACTAAATGTGTGTGTGTAAATATTGAATTCATACTATTATATAAAGTAACGAGTAGATAAGTTAACAAATAATAAATAATAAGTAAATAAATAATTAATGTTAAAACATTAATTTAATTGACTAGTTTGTTTATATAGAAATATATAAATCTAGTCATCTTTTTAAAGAAAAAAACTTCAAAATACATTTAATAGATAATTTGAATCCGACTGCTGGTAACCAGCTGAGAGCGGATGGTAATCTAGTTTCCCTGCATTTTGACAACACTCCACTTAACCAAGAAGGTGTAATACCTTCTATGGCAACATTTCTCAATAACAATTTTTTTAGTGCATCTAATGGGCACAACAGTTCACCCGAAGATCTTAATGAACAAGCAGAAAATGCATTAATATAAATGACTTTGATGTAAAACTATATAAATGCAGAAAGCTGCAGCTTGAAGTTTTGTACCTGCAAGAGTGTATTCAGAGAAAGATTATACCTAAAGGATTGCACCAATGGTGCTATCCAGCAGGTTTAGTGGAAAACTCTGCATTTCACCGGGAACTAATTGAACTGTTTGACTGGCAAGGGTATGAATTTTTACAGTCTCTTATTAACTTTTATACTACAGACATTGGCATCTTAAAAGTTGAACTAGAGATTTTGGAACACGTTATTAAAACCCATAGTGACTTCCCTAGATATAAATATGAATACTGTAGAATTTATACAAGTATTGAGGCATCAATGAGCAAATTGCTCATCACAAAAAAGAAAAAAATAGCTAGGGACATTAATAACTACTCTAACAATAGAGCTTATCCCAAGCCCCCTTTGAATGCATTGAGTGGTCCCATTGAAAATTTTGGTACTAACATCAATGAGAATGAGGTGTTAGACTTCTCTAACTCACCTCATGGGAACCCTCTAAATGTTAATGGCGAAATTCAGCCATTAAGACGAAGGGAGAGGCTTAATAATAACAGCAATAGAGAAAACAACGCTGTTGGCAATAGCAACCAAAGTAGGCACTCTAATAACAACACCGATAGGATGGAAGGATCTAGTCAGCAGGGTTTTCGGCCAAATTCCAACAGCCGACAAAACAATCGGCAACCCAACCGAACCAGCCCCAAATAAGGAACAGAAGGAGACAGCAGAAGAGATAGTTCCTAGTAGTGACTTTGGCTCCATGCCCCATATATACACAAGCTCGGAAGGGGACTTTAACATCTATAACTATACCATCTTGGATGTTCATCAAGAAATTGTTGACTTTCTATCTAAAGGGTTAACCTTTGTCCCCGGGAAGAAAATGGATATAGCCAAAGTTGTCATTGACTTCTTCGTCCGTAAGCTTAACCTTAATTTGCTTATGGGCGCAGGTTCCAGTATGGTTAGCTCTCTAAGAGTCTCAAGTTTATTTAATCCACCTTTACACCCAAACTTGAACGTTTTTGAAAAAATGTGTGAAATGGACTTTAGAGCTATTAGTGACAGGAACAGCTATCAGAATAATGCTGTCAAGAGCAACATTAGCACATCAGAATATGAATTTTTAAATCTGTTAAATGATTGCAACATAAGGGTCATGAAGCCAGATAAGGAGGGAGGTCTGGTGTTTATGGACCACAGTACATACGTTGATAGTATGGTTAAACATCTCAATACTGCTGCTTATACACAAGTCACGTTGAACGAGGTCAGTTTAGCATACAAAAAGATCAGGTCTATGTTAGATGATTTGATTTTAGAAGGCTTCATAGACATTGACTTGCACCAGTATTTATCCATGATAGCATCCAAAACACCAGCCTTGTTTGGCACTCCTAAAATCCATAAAGCTATAAATGCCCCCCCTTTTAGACCCATAGTTGACGGTTGCGGCTCAATTACATATGGTTGTGCCAAATATATAGACAGTGTGTTAAAACCACTAATTGAAAGTGACTCCCAGATTTGTAAGGACTCGTGGGGGTTCCTTAAAAACATCAATAAGTTGAAATATCAGGCAAATGTGTGTGTTTTAACAATTGACATCAAAGATCTTTACACTGTTATTCCTCAAAGAGTTGGCATAGAGTGGATTAGAGACTTCCTACTTATTATGAAAGTGGAGGAAAATACTATTTACTTAATTGAGACATTACTTGAGATAGTTTTGACCAATAATTTTATGGATTTTGAGGGGCAATTTTATTTGCAGAAGTCTGGTGTCGCCACGGGGTCTCCCTGTGGTGGCAGCTTTGCTAATGCCATCATGGCCCTTTGGGAAAATAATTCATTATTTAAAGACCCACTGTTCCAGGACAACGTCTCCTGGTACACAAGGTACCAGGATGACATGTTTTGTATTTGGAAGGGGGAGATATCTCTAATACCAACTTTTATTAACAACATCACACAGACCACCAACTTTTTGGAGTTTACCTATAACATAGGTGAGATGTCTATCAATTATCTTGACATTCAGCTAGTCAATGATAGAGTCAATGGTAGATATAAAAGTGTAATATACAGGAAACCGACTTATTCGAATACATTTTTGCATTTTATTAGCAATCACCCCTTCCATCAGAAAAGGTCCGTTGTTAAAGGCCAAATGGTTAGGGCCGCTCGAATGATTTTGAACGATTTAGATTTTGATCTAGAATGCGAGCAACTTCAAAGCATGTTTATGAATAGAGGTTACCCCTTCAATCTGGTCACTAATATTAAAAATGAGGTGGTGTACAAAAGAAGTGTTGGACATTTCACACCTTTATTAACAGGCCAAAGTGAATTTCAAGTAGAGAATCTACTAGACCAAGAAAATTTGCCTGATCAAGAAGTGGTGTTTAGAGATGACAATGCTAGAGTTTATCAGACTAGTTTTTTATGTATATACTCTTTAGATTATTACCTCATTAGGGACATTTTAAACAAAAATTGGGATATTATTAACGGAGATGAAACGTTCAAGATTTTAGGAGCTAGGCCCAAAATTACTTATAGGCGAGGCCAAAATTTAAAGTCCCTTTTAGAGAAGAAAAAAACGCGTTCTAATAGGATTAACGGAATGTTTAAGTGTGGTGCCTGCCCTCAATGTAAATACATAATGGTTAGTAACCAACTTTGTATTAATAACAGGACATACAAAATGAATTCTAGATACAATTGTGACATTAAAAGTGTTACCTATGCAGCAATGTGTAACCAATGCAATGCTTTTTATATCGGTAAAACCGAAAGGAAAATAAAACAACGAATATACGAACATTGTTATGCCATAGGCAAAAAAGATATTAACAATGCATTGGCTAACCATAGTTTAGAACATCCTGGCCATTGTTTTAAATTTGCTATATTGCAACACAGGCCTAATAACATCAGAGGGGGACCCTGGCAAATCCTTTTAGAGATAGACGAACTGATGTGGCAAATTAAGACAAGGGCACACACTTTCCCAGGCCTTAATGAGAACTTATTTATTAAATGTATTTTGAAGTTTTTTTCTTTAAAAAGATGACTAGATTTATATATTTCTATATAAACAAACTAGTCAATTAAATTAATGTTTTAACATGAATTATTTATTTACTTATTATTTATTATTGGTTAACTTATCTACTCGTTACTTTATATAATAGTATGAATTCAATATTTACACACACACATTTAGCTTGGGTATTCGCATACATTTGAATGCTGCCCACTTGAATTGTTTGAGAACCTGGTAAGCATATGTTGAGTTGGGGTGGTAAAGTGTATTCGAGTTATCTTTTTTGTATTAGGAATTGTACATGTTTTTTTTCCCCCCCACAACAGTGTTTTTAAATCCACATACGTTAGGCTTTTAATGTTTGTGCCTTTGTATTATGTATCATTTTTATAGTAGCATTGACTGTCACTTGCTGGTTATGTTGTTCTTAATTTATGCTAATTTATTCAATTAGCTTAATTGAGTATAAAGAGAAGTCAATTGATTGCTTTGCTGTTTGTCTGAAGAAGGTGAGGCAAGGTCCTTGCTGAAAGCGCTTACATTAAATGGCTTTTTACTTTATTTTGCCGGCTCTTATAGTGTTCCTTTTGCTTTGTTTTTAAAGGTTTGAGTTTTGTCTTTTAAGTGTAACAAATAAATATAGAGACAGGCTATGCATATATGCGGTTACTAATAGATTTTTTTGCACCACAAGAGAAAACTTTGATAGAAAAAATTAATGAATTACAAATACGGCTTGACAAAGAATATAGTGAAGAAGTTTACACTATTAGAATGGACGAAGCTTTTTACTGACTAACTGTTTTGGACAGTAAACTTCAGCAAACCAAAACAAGAAAGTTAACTAGACACTTTAATGACTTCTCAACAGATAAGATATTTATCTGGCCAAGAGAAAACTACAACAATACAGAAAATCTAGCACTTGTCTAAGAAAGAAGAAAGGTATTCATCCTATTGGAAACCAAGATGTAACAGCTTTAGAGCCGATAGGGAACCTCCCAGTGAAGTGAGGTGGCACACTGAGGTGAACAACCAACCAAATTAACTCAGTGTCAACCAGGAAATGGTGGAAACCTAATGGCAGCCACCACGGCTGTTGTTTTAACTAGAATGGAGGGCATCAGCCCTCATGTAACAACAGAAAACAACCAAAACTCAAAGATAGACATTGGTTTACTTAATGTTAATGTGCTAACTACAAGGAATACCAATACAGAATCTACAGACACTGTAGAGATGGGGGAGGGCTCCATACAACTAGAGGCGAGACCCAAAACTGTTCGCATAACAGAGAACAGTCAGCGTTCTTTTTCTTTTTTACCAGCTCCCACCAAGAAGAAAAATGAATGGAGGAGATCGCAGCAAGACACGAGAGAAGCGAAAAACAGAAGGACTTCTCAGTGACTGATGATGATGTTAATATTGTATATAATTTGTCTGACTATGTCCTATCTGAAACTGAAAGGTATGTGTTGAACAAAGGGCTTACTTTTGTTCCTAGTAACAACAGCAGTTTTAGTGATGTCATATTGGACTTAATGTTGTTTGGCAGGAATGTTATTCCAAAGCACATGTTTGGGAATGAAAATACTAACCAACAAGTAATGTTAAGGCAACTTAGTACATCTGTCCCTTTATTTAATTCTACCATGAATACTCTTATCAAAGTATGTGAACAGGAAATTGCAGGTTGTCTACAGGGTAATTATAATAAGAAGTTCTTTAACCTAACACTAACACAGAGGGAAGCATTAACTTCCTTACAACAGAATACCCAAATCATTATTAAACCTGCTGATAAAGGAGGAGCAGTAGTTATAATGAATATAGATTTTTACTACACTAAATTAAGTGAAATGTTAATGGATACAACAACTTTCATGCAAATATCACCAATCATTGTTAATAATGTTATTTCTAGAATTAGAAAATGTTTAGAAGTCTTGAAAGATGAAGGACTGATGGACATGGACTTATATAAGTTTTTTAATATAGAAAATCCTGTTATTCCTATTTTAAGGCCTTGCCCAAAATACACAAACACATCAAAAAAACCCAATTAAGGCCAATAGCATCAGGCAGGGGGTGGATGACAGAAAACATCTCAATTTGGGTAGAATGTACTTTGAGATCAGTATTAACACAAGTTACACATATTTTAAAAGATACAGGTGACTTTTTAATGAGTCTAAGTGAGTTTATCAGGTGAACAGAAGTAAGGAAAACGTATATCATGGTAACATTAGATGTAAATAATCTCTTTACTGTGATCAGAAGGAGTATGGTTTAACAGCTTTGTCTAGATTAATTTCTGATTTGTGTACTTTTTATACTAACAAGAATAGACTTATTTTAGACATGCTTAGACTAATTTTGGAGTGTAATGTTTTTGTTTGTCAAAACAAGCATTATCACCAGGTAGAAGGGGTTGCCATGAGTGCCCCTTGTGCCAAAACATATGCCAATTTAGTCATGGCATTTTGGGAGCAACATCATTTCTTAGGAAAATATCATGGTTGGTTCAAAAACATTTGTTTTTATAAATGCTTTGTGGATGACATCTTCCTGTTGTGGGATGGTGAACAGAGAGAACTTGTAGCCTTTATAAAATACTTAGAATCCACCACATCTTTTTTAAGATTTTCCATGAAATCATCCAGGACTCAGTTGGATTTTTTTTGATGTAAGAGTTATACAACATTAATATGGTTTTAAAACTACACTCTACAGAAAAGATTGCTGGAAAAACAATTTATTAACATATGACAGCATGCAGCCAAGATTCACCTTTGACAACATAGTGGTAGGACAGTTGGGCAGGGTGTCAAGATTATGTACAGATGAGGACATGTTTGAGATGGAATTACATATTCTAAAACACAATTTTACTGAGAGAGGATATAAACAACAAAAAGTAGAGGAAATAGTCCAGAAAAGAGTAGGTCAAAGAAAGGACAAGATGCAGCCATGGTTAACACGTGATTGATAGGAAAATGTTATGAACAACAATTCTACACAACAGAAGAATAAAATAAGACTGATGTTTACTTACAGCAACAATATACATGGGGTATGTGATATAGTGAGGAAAAATTGGAAAATTCTTCTTACAGAGGAAAAGATCAAGAAAGATATAGGGGAAGAACCAAGGTTTTGTTTTAGAAGAAATAAGAACCTAAAAGATTTATTATGTCATGAAGGGAATAAAAAGATTAAGGTTAAATCTAGATTTAAAGGGACCCGACCCTGTGGTACCTGTAAGGCATGTCCTCACATAAACACAGATACCACATTCACACACTCCACTAATAAAGTGTATCATTTACATACATATGCTAGTTGCAAGACTATGAACATGATTTATTTAGCTACCTTTAAATTATGTGCAGGATTTTATGTAGGGAAGACAAATTGTATGTTAAAAAGTAGAATATTAAACCATTTGTCTGCAATAAGGCTATGTAATGAGCATAATGCCTTATATCAACACATTCATCAGTTTCCAGGACATGATTTTAGGTTTTCAGTAATACAGAGCATACACAAGAGTTTTTTTTTGGGGGGGGGCCAGTGAATGAAATAGAGTATCAGGAAGCAAGGTGGATTATAGAGTTAACAGCACATAGATTCCCAGGACTGAATGATGTCATTCCCCTTAAGCCAGCCCTAAAGAAAAGATGGATACATTACTGATTTTAATTTGTTGTTATTTACCATTTAAACTGCTAGATTTTTTAGTTAATTGTCTGAAGAAGGGCATTAGCCTGAAAGCGCTTATACATCATTGTTGCTGCTCTGATTTTATGTTGTTTTATGCTGTTTAGTGATTAAACTTTGGACTTTACTTCATGGTGGTTGTTGTAATTTTTACTGTTCAATTTGCTTTTTGTGGTCAGCATTACCTTTGGTAAGGTTATTCTCTGTTTCTGGTTTGAATATTTGTTATTAAATGAAGGTTTGTTCATCTTATGCGGCAAGAGTTTGATTTTTGATTTTTGGTTTATTTCAATGTAACATATGATATTTCTCTTCTTCTTAAATGTTTTTTTCCTCTCACAAGGGATGCTATTCATGGGCAGGTCACAAAATGTCTTTATATATCATGTTATTATAGTCATTAATAACTGAATGTGATATTTTATCTTGGGCATATAATATACATATATATGTATTTAACCTCATGCATTACACAACTTGGATTTTGTTAAAAAAGTTGCTAAAAAGATGTCAAAAAGATGTTAAAAATATGTGCATTTTTGTATAGTTCATTCATGCACCATGTTGTATTTATTCATATATACAAGTGTTTTTGGATGGACAAGATAGTAAAGGGTGAATGAGAAACATTCACTGCTTAACACTTTTATAACTGAATGAGTCTTATCAAGCCTAAATGATGCATATTTAAATATGTTGTGCCTTATGGTGTAAAAATTATTTCCTTTGAAAGGCTGAGCCGAGGTACTGGAAAACACCAGTAAAGTGCTTTTATTCCACCTAGATGTGTCTTCATTTTTTCAGCTTGTTCTCCAGTACAACTGAGAGGTATGCAAGGCAGAAGGAAGCAGTAGTACACAAAAATAGACCAGAAAAGAGTTACAAAGATAATAGAGTAGGCTATTGAGGATAAGGAGAAAATTATGTATTGTTACTATTATGCAAGAAGCTCAGAAGTTTCCAGATAGAAGATATTCAGAAAGACTAAGAGAGAAATTAGAGGAAAGAAAGTACTTGCAAAAGAACAACTGCCAAAAGCTTTATATAAAAACTTGCATTCATTAATACAGCAGATCAAACAAAAACATTACATAAACAAAGAAATGTGCTGCCTAGAAAAAGAAGCAACAGTGGAAGTGAGAAAATATGTAGAACAAAAATCCAAGAGATTTTTGAAAGATATTAAAAAGAAATTTGGACATGGGAAAGAAAAATCAATCTGATATGGTGCAATAGTTATGCAAAGGACAAAACCAATAGAAAAAAAGCAGCTATATTTGTAGAGAAATAAAGGTGAAGGCATCTAGCTATGGAAAATATTACAATACAAAAAATAAAAAAGACAAAGGGGGATGTAATAAAGATGATTAGTAAAGTAGAAGGTAAACAAATAGAAACTGAAGTCATGGATTATCTATGAAATGATGGATTTAGTGTAAGAAATCCAACCCAGGCAACATTGCAGTATGATGGAACCATGACACCCCAGATTATGGAACAGCAAGTGGAGTTGGAGGGATTTGAGGAACAAATATGGACAAGAGAAAAGAAAAGTTACTTATGCAAAGGAACAAGCAAAACTAATTGATATAAAGAAAGCAGTACTAAAGATATTGTAAAAGAAATACAGACAAAGATACCCAAACATGAAAAATTTCACAATACAAAAAATAAGGGGGGAATAGAAAAGAGGATTAGAAAGGGAGAAGTTAAACAAATCGAAGCCAAAGTTATGGACTACATGTGAAGGATTTAATATAGAAAATCCAGTACCAATAATATCATAATATGATGGAACACTGAGTTCCCAGATTAAGGAAAAACATGTGAAGTGGGAAGCATCTGAAGACTTGCCTCATGGTGATACTATGGAGCCTTCCAAACGTGCAGCTGAATTTGCACAGCAAGGAAAGGTGCAGGAAATAGTCACAACTCTGATGCAGGCAATGCTGTGGAGTAATGAGCAAAGTAGCTTCCATATGAAGGAGCAGCAGTTCAAGCAGAGTGCATCTGAAGAGGATATGTCATAGAAAAATGTTCTGGGACTTTCTATAGCATATCTGCTGGAAACTGAAAGCAAAGAATGTTCTTTTAGTCTTGAAGAAAATGATCTAAGGGAGGAGCTGCTTGATTTAATAGAGATGGTAGATATATTATGACTAATGACCAAAAGATATTCCAGAAAGTAAATAAGACCCATAATGTTGTAAGTCTGGTAAAACAGATGAACGTGATAATTAGGACTATTAAGACAAATACATGTGTGTAAAAGATATAAATAGGATATATTACTATCCAGCTAAACTAATAACAGATAAAATCATACCACAAAAACATGGAGCAATAAGGAAAAGAAAGGGAAAAATAAAATGTCAGCTTGTACGCATATAATACCAAAAACTAGACAGCAATTAAAACAAGAAGTATTATTACTAGAAGAATATAGAAGAGGGAACAGATTATCAAATACTTAGAAAGATAGACATGGTAAAAACAATGCACAGTATCAAAACAGATCAGTATCTACACTATACTATTGCAAATAATAAATTAAAAATATCAACACAAACAAAAAAATTCAAAGATATGCAGATAAATATTAGCAAAAAGTGCAAAACAAGCAATTCATTGATGACACAAAAAAGTTTTATAGAGAAATAGGAAACAAACCAAAAGCAATAGAAACACCACCAAAAAAAGAAGAAATAGACGTATTTTTGGAAAATATGTATGAAGACTGTGTGAAACATACAAAAGATGCTGAATGGATAAAAAAATTAAACAAAACAGTAAGAAGTTCTAATGTAGAAGATATGAAATAGCATGAAGCAATGGCCTGAGAAACTGAAACACAATTAAGGAAAGCTCCTGAATGGACAACCAGAGGCTCAGAAGCAGTGTCTAGCTTTTTGCAAAACATATTAACATTCTTACACAAATATGTAATCGTGAGTAGGAATTACTTATATGTGCATCCTAAATGGACACCAGCCTGGTTAACAACAGATAAGATTATAAGCCACTTTAAGAAAGAACCTGTAAGCCACTTTACAGCTGGGCCATGACAAAGGGCAAATTATAATCCAGGGGTTAAAAATTCAAAAGGGGATTCTCTGTCACCATTGCTTTTTATCTTGTCCTTAACACATTAAGCTGTTTGCTTAACAGATTAGGCCACGGTTACAATTTGGTTCCCAGAAAACAGCCTTATTTAAAGGCTTCTCATCTACTTAGTGGATGACTTAAAAGTGTACTGTTCATCAGATGAGGAAATGAAAGCACAGCTGCAAGTGGTTAAAACGTTGATGATAAGAAAGATGATAATGATGTAATTTTGTCTTGATAAATTTGCAAGAGCATAATTTAAAGCAGGAAAACTGCAGCACCAAGAAAATATCAGTCTGGGACAGGAATGTGATATAAAAGAACTTGAGCAGGAAAAGGTGAATAAATATTTGGGAAATGATGAAGGATCGGCAATAAAATATGGGCAAACAAATAAAACTCAGTAAGAAATAAGTCAGAAGGCTAAAACTAATACTGGAAACTGCCTTGACATCTAGGAATAAAGTCCAAGCTGTAAACCAATTTTCTCCTCCTGCTCTAACACAGTTTTGGGGTGATTGATTAGCCCCACATTTGGACAGGAATACAAGAACAATGCTTATATAATGATATGTAAAAATCAGTGTATACCAAGATTATGGGCCAGATTCCAAAATAATTTTGCTGACAGTGCAGCACACCAAAGGTAGATGTCCTCTCATCAGCTGTGGATGCAATTGTAGAAGACACAGCTGAGTCAGTCTGTGTGATTATCTATTCAGTATAGGATAATTACAGACTTCGTGCTCACCTGTTGGATTTCACAACACAATGTGCATGCCCAACACAACTTAAATGTGACAAAATGCTTCACCAATGACGTTTTCAAAACCATTGTTGGATGCCATATTGTGACACAAGGAAAGGAATCTATCTCTGAAGGAAATCTGTGGAATCCATAATATTACTGAAAAATAAAAACAGAATGTGAACATCAGTGAATACAATAGAACAGGATGTGATTCTGCAAGCCATACAGGAAACTATGGCATTGCTTCCCAGCAGCCAGTCAGTTGATCACAGAGCCAGACCACAACTAAGACAACTGTCAGAGTAGGAAATAATTGACAGGTACCACTTAGACAGACAGCTGGTGCAAGCTGTGTGTACCATGTGCACATCTGTTAATACATTGTGAGTCCACGCTATACCTGTCAAAAAGAAAGATTGCCTGAGCTTGTGTACACTGGCATCAAGGACATTCCAATGGCATATGGGATATGATGAATGAATGTCCAAGAAAGCTGCCAGTCACATCCTCTCACAATACCTGGCAACAATGTACAACAAGGTAGAAGAATATATCCACTTCCCATCTACCGTCATGGAATGGCAAAATGTCATGCACAAGCTCTAGATCGCCAACTTCCCCATGTCCTCAGTGCAATAGGTTGCACTCACACCCTATTAAAACCCCATGGATCCTGAAGCAGAAAGGCACATAAATTGAAATTGCTGGCCATTGCTGAACTGGCAGGTAGTGTGCTCAGCAGACGGCCATTGCCATAGCAGATGAACTTTGTGATGGTCAGTATATGGAACTGGATTGCGGGGGAGCACCAGTGACAGACAGAGATTTTCAGGACTGGAGTGCAGGTTCGCCACAACTTCAGTGACCTACATCGATGAGATACAGAGGATCTTCACTGGAGGGTAGCTGAGGTGTAAAGACAGCCTGTGGATGCCTACAGTAAGTGTCATAATAAGCAATGTAACTGTCTCTTTCTATGGGAATCACATATGTAGCTGTTACCCATATGTCCTAAATATTAATTTTAGAGTCATTACTTAGCTGTTTTGTCACTTATCTCATCTGTTTAAACAAAAAAGCAAGGTGACTGCTCCTCCCCTGTGTATGGGATAAAGTCCCATTGTGCATTTTTTTTTACTTTAACAGTGTTTGTTATGTACATACTATTGAACATAAGGCCTGTGTTTGTTTGGCAAGTTATACAGTACATGATTTTACACATCCAGCATGACCATGTTAAGCTGATGCCTATAGGGTATAGGCTGCAGATGACTATGCATTTCTCCATTACCTGTAGTAGACCAAGCCAATAACACAGTATACTTCTGTATGTATGAATGTTGAGTCATACAGACCTACATTGTTCCCCTCTGCTTTACAAAATGCACAGTATTGTTAAATACAATTTTGTTATACATATTAATGTAAGAGCACAGCAGGTTGGCATGTCTACCAGATGCTGGACTTTGTCAAACTTAAAGCAATCTAGCTGTTACACGTCTTGATTGTATGTGCAGCATAAAGGCCTATAGCAATTAGGTGTCAGATGGGTGTGTAATCCTCTGTTATCTACAAGAATATGGACAATTCTAACAGTGTTTTGTTATTGGAGAAGGTATTATGTTATCTCTTAGCTCAACCTGTTAATCAAGAGTCCAACATACATATATCATAACATAGGCCTTAAATTGATACAAGCACTCAACTATTCTTGTTAATAAGGAGAAATTAATCGTAGGCACTAAAGAGCCTATAATTGCAAAGTACCTTACAAAGGGAAAACAGCTCTTGTACTTTACAAAAAAAGCACCTAAACAGGCATGTCCAAGGGTCAGCTTCCGGTGATTTCTCCTGTCCAACTGGTGAATCTGGGCATACTGGGGCAATGCAGCAACTGCCTCATGTACACAGACGATCCTCTCCTCCTACCACCCAACACTACAACCTGCAAGAGATGCACTTACATAGCCAAACTGAAAGCAAAGCGCTCTCCAGCCAAGATTGTGCTAGACAGTCAATAGGAGAAGGTTAACACCTGCACTACACCTCAAGCAACACATAGCCCTTCAAAACCCACACCATCAACACCCACACATAGCAACACTAGACACACATATGCAGAGCCCCTTAACATTAACCTGCCCAAGCAACAAGGACCTCCGAAGCTGAAATGCAAACAAACACCAGTCACAACCAAAGTGACACAGCTCACAACACCAGTGTGACACCCAACAACAGCTCCTAAGGCAAGACAGTGTACACAACACTTTAGTCCTAGGTGACTCTATGGTCAGGCACACTGATATCCCACTCACCAGGCTGAACAAGGAGAAAATTACAGTCAGCTGCCTGTCGGGTGCCAGGATCCACCACATAACGCATGCACTCAAGTCACTCCACAACAAATATAACTCTGTCATTGTCCATGTTGGAGTGAATGACTTGAAACGTACCTCCCTGGACTACAGGAAAAGAGACATGGAAGAGCTCTTGGATCATGTGGCCTAGGCAGGTATGACCATAGCCCTGAGTAGCATCCTGTCTTTGCCCAGAATGATACCACAGTATAAGGACAAAATGACTGACTTCAACAATTAGCTAAGCTTCTGGTGTCATTCAAAGGGGATCCAGTATCTGTCTGCCTGGGACGACATGATCGACAAACCACGATGCTTTGCCAGAGATGGTCTGCACATGTCGCCCTGGGGATTCAGGTTACTGACTAAAGCTCTTGCCACCCCTATAGTACCTTTTTTAGGTAAGGTTCAAAGGACAAAATCACCACCATAACTGATACAAGCATGCAAAATCTGAAGGTAATGCTACTCAAAGCTTGAAGTCTAAACCTCAAAATGTACTCTCTTGAGGCACTCCTAAAAATGGAGAACATTGATATTTGTGCAGTAACTGAGACCTGATTCAAGGCTCCAGAGAGCACCCCTGCAATACCAGGCTACAACTCTTGCCACACTTTTCAGCCACCAATCCAAGACCAAAACACTAAAGGTGGAGGAGTGTTTATATTCACCAAGGATATTCACACCTCTAGGCTAGTTGCCCAACACAATGCATCTGAAATTCTCCAGGTGCAACTAACACTAGGTAAGACTGCAATCCAAATTGTAGCTTGCTACAGATTCCCCACCATGCCTCAAGATTCTCACTACACCTTTCTAAACATACTGGAAAATATTAAGATACAACCAAACACCCTAATACTGGGTGATTTCAACTACCCTGCCATTAACTGGGAAAACTACTCGGGTACTAACACCTTTTCCCAACGGCTCTTGGAATTCATAAATTCCAACGCCCTGGATCAACTAATCCATTGTCCCACCCGGGGTTTCAATATCCTAGAACTGGTCTTTATCAATATGGGAAATAGATGCTCCACACCAGTGGTCACCCCCTCATTGGTCAGATCTGACCATATGCTAATCACCCTTGACATCCACATCCCACCCCACCCCCCAGTAAGGAAACCTTTGTAAAAAATTTCTCCAAAGCCAACTTCATGCTACTCAAGTCAGAAGTGACAAACTTCATGACATCCATGCAGACGGGAGCTGAAAGTTCGACTGCTGAATCCTACACTAAGGCACTGTATGAGCACATCCACTCATGCATGAATCGTACCATCCCAAATACAACCAAGATGCTCTCCTCCAAAAAAAAGGAAGCTAATCTGGTGGTCCCTTGCCATAAACAAACTATACAACAGAAGGAAGAAACTGTTGCAGAAAGGAGAAAAATCCCAGGATGCAAAAAGCTCCCTTACCAGCCTCAGTAAGAAGCTGAGATCCCTCATAAAATCCTCCAAAGCTAGTTACGAAAATAAAATTGCCAAAGATTCCAAAGACAACCACAAGGCATTCTATAGTTATGTTAAGAATCTAAATGGCAATACTCAGATATGCTCTGAGCTACAACAGAATGGCATTAAATATACTGATCCCAAGGATATTGCCAATATACTGGCAGATTGATTTAGTAGCAACTTCACACCCTCGCACCTCTTAAAGGGCCCATCTCAGTACCATAAGATCGCCAAATTCCGGTAATCACGGCTGCAAGGGTAGAAACAGCACCCATGGGACCAGATGACATCCCAGGCTGTGTACTACATGTACTACAAATGAACTGGCACCTCACCTAAGTGTCCTGTTTAATCATAGCCTCACCTCAGGCTTTGTGCCCACTGAGTGGCGCACAGTGACAGTTATCCACTCCAAAAGGGGGGATCCACATTGGATCCCAGGAACAACTATCCCATCAGTCTGACAAGCTTGATCTGCAAGGGCATGGAACCCATTATCATGGAACTTATAAACAAAGACATTGGCAACCTTCAAACACTGGACCCCACCTAGTTTGGGTTCGCAAAGGGCCAATCTTGTCTCCTGAACCTGACTGACTTCTTCGAATCAGTCTCCAGAGCTGTGGACGAGGGTAAGGTGGTCCACACAGCCTATCTGGACCTCACCAAGGCTTTCAACACCATCCCCCACTCTGGAATCATAGATAAACTTACTAAGCTGGGCATAAATCCCTATGTCACTTGATGGGATGCCAACTGGCTTACGGACAGAACCCAGACTGTAAAAGTAGCTGACTCCAAATCCAGCTCCAGACAAGTGACAAGTGGAGTACCTCAGTGTTCAGTCCTGGGACAGCTCTTGTTTGGCATCTACTTCTCTGAAGTACAGGCCAACACTAAGGGACTCTGGCTAACAAAGTTTGCAGATGACTGCAAACTGGGAGCAATTAGTGAATCCCCAAATTATGTGGATATTCTACAAAAGGGCCTTACAGAAATAGATGCTTGGTGCCAGAGTCATGGGCTCAAACTTAATGCCAATAAATGTATAGTTATCTCCTTTGGGAAAAAAACATGTTCCCATGAATTTCCACATAGGTGGCAGTACACTAAATACCAAATGGGTAATGACAAACTTAGGGACACAGGTGGACAGTGGTCTCAACTTTGATAACCACATTGTCACAGCAGTCAGAAAATCCTTCTATGTGGCACACCTCATCACTAAGGGTTTTTCATCCAGAAAAAAGGAGGTCATTGTCCCACTGTACTCATCTCTCATTAGACCCATTATAGAGTACAACTCCCCATTTGGTATGTACCTCACAAGACATCTGCAACAGCTGGAAAGGCCACAGAAATACCTCACTGAAAGAATCAAAGGCCTAAAGCAGATGCCCTATGCTGACCATCTAAAGCAATTCCAGCTATACTCTGTGGCATATTGTTTACTGAGAGGCAATCTCTGCTTAACATACAAGGCCATGGCAAACCCTGAGCTGCTGGACATGCTCCACTTAAAGAAATCCCAATCCCTCAGAGCCACACACTCCAGGGATCTAAACCTTGCCATCACAATAAACAAAACATGCTAGAGGGATAGGTTCCTGACCCACAGACTCCCCATACTCTGGAACAGACTGCCCAAACATGTCAAGCAGAGAGCCTCCTTGGCCCTCTTTAAAAGGAACCTTGACGATTGGATGGGAGATAGGAAATTTACTCCGGGGATCACATCAGTCGCCCTGCTAGACAGGGGTCCAGGGAAGTAAATATTGTGGGAAGAAATATACAGGGAATTGTTATGGCTAGGCTTGTATAGACCCTAGGACCGATAGCCAAGTACCAACCTATGAACCTATGAACACGTAGATTTGAATCCATATAGGGGATAGCTCATATTACATTTTTATTGTCGATGTTAATGTTTTGAAACTGATTGCATAGATACTTGCTTGTTCATGTATAGAGTTAGTTTGCACGTTTACATCTATAGCGTTTATTTGTCAGATTACTATAAATATCTCCGTTATCCATACATTTTCTGGAAACAGCATAGCTATGTCAATATAGCTGTATGTTTAAGGTTTTGACCATAATACTTCCCCTGTACACTTGGAACATAGCTCTCAACCAATCAGGTATATGGCTCAACATAATTGAGGACTAATCCCGAAATATTCAGTGACAATCAGAGACACATTTTCTATGTTACTACTATTAATGTGTGACAGTGACAGAATACTGGAATGTGAAATAATACACATTTGCAAAAGTTAAGGTAGTCTATAGCTCTACCTATTGTCAGTATTTATTAAGTGCAACTCACCACCTTTCTCCTAGTGTTATTAGGAAGGAGTAAGAGGGACTGAGCTACAATGTGAGCCAAGATCAGGGACATCCCCAAATATCAGGGACATTTCTGAGGTATGATTTGGTACGTAACAATAAATTTTAATTATACATTGCCTGCCCTCCTACTTAACCTACATTTTGATGGATGACATACCAGTGATGAACGGTAAGCCCTGTGTATTTGTCTGTTAGGTGCAGCCATGTGTTACATTGCAATATCTGAAACTCTGAGCTATGAAATGTCACTGTTGTGTATTTTTGTTGTGACCAGTAGGTTAACATGCAGTCAGGCTTGCATGTTCTGGTTTACAAATGCACAGAACATAGAGAATGTTGGACTGTAGATTAACCATCTTGTAATGTGGAAGCCCTGTTCCATGTTATTACTCCTTCCCTGCACAGTCACACCTTTGAGTTGTTTAATTGCAGTTACTCCATGCAATCTTAGCTGAGATGGATATGCTATGCAGATAGGTGTTAAAATTATAGTGCGAAAATAGTAGAGTCTCACATTTGAATCTCATGCACTCCAGTTTGTGCTCAGTACTCTTGCACTGTGTAAAGTATTGTTTGTGACACAGCAATAAAGGAATAGGCAGAATCTGTTATGGTATTCCATGTCAATGCAAGGGAACATGTTCTTGTCAAAGGAAAAACTTCAAAGACCAATTCACGTTAAGTTCAAGCAAGGCACCCTTTATTACTTTCAGTAAGGAGACAAAGCATGTAGGCACAAGGTTTGTCTAGCTCTTTAGTTATCAGTATGTTATTCTTATACAGTTCTCTTCATGTCACACAGAAAATGTTACTATTCTATTGCTGACGTAGTTAGACACAGCTTTCTGTATTGTTCTACAGAAAATGTTACTAGACTTATTGCTGACTAGGTTAGATTATTTGCTAGCTTGCAAAACATTTTGAGAAAAACAACCTGGCCTTGGGCTTATTTTAGTCCACCTTAACTTTTCAATTCTTCAATTGTGCAGTTCTAATACATGTGTTACATTTTGCCTAGATTCAAGGTACATTTCTAGCTTTGGTACAAGTAATGCTGACTATGGTTTAAACTTTCAAGCATCTATTGTTTTCTTTATCAAAGCTTCTAGCAGCTGCATACTTTCTCATGGCATAAGCAGAAATGAATATCTCTTTGTTAGTTTTCATGACATTAGCAGAAATGAAATGTCTCTTGTTAAGTTTCTAGTAGCTGTGCAGATTCATGCAGTGTGAACAGAATAAATGTATTAACCCTTTTAAACCTCAAATGCACTAAGCATGCATATTACTATTATATATTTTTCTAACATTTCCCCCCTTTTAATACTTTTATTCTACTTTCAAGATAAGCATAAACAGTTTTTTATTCCCCTAACCTCTTCCTACTCAGGATTTGCAGTTAAGAGAGTCATTCAGTTTAAATTTATGAAAGCATTTTCAGTTTTTCAGCAATTCTTCAAGTTCAGCACCTTGGTATAAGATTTCTGAAACTGAAATGTATAAAGTCTTTAATCAGTCTTTTTATGCAGGGGATGCAGCAGCACACACATACCACCAGCAGGATTATTCATACACAGATGGCAATCAGAATGTTCATCAGGATACTGCCCCACCTCCCAAACAATTTCTGGAAAAAGTCCATCAATGGATTTGGTCCTGGTTTGGTCATGGCTGACACTTGCTGATCTACCTCAAGATGGTTGTCTATCTTGTGTTTGTGGTCAGGAATATATGAACAGCATTCCTCCTGAATTAAAGCGCACATACCTCCTCTTGCCACTAGAGTGAAGTCAAGAGCCATGCGATTTTGAAGCACCACTGTTCTCATGGCAGTCAGTTCATCAGTCAATAGTTCTAGGGCAGAAAAGTTTGCATTGCTCATTATTTCGAGAAGCTTAGACAATTTTCTCAGTTCCCAGATTGATTTTGTTCCTCCATATGCTGACAGTATACCTGCCCATAATATAACAGTATCACTCAAGTCCATATGTGACAGTCCATTTTTCCCTAAGCCCACAGCATAATGGTTTTTCCAGCGTGCATTGATTTGCCCCACTGGATTGACAGGCTTCTTGATTTGTTGAACATTCCGAATTTTCCCTTGAGGTAAAACTGCCATGTGTCGTATGGCTGGAACCAGGTACCCCAAAAAACAACTGCCGGACCAATTCTCAGGTAACCATTTATATTCTTTTCTACCACATACAAAGTAACAATCTTCTACTTTGGTAGTAACTTTACTATGCCCTGGCTCTGCATAAAACATTTTTTTGTCAATTATAGACAGTTGTCTAGAGAGGTCAGCATTATGTTTTACTTCACCAATTGTCCTATGCATCAGTTCAACAAATGAATCATAGCTTGCGTTGCAATAGGATCCAATGTTATCAGGTTTAGTGTAGCATCTATAGGGAACAGTCACACTGCAATTGCTCCAACCCACCTGAACTGTATCATTCTTGTAAAAACACACAGTTCCCTTCTGTCAAACAGACAAGTGCAATGCTACTTTATCTTGTGATGTGACATCTGATGTATCATAAATGAAGTTTTCCCAGGTCTTGTTGGCTCCTAGGGGAACTGAAGTTAACAGTAACCCCCCCCATATGCTGTTGGCAAAGCTGTGCAAATCCAGCAATTCAAAACATTGAAGGTCTCAGCATACACATATTTGATTGCCTAAGTGTTAAAGTTTGGGTGCCACTCTGCATGCCACTCTGCACGCTTGTTTAGTTCAATTTGTTTGGCTGGGTAAAGGAATGGCCACAACAAAAAGATTATTGTCACTAGTACAGTCAACAGGATGATTATGCAATACTTTTGAGGAAACGGTTGCTCTGCATTTCTGTTTTTTCTGACTCTTCCAAGTAGGTGTATTTGGATCTTACTCAATTCCGTCATCTTTATTTTGGACACGTGCTCTTACTCTCTGCCCTAATAGGACCTTCAGCACCGATGGTCTCTTCACTGGGGTTGAGATGGATCAGTCTTATTGATCTGACCCCCCTTTGTAGCCAGACTTTGTGCCGAGGGCCCCGATGGAGAGGTAAGATTTTTGTCCAACTCAAAGTTCTTAACCAGCTTGCAGTGCGTCAGGTGTATCCACGAAGCTTGTTCTTCTATCTTGACTGCAGTGAGTGTTGAAAGAAGCACCTGGTAGGGACCTTCCCACCTTGACGATGACCAATTCTTCCTCTTGATGTTTTTGATACACACCCAATCCCCTGGTGTCACTGCCACTTCTGATGTCTCGGTTTGTTTTCTATCTGAAACAGAATTTGACTGCAACAGATGTTTAGAACTCAACAACTTTTTCATATATTCAGCTAGTGTGAAATCAGCTTCCTGGTCTGATGACATGAGAAGTTTCCACTGGGGTGTATAATAAGCCCTTCCAAATAATTTTTCAAAAGGAGTCAATCCTTTTGCTGTAGGGACAGTTCTAATGCTCAACAGTGCCAGGGGCAAACAGTATAATCAGTTTTTTCCTGTTTCAGCTATTAGTTTTCTCAATTTGTTTTTTAGTATACCATTATGCCTTTCAACTAGCCCTGCAGATTGTGGATGGTATGCACAATGATTTTTTAAAGAAATACCAAAATGCTTACTCGACTGCTGTATGGTTTTATTTACAAAGTGTGTACCATTGTCACTGTAGATCCTTTCCGGAATACCAAACCTAGGAATGATTTTCTTGACAAGCACTTTTGCCACCGTAGCTGCATCTGGATTTTTGGTTGGAAAGGCTTCCAACCATCTGAAAAACATATCTACAATGACATGACAATACTTCTTATTTTCACATTTGTTCAGTTCTATGAAATCCATATAGATAGTGTGAAATGGATATGGTGGTGTAGGGAAACTCCCTTGCTTGGGCTTTATCGCCCCCTGTGCATGATGTTTGTTACAAATCTGACACATCAAACAACATTTTTTAGAGTAGTTTGTAAATCCATACGTTGTGAACACCTGGTTCACCAGCTGTACCATCCCCCCCTGTTGAGACATGGCATTGCCCATGGCTCAACAAAGCTGCATATCAAAACAAATTAGAGGGTAGTATCGGTTTTCCTTCTCTAGAGATGTACAGCCCCTTTTCGAGGATTGCTCCTCATTTTATCCATCGTTGTTTTTCAGCTTGTGTAGTGAGTGTCTGCATTGTTTTTAACATATCTAAATCTAAAATCTCAGAGGGTTGTAATTCCTCATTTAAAAGCAATACTTCTGTGGCTGCTTGTTTTGTAGCTGTATCAGCTTTTGCATTACCTTTTGAAATCCTATCTTGTTGCTTGGTGTGAGCTGTGCATTTACAAATGGCTACTTTCTGAGGTAACTGAATAGATTCTAAAAGAGCTAAAATAAACTGTGCATGATTTATAGGTTTGCCAGTAGATGTTATCATTCCTCAGTTTTTCCACTGTTGCGTGAAAACATGTACAGTAGAAAAAGCATACTAGCTATCAGTAAAAATGTTTACAAATTTACTCTTTGTTAAGGTACATGCCCATGTCAGGGCAATCAATTCTGCGGCCTGTGCAGATAAGTTGTGTGGTAAAGGTTTTGCTTCTATAAGCCCAGTATCAGAAGCTACTGCATATCCTACTAGGTTCTGTCCTGCAGGACCCCTTCAGCACAAGCCATCCACGTAGTATGTCACCTCAGCATCATCCAAGGGGACATCCATGAGATCTTTTCTAGGTAGTGTCTTTTGCTCAATTACCTGCAGGCAGCGGTGTGGTGTGCTGTCTGCAGGGGTCGGGAGCAGAGTAGAAGGGTTTAAAGTCATGCAGCACTCAATTGTCATATGAGGTTGGCTCAACAATATAGTTATACAGGAAAGATGCCTAGCAGGGGAAAGATATGCCACCTTTTCTTGTAGTAAAATAATCGCGACTGCATGAGGTACTCTTAAAGTGAGAGCGTGGAACAAAACTACTGAGGCTGAAGCCTGTATTGCCATTGCAGCTGCAACTACTGCTTGTACACAGTGAGGTAAGGATCGTGCCACTGGGTCTAGTTGTGATGAACAGTAAGCAATGGGGTGTTGCTTATCCCCATGCTGTTGTGTTAATACTGATGTCATGTAACCCTGCTTACAATATACAGTTTGGAAAAAACGTTTATGGTAGTTTGGCAATCCCAGAGCTAATGAGGACGCTATTAACTGCTTTAGTTTGCAGAAAGCAGATTCTGCCTCTGGTGTCCATTGTAACAAATCCTGCGCTGCCATAGGCTTCTTATATATAAGGTCAGTCAAAGGTGCAGATTCCAAGGCATAGTTTGGAATCCAGCTTCGGAAAAAATTAGTTGTACCCAGGAAGGACATCATTTCCTTCTTGGTAGTGTGTTTTGGTGCTTGCAAAATTGCTATTTTTCTGTCCTCATCTAATGTTCTACCTTCCTTGGATATTACATATCCTAGGTATTTGACTTGTTTTTTTTTTCCAAAGCTGCAGTTTACTTTTATTTACTTTATGTCCTTCAGGGGCTAAAAGCCATAGGAGTACTATGGCATCTTCTCTACAATCCTGCTTGGCGGGGGCTGCCAGCAAGATGTCATCAACATAAAGTAAAATTTGACTGCCTCTTGGTGGGGTGAATCTCGTCAAGTCGCTTGCCATTTCTTGTGAGAATATCGTTGGACTTTCACAATATCCCTGTGGTAGTCGCGTATATGTATACCTTTTTCCCTGAAATATGAATGCAAACCAATACTGACTATCGGGCTGTATCGGTATCGAAAAGAACACATTGCTAATGCCTACCACAGAAAAATACTTCTGTTGAGGTTTCAAATCATTTAACAGGGTGTGTGGGTCTGGCACCGTGGGTGCCCTTGGTATTACCGCATCATTTACGGCTTGTAAATCTTGGACCATACGCCATTCTCCATTGGCCTTTTTAACTGGAAATAAGGGTGTGTTACATGGTGAATCGGGAGATTCTACTAGTATCCCTCCTTTAAGTAAGCCTGCTATAATAGGCTTTATCCCTGCCTCTGCATCATTTCTTAAGGGATACTGCCTTTTTTGTGGTCTGAATGCTGACTTTGGCATGATAGTAAATGGTCCCGCTGTACGAATGAGTCCTACATCTGATTTTTCTGTTGACCAGAGGGTCTCTGGTATATTTTGTAAGGCATTTTCTTCCTCCTCTAACAGGAGTGTCAATCAGCTGTCCTCGCTAGACTGCAAGTGCACAGCTGGGTTGGTCTGAGTTATCCAATTCAACTTCTGTATTTGTATTCCCTGTTCTGACAGTTCTAGTTCTGTCTGTTTCTCCCATCTCATGACTTTTTCTCCTAGGTCTTCCCATTCTATATTTCTGTTTTTGGTTAAGCTAACATGTGATAATCGATTAGATTTATAAAGTGCAAAGAACTCCTGGGACAATGGACAGCTGGCTACACTGTTCCCTTCTGTGTCCCAGTACAAGTTACGCAATATCAATCTGTTTGCATGATTCTTAAATAATTCTTGCTCATATTCCTTATCAGGTCCTGGTGCATTACAATAATACAGGGTACAGTGCAACAGGTGTTGCTTATCAATGCTGATGGCTACATTCATTAACTCTTTGGTCACAGTCCCTGGACCAGTCGTAATCAAGTCCTGGCTGTACCAATAAAACATTTCACCCTCCGATTGCACTGCAAAGGTATTAATTTGTCGCTGTGCTTCCATACCCTGCATGGTTGGGACTTCTGCTATACCAAATAGCTGCATGAGGTCTCTACCCAAGAGTTTTACCAGGCATTTTGCAGAAACAACAATTTTGCTTTTTTGTGTCACTCCTGAAACTGGATCAGTTATTGCAATGTTACGGGAGAGAGGCTCCTGATACAGCTGTCCATTAGCTGATATGACCAGTATGTAATCAGGTGACTCTGTGTTTTCTGGCAGTTTGGAGGGATGTATCAGGGTTCGTGATGCCCCTGAGTCACACAAGAATTTGACTTCCCCTCCCTTCTACCAAGAGTGTAACTTCTGGTTTCGTGTCTGCTAAATAGAACTCTAAGCTTAATAGAGCTAGGTCTAATATTTCATTTTCTTCATTGTCACTAACTTCCTGCATTTCCTCTACTCCTTTTATCACATTCTCATTTGTCCTTTCTTCACTAGCCCCTTCTAGTGATTCCTGACTACCATGTAGTCAGTCCTCACCCTCCTTGTCTTCCGTTGTTGCCTTCTTGTTTTTCTTGCAATCCCTTGCCAAATGTCCCTTTTTACCACATTTAAAACACTCTCCCCTTTTCTTCCGCCCTTCAAAGTCCTCTGATCATTGATCAGATTGTTTGTTTCCCTGTGTGTTTTTCTTGCCCTTTTTTCCAGACTGTACTACATAAACTTCTGCTCCATCTTCTACAGAAAATACTTGAGCTTTCTTTTTCTTTTTGCTATTAAAATGCCTTTCAGCATGCCTAGCATATTCAAGTAATGATTGTAACTTGCTTGTACGATGGTCTACCATGTGTTTTGTAATAAAACTGCTTATAGTTGCCCTACTGCCCTTTAAAAATGCATTTTTTAACTGCTGTTCATATGGGGAATCTTGTGTTTGATCTTCCGGAACCTGCATTCCACAGTGGTTATTAAAACACTCTAACAATCTGGCATAGTACCGGTCAATTGTTTCACCTTCTTGTTGGATGCATTGATTAATGCAAGTCCAGTCTGCCCTAGGTTTCCATTTTTTAGAGATGCGGTCTGTAAGACCTTGTACTCTGGTGTCTAATTCTGCGCTGCTATGTGGGAGGGGTCTTTGTGCAGTGTCAAGGGGATTCCAGTTCCCAATAATCATGTACCAATCTAGCCCTACAATCTGTCTAACTACTTTTTCTATCTCTTCTCCGTTTAAGTTATAACTCAGCCTCATTCCTTGTAAATCTTCTGAGAATTTTCTAAAATTAACCTTTGGATGGGGAATTCCCTCAGAGGCTTTCCGGATATCTTCCAGAGTCCAAGGTCTATACACTAAGATAGTTGGGTCCTGATTGTCTTGACCTGCCTGAGGATTGGGTACTTCTATAAGTGGGCATATTTCTTCTTCTTCACTTATAGATCGTGAATTCTTAACCATTTGCCATAACTCGATGCCTTCATCTGAGTTACCTGCCTTTGTTCGGGACCTGGTCCCGATGGGATCTCTAATTTTAGTCAGTTTTAGTTTCATAATATATCTATCTTCAGTGACTACAGGATATTGGGGTGGACTAACCTGTTCACTTTTTTCATATTCTGGTAAGGGAGGCAGAGGTGCTGATGCTATTACTAAGTTATTGTCCTCCTTATCTAAAAACATTGGTTTTGAATCTTTGTTCTTTTGTTCCCTACGGTTTACTTCCTCAAGCCACCTGTCTGCCTGAGGAATTCCTAATCGACGTTGCTTTTTTACCCGACCTTTGGAATCGGTTTTGAGCTGTTTGATAAGTTTGATAAGCGAGGATTTTTCTAATTTTCCGTCAAATTCGTATTTATTAACCCATTTTGAATAATATCTAATATTGTCGGCGCGCTGTGACTACATATATTTTGCATCTTCCATTAACGGCAGATTTTGGGGTCTTTTTGTGCAATTATTACCCATTTTGTTCTACCCTTTGATCGTTACGTAACTTTTCTCAATTTTTTACGTGGTACCCTTTGATCATTACGTAACTTTTCTCAATTTTTTACATGGTACCAAGGATTTTGTTATAGTCTCTTCAGAATGACTGCCTACTTATTCTATTTCTCCTGATCTATGACAAGACAGTAATCTTTCTTGTCCCTGACTTGTAAGAAAAATACAGTCTGACAAAAACAATACACATCTAGTCCCTGATCTAAAACAGAAAACAGAAAAAAGGAGATTCACCTTACCTGAGCCCACGTGATTGATCACCGATTCACGGAGACCCGTCCTTCAGTCACAGATCAGAAAGTGGCTAGCCTCTTTTGAATGACAATTCAGTCAGAGTACTTTCCCTATAAGAAGAACCAATTTGGTTTCTTCCCCGTACGGTTTCAACCACCTGGCCGTCTGATCCGAAGTGAAGAGAGGGTTCCGGTCCAAAGGACCAATCTGTCAAAGGAAAAAACTTCAAAGACCAATTCACGTTAGGTTCAAGCAAGGCACCCTTTATTACTTGCAGCAAGGAGACAAAGCATGTAGGCACAAGGTTTGTCTAGCTCTTTGGTGATCAGTATGTTATTCTTATACAGTTCTCTTCATGTCACACAGAAAATGTTACTATTCTATTGCTGACGTAGTTAGACACAGCTTTCTGTATTGTTCTACAGAAAATGTTACTAGACTTATTGCTGACTAGGTTAGATTATTTGCTAGCTTGCAAAACATTTTGAGAAAAACAACCTGGCCTTGGACTTATTTTAGCTCACCTTAACTTTTCAATTCTTCAATTGTGCAGTTCTAATACATGTGTTACATTTTGCCTAGATTCAAGGTACATTTCTAGCTTTGGTACAAGTAATGCTGACTATGGTTTAAACTTTCAAGCATCTATTGTTTTCTTTATCAAAGCTTCTTTTAGCTGCAAACTTTCTCATGGCATAAGCAGAAATGAATATCTCTTTGTTAGGTTTCATGACATTAGCAGAAATGAAATGTCTCTTGTTAAGTTTCTAATAGCTGTGCAGATTCATGCAGTGTGAACAGAATAAATGTATTAACCCTTTTAAACCTCAAATGCACTAAGCATGCATATTACTATTATATATTTTTCTAACAGTTCTGCTCAATGTATTTCACTGATATTTTATGCATACCTACTGTGCCATTCATACATGCTTTGTACCTTTTGCAGGTGGTGAGGTCCATGCCAGGAATCGGGCATTGTATATCAAGCAGATGCACAGGCTTGAAGAGCAGTGGAGGGAAAGAAGAATGTGTTAGATATTTCCATGTTATTTTGCATAGAATAGATTATAACATTAAATCCGAAAAACAAGGGCACTTGAAGTCGATGTGGTTTCTCCTTCAAGTTCTCTTGTTTTTCGGATTTACCATTGTGTTTGGAGTTGGGCATTGCTCTCTCTTTTTGTAATTAGATTATAACATTGCTATAGCAGTGGTTTGGTTGCAGCTTCATGCATGATACTATTAATGCAAGACTGCCCAGCAGGCATCTGCAAGGTAACTGCAATACACATGTTTCATTAAAAAGTTTACATATGAGTTAGGTGAAGGGCATGTTTGCTGAGGGTAATGTTTTTGGTTGTATGTCACAATCTAGATGACAAGACACTTCTGTGTAACTGCCACAATGCTTTTGCCTATGTTATTTCACACACAAATGAATCGTGTTGTTGCTGCTGTTTGCATGGCCACAGACTGTTCTGTTATGCATGGTCTGCCTATTCTAATACTGAATGGGTGTTTACTGTCTCAGCATTTGGACTGCTATTGGCAGACATCTGCCTGCAAGACTGATGATATTTTGTTACAACACACTTGTATCCTGTGTTCAAGAATTGTTGTGCACAAAGCCACTCGTTCTTCATTTGTCTGCCTGTCACATGATCATCATTGCAGTGCTTGCATTTTGCAGAAAGAGAGGGGGAGAGAAAGGAGGGGGCTATAATAGTAGAGCTGAGGGTTTAGGAGATTAGGTTAAGCAGAAGTTACTAACAGAGAAAGAAATTTAGGATATGCAACAGGTTATACAGTAGGTCAGACTAAGACTACGTGTGGTCAAGGCAATGGCATAATTTCAAGTTTAGTAGGTGGGATTTAAGCTCCTTTTTAAAACAGGGAAAGGAAAGGTTGGATCTAATATGGAGAGGGAGTTTGCTCTAATTTAGTGAGACAGAGTGTAAGGTAGTTTGCTAATATTCCTTTTGGGTTTATAAACTGAGAGAAGATGCTGATCAGCCCTCCGGAGAGTAACATGGAAGGCGAGAGCAGGGCAGGCAGAGGGGTTGTTGAGTATGGAAAAGGTAGTGTGGAGCTGCGATTGTAGGAGAAAGTGCAGAAATTCCAGCCACTGAAGCATGTGAAGAGAATGGTTGGTTTAAAAAAAATCTGGCAATTTTGTTGTATGTTTGTTCCAGTTTCTGCATTAAGGTAGTTTGGATATTGATAAGGATAGGGGAAGCATATAGTAGACAAGGTAAGAGAAATGCCTCTCTACATATATGTGTATATATATATATCTATATATATATATATATATATATATATATATAATATGGATTACCTGCACAAGAACGACAGCGCAAAACACCGACATCCACATAGCCGACACCTCATGGTCGACAATTGAAACACCAACAACGTAATTACTGCACAAAAAAAGAAAATAACATTCCCTTTTTTGTGCTAGCAGGGGGCACCCCCCATGGGGGGCTCCACCCCCCACACCCCCCATAACTTTAATATACCAACTTCGAGATTGCACTACAGTGCAAGAATGGAAATCTTTCCATTCTGCACTGCAGAAACATACCGTTTCCCCATCGTCTGCATTTTGTCGACCATGTGGTGTCGGTTATGTGGGTTTCGGTTTTCTCAGCTATCATTCTTCTGTAGGGGACCCATATATATATATATATATATATATATATATATATATATATATATATATAGACACTGATTTATGTGCATGTACATGTCTCTGCACATATTCTGATCAATACAGACACCCCATTGTACCTTGGGTCTGTGTGAACACTTATTTACTCTGTGTCCCCATACTGTACTGCCATTCACAGGACTGCCCTTTGCTCAGTCAAACCCATAGTTAGTGATATATTTCTCACACAGGTGTTTTTATGCAGCTTTTGTTGAATGTTGACATGATATTATTTATTTGTATGTGATACTGAGTCTTATTTTGTGTACTTATTTCTCTTGCATTTTGACGATTGCACATTTACTGTGTGGTTGTGATTTGTACAAGTCCATGTTTAGTGCGAGCAACAATGCAGTCTGCCCACATGACATGCATTCAGCTTTTGCTTCAATGTAGCTTGGGTGGAGTTCCACACCACCCTCTGTGGTTTATAATGCATTTACAATGTGTTCCCTTAGATAGTGTTGCCCTGCTATATTGTTTTTTGCTTTACTTTGTTGGTATGTCCTCCTTGATGTGGGCCTGTGTTGTCCAACTCCCTTACCCATTTGTTGGTTTTGTGTAATTAGTAGACAGTTTGCTGCTTTGCTACAGTACTTTTGTTTGGCACTGTGCTTGGTTGTTTGCCTTTTGCATGCATAGTTGGAGGTTCTATTCTGTCCTTTGATGGTCTTCACATATGCATGGTATAAGTTAACCCTCATTTGGTTATCATCCATTATCATTACAGTTGTACTGTTACAGTGCCACTTTGTGCTAACTATTTGGCCATACACATGCAGGACATATGCACACAAGTTGCTGGCTATTGCTTGGAATGCATACTTGTTCCTATTATACTGTGTTATATATTATCCAGAGAATTTGGTCATAGCTCATCTGCACAACCTAACATTGCTAATATAGCATTATTCATAAATTTCTTACCATTTATTATTCCATGCCATTGGTTTGTGTATATGTGTATTGATATTGCTTTCTGATTGGTTCCTGTTAGGCCAATGAAGGTCATATATGCAAATCAACACCTCTATGTTGCCTTTTACATGGCATATGCATGTGAAACATCCATTCTATTTCTTGTATGTTGGAGTTGTGTACACCTATTTGTGTAATGAGCAGCCAGTTTGTTGCTTTGGAAGAGTACTGCTATTTGGACTGTGGTTGGCTGTTTGCCATTCACATGCATGGGTTGAGGTTCTTTTCTGCCCTCTGTTGGTCTTCCTCAGCATTTCATTTGACTGTATTTGCTCATCTATGCTGTTGCTTGGCTTACACTTGCATTACTGACACACTACTTGGGAAATGGATTCCATATCTAGTGCGTACTGTGATCCCTATTTCTTCCCCTGCTACATGCACCTGGCATCTGTCATACACATTCTGGTATGACTGCAATACAGTTTGCAATATGTCAGAACATCATAGTACATAGGTACATATGTATTTCTGCATTTCACTATGTCTGGTATGCTACCTTTTCTGTCCATTTTCCATTGCCCATGTTGTAGAATATGTTGCCTGTGTACCTTAACTTTCTTTTATGTTTATTTCAGACTTTTGTCTGTCATGTCTTGTGATTTTTATTGTGTGTATACCTGCTGTTTTTCCCTTCTCCTCCTCTTTCTCTGTCTTTTCCTTTCCTTCTATTCTCCAAAACAAGAGAGAGAGAGAGAGAGAGAGAGAGAGAGAGAAAAGAAATGAGACCTATTCCTATAAAAAATAAATAAATCAATAACTGCCCATACCACCTGAGTGTCCCTCAGATTTTCCTATACCAACAAACCTCTCGTGTATCCCTCTGCTTTGCCTATACCCCACATCTGCTTTTATACCTCCCTGTTTCCCTGAGTGTTGCGTTACTTGTGTTCCATACACATCCCCCACTCATTGTTAGCTACTGTTAGCCCTGGTAAAGTGGCCGTGATTGCCCTTTGCCTTTATTAGGTTTTATTATAAATTTAGAGATTCTGTCAGATTTCAATGAATGTATTTTATTAGTACATGTCTTACAGAGACATCTCTAGTTGTTTGTTGACCTACTGAATTGATTGCTGCAGATCTATTCCTTTAAATGTCCTGCAGCTTGCACTGGGCTTGTATAATTACCATAGCTTTAGTACAGCACATCATGGTTTATGATACACTTTTATAGAATTATGGATTTGCTGTCACTGCAAGACAGTGTGCCAATACAGTGAGCAATTATGTTTTGTGTCAAGGGATTCTAGGTTCATTGAGGCATATTTGCATATTACAGGCTTATCCTCAACTTTTGTATGGATATTAGCAAAATGTGCTGCATTCCATAAATATTACAGAATCCAGACCCATATATTTCTCATTCTCAATGAGGTATGGACATCCTTGAAATTGATTACATATATAGATCTGCAGCTGTGAAACTGTGTGTGTATATATATATATATATATATATATATATATATATATATATATATATATATATATATATATGTATATGCTGACCTCACCTGATCCAAATGTAGTGAAAGGTTTAAAGCATGAGGAAAAGAAGTCTAAGATGACCTCTCTGTTTAGTTTAGCAGAAGTATTACAGTGTCAGGCAGGAATGGAAATCAAACTAGAAAAAGTCAAAAATCAGATAGCAATTGAATGAGCCAAAAAACAAAAGAAAGAATATGAAGTATAGGCTCAGATAAGAAGGAGGGGAGGCCACGGTGGTGCAGTGGATAACGTTGTTGCCTCACAGCAAGAAATTCTCTAGTTCAATCCTTGGCTGGAGTGCCTTCTGTGTGGAGTCTGCATGTCCTCCCTGTGGTCGCATGGGTTTCCTCCTGGTGCTCTGGTTTCCTCCCACATCCCAAAGACATGCTGTAGGTGAATTGGACACTCTAAATTACCCATAGGCATGAGTGTGTGTGTGTGTGTGTGTGTGTGTGTGTGTGTGTGTGTGTGTGTGTGTGTGTGTGTGTGCGTGTGTGTGTGTGTGTGTCTGTGTGTGTGTGTGTTTGCCTTCCATGGAAGGTTGTGTGCTGGGCTGGCAACTTGAACCGTAAAACTCTATTGCAAATCATGAGTGAACAGGTGATCCACTGTGGTGACCCCTAACCAGGAAAAAGTTGAAAGAAGAAGAAGGCTCAGATAAGAAGGAAAACAATGTGGGAAAGGCATAGATATTGTGGCAGGTACTGAGATATCCTGTAGCAACCTCATATAGATCAGGATTTCATGCAGAAATTGTTAAGGAGACATGAATTTAAAAGCAAAAGATGAAAGACTAAGAATGACAGGCCAGTATAGCGAACTATGTACAAAGTGGTTTACAAAATCCATTGAAAAGGAAAGAAAACAAACAAAAGCAAGTTCTATAAAAAAGAATTAGAAACAGTTACACATCTTGCTGCTTGGTGTGATACACTCAATGAAGAGGGCCATGATACTGAAAGGCACAATGATGTGGCAAGACTTTTGCACTGGGGATTGCGCAACACTACAATATAGAATGAGCTGAGAAGCATTAGAAACACGAACCACAAAGCATTGAAGAGAATAATGAACAACAGTTCAAAATATAGATGCAAAAAACAGATATAGTAGTCTATGAAAAAAGACAAATGTAGCATTGACCATTGAAACTGCTACTCCCAGTGATCATAGTGTCTTACGTACAGAGACACACAAAATTATAAAATAGCAGGATATGTAGGCAGACATGACAGTAATGTCTCATATATGATATAAGATAATCAGTTCCAATAGTAGTAGGAGCAACAGGTCTGATTAAAAAGAATTTACAATCACACATAGATATGCTGCCACTGCATGTAACTTTGTATGAATTGCAGGTATCAATTCTGGACATGTTGCAGGTGCCGAGAACAGTACTTTTAGATAAAATCAAAGATTGAGACAATACTAATTTCATGAACTTTTATTACACCCTGACTTAGGAATGATGTTAATTCTTGTCATGGTAATAGAAATCCAAAAGATGTGGAGAAATTAAACCCAGGAAATTATCTTGTCTGCTCCTATCATACACCTGCCAAAATAAAACGTGATATATATATATATATATATATATATATATATATATATATATATATATATATATATATATATATAGGTGTGTGTGTGTGTATATATATATATATATATATATATATATATATATATATTTATATATATATATATATATATATATATATATATATATATATATATATGTGTGTGTGTGTGTGTGTGTATATAGTACACCTGTTTCAGTACGGGATGGGTTACTGCTCCTCATATATATATTCTACTCCAAAGCAAAATTCAACATGTCAATGTATTACATGTAGAGCCTTGTCTTATAGATAATCGCACTAAACACACATGAAGACTAGTAAGTACCACATATGTAATTAAAATAAAGCATACATGTGCTACACATCTTACCCAGTCTACAGCATAAGATATGTCATAATCCAGAGTTGGGTGTTGAACCCTGGTTTGTGGGACTGTTTCTAGTCTTTTGCTATGCACATTTTCACTACACTACCACTTCAGCAACACTGTTTATTAGTGCACTCACACCTGCATTCATCTGCAGAGCCCTATATCCCTACCATGTCACCATCACAGATTGGGCATAATGAACAGATATCAATATAGTAATTTGCATAGAGCTGAAGAATTGTGTAATGAGTTGGTCATATATATTATTATGATACACCAACTTATTAATATGTGGAAAACAGCATTTCAGCACATTAAGAACAAATGTATATCTACATCTTGGAAGTACTGTCTCAGTGTTAACATTGATTGGCTAACTTGTAATTCCCATAATCCCACTAATTACATGAATTTTCATGGATTTACTCAAATCATCAAATCTTCCACAAGATGCAACAGGTCCTCTGAAAGACAGTCAGTCCTTGACAGGATACTGGTAAATAGTCCAACCCATTAATTTCACTCTGGCTACCTACCAGATGGCCTGAGCAACCACCTACCAACCTTTATATTAAGGCATCGAACATGTCAGGTAAAACATACAGTATACTGGCAAATAAGAAACAAAAAAACTTTAACCTCACTAACTTCATTACAACTCTGAAAACCTGCAATTGGGAACCACTCAAGCTACTCAACTTTAATGAAGCAGTTAAATACTTCACTACCACCTTCTCAGACATCTTGAACACATATGCTCCTGCCAGAACTATTAGAATTAAATCCAGTTTTGCACCATGGCTTACTAAAGAAATGAGATCACTATTGAAAACTAGGGAAAAAGCCTGGGACCAATGGTACAAAACTAGAACCCAAGCCTCTAAGCAAACATACTTAGAGGTAAGAAATAAAGCAAAGAGACTGATCAAATCAGACAAGACTAACTATTCCACAATATCCAAATGAAGCACCATAACAGCCCCCAAAAGTTCTGGACAGCCATTAATAACATACTCTACCCAAGTAAATCTAGTACATCCACCCCAATCACTTCAAATCCATCAGAGAATATAGCCACCCAATTCAATAAATACTTCACTGAATCCATTTTAGCCCAATCTAACCCTCGCAACTCATCCTTCTCCAGTGAGCCACTTAAGTCACATAGCAACAACTACAGTTTCACCCTACAACCAGTCTCTATGGGCAAGATTAAAAACTTAAAAGCTGATGCCCACAGCATTAGCCGCAAACAAACTGCCAGCTGACATTCTAAGAATTTCTGCCAATGCAATAGTCTACCCAGTAGCCATACTAATCAACAGATCCATATCTGAAAATTTATTTCCAAATATCTGGACAATTTCTCATATTATCCACTACACAAAGGAGGTAGTTCAATCAAATTTACCAACTATCATCCCATTGGTATCCTTTCCCCCTCTATCCAAAATCCTTGAGAGGTGTATTCATACACAAATCATGGAATACCTAAATACTAATAAATAATACACAGCACACCTTCCAACCTTTTCATAGTGCCACTACCACACTAATGTCTTTCGCAAACACAGTAAACAAACACAGAAATTATGGCAAATTCATATCTGCTATTTCTTTCTAAGGCCTTCGACATGGTCTCACACAACAAACTCATTAATGTTCTCTCAGATCTAAATCTTAGCAATTCCACTTTTTCCTGGTTCCAAAGCTATTTATCAGGTCGACAGCAAGTAGTTCAATAGCAGCAGGAACTCCCTTCCATTCTCCCAGTAACACTATGGGTTCCCCAAGGTTCCATCCTAGGAGCCCTGCTGTTCCCCTGCTTTACTAGCAACTTACATACCTCTACACTGCATGCTTCAGTCATCCACTATGCAGATGACTCCACACTAATATGTGCTTCTTCATCTCTTAAAAAACTCCATTCACTGACACAATCTTCCTTTTTTTCCATCAAAACATGGCTTACTAGCTCCTAGCTAATTCTAAACTCTAATAAAACCAAACTTCTGCTTTTCCTGCATACTAGATATACACCACCCACTCTCCCTTTTAATGCCATGTCCAAGAATAAAACAATTCTCTCTCCTCTCACTCACACTAAACTACTATGGGTAGAGATTGATTATAATATGAAATTTGACATCCACATCACCAACATCATAAAGAAAATTCACAAATAAATGGGCCTACTATACAGAAATAAACAGTTTCTTACACAAAACACTAAGTCCACAATTGCATGTACACACCTCATCTCAACACTTCTCTACACATCGCAATTGCTCACTAATCTAAGAAAAACAGGCACAGCAATACTTGAATCCTGTTACAACACAATTGCTAGGTTTGGCACAGAGTCTCCATACAGGTTACATCACTGTATAGCCCTGAAGCAATTAACTGGCTAGAGCTGCCCCATCTCCTCCTCTACAACCCATTTGCTCTTGACCACAAAATTCTTTATCACCCTTATAACACCCATGTACTACAGGGACTACATCATACTTAAACCAGCTATAGGACTCTCCTCTCCAGTAATAAATTCCTCCTAGACATTACTAAAGCCAATAACACTGCTGGTGAATCCCTCTTCTCAAATTCTACAGCTAAAAAATGAAATGCACTACCCATAAACCTAACAACAACATCCTCCATAATGCAATTAAAAAAATACTCAAAACTCACCTGGCAGATACATGGCTCTGTTGATGTAACAATCCTGGCCAGTCCATTCCAAAGCCTCTTATACTATCCACACATTTTTCTCCTCCTCTGCTGAAAACTTAATAGCCAGTAAATTATATACTGTCTATTTGTCTTCTACCTCTCTCATCACCTCCTTAGTGAAAACTATAGAGCTCTACCTGGTGTAATTAACAAGATTTGTTTATTTTTATTGTTTTTGATTCCTTTTTGTATTTATTCACTGGCATATGATATATTGAATTGCTCTATATCTCTCTGACATACTAAATATTAGAAAAGTTCTATATGTTCTCTCATTTCTTGTATCATGATGCATTTTTCATAAGTGTACATATCATGTATTTGTAAACTTGTATAAATTAGGTGCATTTGTCAACATAATGTATATCACCATCCTATGTGACAATGTAATGTGTACTAAATGTGGAGCTTTTCTCCCTGGACCACTGCCAAAAAAGGACTTGTGTCCATTCGGAACTTCCTAGTAATCAAATGTAAAATAAATAAATAATAAACAAATAAAAGTGTTACCACAGGAAGAGTGGTGCAGGCTGAAACATCTGAATGTCATTGCTTTCCCATAGAATGGCATGGGAGCTTCCAATATAAGATTCTTCTGCAAACCATACATTATATGTACACTTTGTGGACATTCCCTTAACTTAAAATTATCTGCAAACACTGCTACAAACTAGCAATTACAACTGCATTCCTTGCAGAAGTGGTTGAAATCTATCTATATTCACAGTCGATTGAGGAATACTGGAAATCTGTCCATGCACATGCATATGATAGGAGGCCAACCTGTGCCCTTTATCTTACTAAAAGGTCATGTACTGATAATGTCTAAGTGTAACCTCTGTGAAATATTCCATAAAATGTTACACACAAGACAATATGATGAAGCAATGGCCAGAGAAATATAAACAAAGTTAAGAAAAATTCCTAATGGAAAGCACCAAGCCGAGATGCAGCACCCAACTTCTGGCTAAAGTATTAACATCTTTATATGAAGATTTAGCTGTGAGTAAGTGCTGCAATCAATCAACATAGAATGTATCTTTACAAAAATCAGTGTGTATACCAAGATTATATATTCCCCACTCTGAAGGAGGTATAGGCCTCTCAAAACTGATTGCATGTATAGATCTGCAATCATAGAACTGCATACATATCTGTGACTTTACAAGATCCAAACATAGTTTTAAAACGTGAGGAGAGCAAGTCTAAGATGACTTTCCTGCTTTGTTTAGCAGGAGCATATTGGATTCAAGTGAAAATTGAAATCAAACCAGAAGTAAATAAAAATCAGACAGCAGCTGAAAATGCCAATAAACAAAAGAAAGACTATAAGGTGAAAGATCAGATGAGAAGGCAAGAAATGTGGAAAATGCATAAATATAGTTGCAAGTACAGAAAACTCCTGGAACATTCTTGTGTTGATCAGGGTCTAATGCGGGAATAGTTAAGGAGAGGTAAATTTCAATCAAAAGATGAATGGTTAATATTGACAGCTCAGGATAGTGCAATATGTATCCATTGGTTTACAAAGTATATTGAACATGTTACAGAAGCAGACAAATGCAGATTTTGTAAAACAGAATTGGAAACAGTCATACATTTTGTTGCTGAGTTGGTACACTAATGGCAGAAGACTTATATACTGAAAGGTATAATAATGTGGCAAGACTGTTACACTAGGAATTGTGAAAACATTATAAGTGAAGTAGCTCAGAAGCATTGGAAACATGAGCCACAAGGCATTATAGAAAATGATGACATTTATATCACGTGGGATCATCCATTACCAACAGTTTAAAAAAATAGATGTGAGAAAATCAGATATAGTAGTTTACGAAAAGAAAACAAAAGTAGCATTGATCATTGAAATTGCTATACTGGGTGATTACAGTGGCTTGTGTACAGAGAGATACAAAGTCATAAAGCACAAGGATTTGCAGGCAGAAATGATGACAATGGGGAAGGTGGATACCCAGGCAGTTCCAATTATAACAGGAGCTATGGGACTCATAAAAAAATAATTTACAGTCATATCTAGATATGTTACCAATACTCTATATGAACTGCAGAAGCAATCAATTTTTGGCACATTACTGGTGCTGTGAAGAGCACTTTTGGCTAACATCAAAGATTGAAACAGTTAGGAATGAGTATGGGGTCCATTTCCATCATGGTATTAGAATCCCAAAAGACTTGGAGAAATTAAAAGTGAGAGACAATATAACTATCTTAGAACAATGAAAGACTCAATTTGTGAATGTAGAAACATAAGCAGATGACCTCATGAAAGTTTACTTTATGCTTATGTGCCTTATTGCAGAGGTACCTCAGCAGACACAGTTATTAAGTTATATTTGTGCCATACAGAATTAACGGGCTTCATTAACACAGAATGTTTTGGAATGCATCAGCAAATGCCCACATAAGTTCTCAAATCTCAGCACATTATCCCATGACTCCACATATGTGTGTAGTGCTGAGGGAAAATACCCAATAGTTGGCAGTGTATGAGTACATGCAGATCACATGCCCAATGCCCACCAATTGGCTGTTACCAACCTTGTTGTGCCAATTTTAAATGGTGATATTAATACATTAACTAATCATACCTTTGCTACCTGTGAACTAAGTGGTACCTTAGCGAACAAATTTTAAAAGGAATTCTTCCACTTGTTTTCATTAACTTCCATTAAGATAGTGACCAAAAGGAGACTGTAACTTGCCCAAGCACCCAAATGGACAGATGAAGAGACAATGTGGATGCTGGCAATGTATGTCTAATATGAGGTGAGGATGCTAGCATGCCAAGGTACTTCACTAAGACTGATGTGTAGAACGAGATTTCCAGGGAGCTTTGTGGAAAGATTGGGATCTTCAGGACTTATGTGAAGGTCAGCCAACATTATAATGACCTCCATAATTGGAAATGGGAGCAACTGCTAGAGAGGATTACCACAGTTTGCTGACAGAACCCAAATACCTACAGTAAGTATATATTTCACACACTTACCCCGTTTCTCTACACTTTGCAGTTATTAAGCATTTATTTGTATAGTAATATGTATTTCCTAACTATCCCTGATATAATCAGGCAAATGTAATGATATATACAGAGGTAGTGGATTGGAGAGCACATAAATTTATAATGCTCTAACTGCACATTTAGTGATACGATTCTTTGGCTGTATTGCTATCAGCAAGTATGTCGTACTGCAGAATAATGTGGGAGAAACAGACAAATGTAGGTTTTGTAAAACCAAATTGGAAACAGTCACACACCTTGTTTCTGTCTGCGACACACTAATGGCAGCAGGACTGTATATTGAAAGGCATAATAATGTGGCAAGACTGTTGCACTTGGGATTGTGCAAACATTACGGTATCGAAGTGGCTGACAAACACTGGGAACATGAGCCACAAAGCATCATAGAAAATGATGAAGTTTATATCACATGGGATCACCCATTACCAACAGTTCAAAAGACAGATGCTAGAAAACCAGATATAATGGTCCAACAAAAAAGACAAAAGTAGCATTGATCACTGAAATCGCCACACCCAATGACTATAGTGTCTTCCATACAGAGAGACACAAAGTCATAAAATACCAGGATCTGCAGGCAGAAATGAGAGCAATGTGGAAGAAAGATACCCAGACAGTTCCGATAGTAGTAGGAGCAATGGGTCTTATAAAAAGAATTCAGACTCATATTTAGATATGTTATAAGTCATTACTGAGCACAATGCGGGTGCTGCGAAGAGCACTTTTGCCTGACATCAAAGACTGAAATAATACTAATTTCATGAACTTTAATCATACTTTGACTTAGAAATGGGGTCCATTCTCGTCATAGTATTAGAAACCCAAAAGATTTGGAGATATTAGAAAATGCCAGAATAATCTTAAGCATTATATCTTTAGTGGCCTTTTGAGTGACCATTCGACAGCCATCTGTAGATGACAAAGAGTAAAATGCAGGTATTCATTAATTTATAATAAATATTCCCACAATTATTATGCTTATATATGTGTGTGTTTGTGTGTGTGTGTGTGTGTGTGTGTGTGTGTGTGTGTGTGTGTGTGTGTGTGTGTGTGTGTGTGTGTGTGTGTGTGTGTGTGTAATGTTCTGATATATTGATATGTACTTAGAGTAACTACTAGGACCTGAGGAAAGATGTATTGTAGAGTAGCTCAGCTGGTTAATACCCACAGCAGGAGTGTGTGAAGCTGTGTGACTCTTTTCAACAGGGTAAGAGGAATTTGCCCTTACCATACTAGCGGTTGTAATAGCTTGGAGTTGCTATATATAATTAATAGAGAGAGTGGCGGTACAGAGGGGCTTGGACCCCTGTAGATCACCTATATTGTATTCTCTTGCATTACCCTTACCCTTATTTGCCCTTACCATACTGGCTGTTGTAATAGCTTGGAGTTGATATATATAATTAATAGAGAGAGTGGCGGTACAGAGGGGCTTGGACCCCTGTGGATCACCTATATTGTATTCTCTTGCATTACCCTTACCCTTATTTGCCCTTACCATACTGGCTGTTGTAATAGCTTGGAGATGATATATATAATTAATAGAGAGAGTGGTGGTACAGGGGTGCTTGCCCCCCTGTGGATCACCTATAATGTATTCTCTTGCATTACCCTTACCCTTATTTGCCCTTACCATACTGGCTGTTGTAATAGCTTGGAGATGATATATATAATTAACAGAGAGAGTGGCGGTACAGAGGGGCTTGGACCCCTGTGGATCACCTATATTGTATTCTCTTGCATTACCCTTACCCTTATTTGCCCTTACCATACTGGCTGTTGTAATAGCTTGGAGTTGATATATATAATTAATAGAGAGAGTGGCGGTACAGAGGGGCTTAGACCCCTGTGGATCACCTATAATGTATTCTCTTGCATTACCCTTACCCTTATTTGCCCTTACCATACTAGCTGTTGTAATAGCTTGGAGTTGATATATATAATTAATAGAGAGAGTGGTGGTACAGGGGTGCTTGCCCCCCTGTGGATCACCTATATTGTATTCTCTTGCATTACCCTTACCCTTATTTGCCCTTACCATACTGGCTGTTGTAATAGCTTGGAGATGATATATATAATTAATAGAGGGAGTGGCGGTACAGGGGTGCTTGCCCCCCTGTGGATCACCTATATTGTATTCTCTTGCATATGCACCACTTTTTGCAGTACTTTTCCTACTGTGATACTGTAATATGTTTAAACGTTCTGTTACTAAAATGTGTATGCATGTATTGATGACCTTGTGCATTAATGCCTACAGCAAATAGGCAGTGGATGACTAGGCATTTTTTACATTATTCACAAGAATCTGTGACTATTCCATGTTACTCAGTATAGTGCAAAGAATACCCCTGAGCTTCAGTTGCATCCACTATAGATGCACTTAACTACATAACCTTCATCATTCAACAATGACTATAGGCATACACTGATATATTTCTGCGTGAGAGGTATGTAAACAATGCTAGAGGAAACATAATCCATTTACACCTGTCTTGCAGCAAGTGTACATATGGAGTCATGAAAATGCAGTATAGCAGCACAGATAGCAAAATAGATACAGCCAGTTATTGTTTGTTGGGTATATGTGAGTTGTGTTCCCACATCAGTCCTTACATTTCTACAGGATATGTGCTAAACATGACTTCTTTATGAACTTCTGTGTGGTGTAGCATGTACTTTGTGTAGGCTGCAAATGGCTATGCATTTTGTCAGCATCTGCAAGGTCCTGCTATTTACAGTGATTGTATAATGTTGACCATCTGTAAGCATTACAGGCTTTCTTACAGGGATTTAGCACAAAGGCCACGTGTATTCATATACCTGGGAACTTTATATGGAGAATGATGTATGTATATATACCTACAGTTACATATAGAAAGATAAATAGATTTATATATGGTTGCAATCAGGTAAAATGAACACTCATAAGACCAAATGCTCTTTACTGATGTAAAAAAGTTAACACTTAAATGAGTGAATATTCTCTTTAATGGTGGTTTTGCTGGCAGCCTTTTGAATGAGATTGCTTTTCAGCAGGGTAAGAGGAATTTGCCCTTACCATACTCGCTGTTGTAATAGCTTGGAGTTGATATATATAATTAATAGAGAGAGAGTACAGGGGGTCTTGCCCAATGCAAAAAAAAAATGAAATTCTCCTTGAAGTTTAGCTGTGCTTGTATTGCATATAAGGCAGTTTGTTGGCTTGCTTCTGGGTGCTGCCAGCAAGGATCACTGATTTTGGTGTTATTGTTGGTTTATTACCATACACTGTGAATTATGTATATATATATATATATATATATATATATATATATATATATATATATATATATATATGAGAATGTTGTTTGGTTAACCTCATGATGTGCAATCTTGCCTATTCAGCTGTTTTATGGGTGTCTGCCATTTGTCCTTGTCATGGTTACTGGGTTATGTTCTTTTTTCTCACAGACAGAGGTGCAACTGTGTGTGTGTGTGTGTGTGTGTGTGTGTGTGTGTGTGTGTGTGTGTGTGTGTGTGTGTGTGTGTGTGTGTGTGTGTAATAAGACATAGCTGCATATATGCTTTTGCACATTGCTGATTCAAGGTGCACTTCTGATGTGTATCCATGTACTGGAGCCTGCCCTAAGATATCTGACATGAGCATATGCTTTTTCATGCTGATAAACAAATGTGCAACCTATATGTGTTGTGTGATAGGTAATTTTATATAAAGCTGAGGTTCCAACGGTATGTTTTTACATATGTTATATATGTATATCAGAACATGGTTATGGTGTATATTATCAGGACAATGTGTAAAGCTCTGACCCATTCATTTCATTCCAAATTTGATCTTAAGATGCCATCAAGATGTAAATTACTCAAAAAGCAACAGTTCCCTACTTGGCATAAATATCGCTATACTCCCATGCAACGGTTACTTGTGGAGAGTGGCTACCTAGCACATCTCCAGGATAGAGTTTAGTGACATATTTCACATGTTTTCCATGTAATTGTGACATTATTCGATGATATTGAATTATTTTTACCACAAGTTATACTAGGGATTGTGGAAAGTGTCAGACTATGGTTTGGACAATGCTGGCATTCTTACTGTATTTCTTACAATCTACATTGATTGTCTTCATGTGTAAGTTATGATTTTATTTATTTATTTGCATTTGTTTACCAGGAAGGTGCACTGGGCCAAGATGAGGACATTTTCAGTGGAGGCATTGGGAGAAAAGCTCCGCAAATACAGTGATTTAGAACACAATAGTAACAGCATCAGAATAACACAAGTCTTTGGAACATTTAGATTCAACAAGATTCAACAAATGACTAAGAGCATTGTAAGAATTCAAAAGTAACAAATATGGACTTACTACATAGGTACTATGTCTTAGTTAACCAAACTAAATTAGCATGTCAGTAGCTTAGGTTCTGATAACATAGTATAAATATTAACAGCTTAAGAGGTCAGAGATTTGAAGCCTGTAATGTCATTATTTAGTTCAGTATAGTCAGTAGTCAGTTTTGAGGGGGGGCGTTAGAATATCCTGAAAGGGAGGGTATGTGATTTACCAAAAGTAAAGATGCTGTGTCTCTTGGCATGTAGGGTAAGACGGTGGTTGTTTATGAACTTACATGAGCGTGCGCGTGCACACACAATACGTAATGGAATACTTTAAAATGTCTGTAAGGACCCACATTTTAAAATAGTACTGTAGAATTGAAAAAAGGGGGCAAAGTCTACATAATAGCTTATGGGGTGCTGTGTGCTGAAGCCCTATTGTGAGATGTCTAATAGTGGGTTCTCCTAACTGGAGCTAAAACATTTTGCACACTTTTTACAGTATTCTAAAGATATAACCTACAGTATTTTACAGAACTCTGGAAAGCAATATTTGTCTTTCTAGCGGGAGCTCTCTTATTATCAAGAGAGGTCATTGTGCCCCTCTACTCATCACTCAGGCCCATAATTGAGTACAATGCCCCTTTTGGGATGTACCTTGCCCGACACCTGCAGCAACTGGAAAGACCCCAAAAGTACCTCACCAAGAAGATCATGGACTACAAACAGATGTCCTATGCAGCTCTACTAAAACTCCAGCTCTACTCAGTTGCTTACCGCCTACTCGGAGGTGATCTATGCCTGACGTACAAAGCCATGTCAAACCCAGAATTAATGGACATGCTCCACCTCAAAAAATCCAAGTCCCTTAGAGCTACACGATCCAGGGACCTAAACCTCAGCACAAATATAAATAGGACATGCTGGAGGGACAGATTCATTTCCCAGAGGCGCCGCTCACTCTGGAATAGAATCCCAATTCATATTAGACATAGCCCCTCGCTGACCCTCTTCAAGCGAAGTCTGGACGCGTGGATGGGAGATCACAAATTCACCCCTGGGATCTCTTCTGTGTCCTTGCTAGACAGAGGCACAGTAAACTAACCTTAAAAGGGTACATTCTGTGACCTACTTTAAAGAGGCACAGTAGGCTAATCTAATAGGGAGGCGGAAGCCACAGTAGGCTAATCTAATAGGGAGGCGGAAGCCACAGTAGGCTAATCTAATAGGGAGGCGGAAGCCAAATACACTCTGGCTAGGCTTATAAATGCCCTAGGGCAGATAGCCTAGTATCTACCTATGAACCTATGAACCTATGAACCTATCTCCAGAACAGAGGACTTAGGGAAGTTGCAGTGAAGCCAAAGAATGAAAACAGTAACTTGTAGGTTGAAGGTTGTGATAGAGGGACGTGTAGTTAAAGGTGAGGAGAGTGGAGGAAGAGGCTGTCAGGTTTTGAGGGGTGTAGTATTGGTGCATGTACATTGCTATAAGGAGGAAAGATGTTGCTTCAGAGTTTTTTTGAAGCTAATTGAATTGCTAGTGGTCCTGATCGATGCTGGAAGAGTGTTCCACAGTTTGACAACAGTAAAGGAGTAAAACATCTGGCCAGCAGATAAGTTTGTTTTTTCTACTTTCAGGAATATCTGGTTAGGGTGGTAGTGGGTAAGTAGAGTGGTAAGGGCAAGGCAGACTGCTAGCCTGAAGATAATGTTTTGTGCTGTGATTAATTGCCAGGTATGAAAGATAAGTTTGAGCCAGTCTAGAAGTTGAAGCGAGGAACAATGGTGGGAAGAGTATTTTCTATCGGTTGTGAATTTACCAATTGTATTGTAGCACATCTCAAGTTTTGATTTCAGTTAGGACTGAATATTGGTAAGGAGAGGGGCATCACATAAGAGAGAGGGTAGTAGAAAGGTGGAGGCAAGGGTTTCTTTGGTGGAGCAGTTGAGGAATTGTTTGTGCCTATAGAGCATGCCATGTTTTTGGTGTGTTTTTTTAGTACTGTTGTATATATGCAGGTTTTCGTCTATGATTATGCCTCGTAGTTTTGCATGTGAGACTACCTCTATGGTGGTTTTATTCTGGAACTGCATGGACAATTCATTTTTATTTAGAGAAGCCATTTTTGGGATGAAAAGAATGAGTTTAGTTTTGTTGGGGTTAGGGCAAGATGGTTGTTGGCCATTCAGGTTTCGGTGGTTGTGAAGGTGCTTTGGGTTGTTGTAGTTCAGATGTGGAATTTTCAGTGCAGATGATAGTTGAGTCATCTGTGTATTGGATTATACAACCTTGAGTGGGGGTGGTATGAAAGTTGTTGATAAAGATGCTTAAAAGAAGGGGCTCTAGTATGGAGCCTTGGAGGACACCTGTGGTTGTATTAAGGAATGAAGAGAGAGAGAGGTAGCTTGTGAACCAGATTAGAGTGGGGTGAGTGACATGCCTAGGTTAGAGAGTTTTGTGAGGAGAAGAGGTTTGGGGACAGTATCAAAGGCCTTAGAGAGATCTAAAAATAGTGGGGAAACAATTTTACCAGCATCTCAAGCCTGGTTAACTGTATCCAGGAAGGAGATGGGGGCAGTTGTGGTACTGTGGCCTGGCCTGAAGCCTTGCTGAGTGGAGGATAGGATTTGGTTGTGAAGCAGATAGCTGAGAAGTTGAATGTGGATGAATTTTTCCAAAATTTTAGAGATTGGTGAGAGGACTGCAATAGGTCGAAAGTTTGAAATGTCTGTGATGGTTCCATCTTTATGTAAGGGGAAAATATATACCTTTTTTCAGATGCTAGGAACATAGGACTCTTTGATAGATTTGTTAAGAGGTATGCTGATAGGGTAGGCAATGGAGTTTGCTGCTATTTGTAGGAATTTGGAGGGTAGGTTGTCAGGGGCATTAGTGCAAGGTTTGAGCTTAAGGAGTATTTTTTTTTATTACAGTGGTAGGTATGGGGAAAGGAAATGCTAGGTGGAGAGTTTGTAGGGTGTTTTGAGAGGACTGATTTGGAGATGGGGTAGTATTAGAGGTGATTTGGCAGAAAGTAGCAGTAAGATTGGACATAGTGTTGATGAAGTAAGTGTTAAAGAGAGTGGCTAATTTAGTAGGTGTTTTCTCTGGATTTGGACAAGGATTATTTTTTGAGCCTGGGTTTAGTAGAGAAGTAATGGAGTTCACTTATTGTTTGGGGTTTTGCCTGTGTTGGGTTTGTAGATGTAGGTAGCATGCTTTTTTGTCTTTTATAACCAGATACTTAGATTGATTAGTTGTTTGAATTGTAGTAGGTCTGAGGGTTTTTTATATTTTTGCCATAGTTTCCAGGCTTTTCTTATCTTTTTTTTAGAAATGGTCCTGTGTATGTTGTGCAGTAGTATGACATGCTTTCACTGAGGAAAATGTACATGGTACCCCATAATTACTCCTGCAGTCTGTTAGGATGTTCCTAACAATTATGTCATAGTAAAGCACTCATTTTCCTTTTGGTTGGTATTCTCACTCAGTAGACATATATATTTGCAAATATTACAGCCATATAGATGTTGTTCAAACATCAGTGCTATATTATAATTTTATCACTCATCCATATGGGCTAATGCTGTTAGTTTTAGTATAGCATAACACTACTCACATATGCACATCATTGTACTTATTCAATAAACATCAGAGATTTGTGATTATATTGGTGTGTGTGTGTGTGTGTGTGTGTGTGTGTGTGTGTGTGCGTGTGTGTGTGTGTGTGTGTGTGTGTGTGTGTGTGTGTGTGTGCATGTCGTGTCATTATATAAATCATATTATGTATTTTATATTTATCAGTAATATTTGCATACCTTGACTGACACCTTTAGTGTTTATTGATTATGCACATGTGATACAACTTAATATGCCATTCTTCAGCCTGTAAGGTTAAACTATAGCTTGTCATGTTTTGCTGTGTGTGTGTGTGTGTGTGTGTGTGTGTGTGTGTGTGTGTGTGTGTGTGTGTGTGTGTGTGTGTGTGCATATGTGTGTGTATGTATGTGTGTGTGTGTTTTGTGTCTGTGTGTGCACGTGTGTATATGTGCATGTGTGTTTGTATGCAGTGCATTGAAGGTGATGTATTGACATGTTTAATGATGTCTTATTGCCCTGTCCTGTTACATGTCCAATTCACATGGTAGGAGTGACCAGGTGTCTAACACAGATTTGCTGTTTTCAGACTATACACTCTCAACTGCTACACGTCATGTGTGTTCTTCAATCATCTGACTGTGATGCTGTCAGACCTATTCCTTAACTTTGATGCGTGCTGTACTGATGACACTTGTCTTGTACATATCTTGTCCTTATCAGTTTAACAGATATAAAACTGTGTATTGTATAAAGGTTGCATGTATTTCACATCTTCACATCGCAAATATAGATGGGATAACACTGAAACTACATACATGGTGCATGGGTAATTCAATGCTTTACACATTTGAGAATGGTACATTGGCATAGATTGTAATATTATGTGGTACTGTCATGGCTTGTTAATACAATGTGATTTATTTATGTTACTGTCATGTTACAGAGTCTGGGACATGAGCCAGCCTGCCCATCAACAAGAGAACACATTGGTGAGCTTAACCTCTGGTAGCAGATTTTGACTCTGGGGACCAGAGAGGATAGTAAGGTCATGATGATGATCATGAACCAAGAGCATAAGGGGCAAGATGTGGTTAGTGATGTCTTCCAGACTCAAATGAAGAACCTCATGGACAAATTTTTCCAGGACATGGTATAAGCCACAAGCAACTTCTTCTCAAAGATTGTGAGAGAGATCATCTGTGATGTTTGATTCAAACAAGGTGGGGGCCCTGGATCCTAAATATTGACTTCATGTTCTACTCATGTCATGCTGCCACCATGGTATATTGGTAATTAGGGCTTGTTTCACTTATATGAATGTATTTGTTCACCTTTACCCATATTGCAGTCATTCCTTTACTATGTATGATGTGATGCACACTTCACAATCCAGCTTTTATGAGGCCATGTCATTTATATACTAGCTGTTTACATTTCTCTGCAGTACTAATTCTACATAGTATGCCTGCAGTGCTTTGCATGGCTGTAAAATTCTAGCCCCCAAACAACTCCCAACAGCTCTATGTAGTTAATAATACAAAAGTGTCTTACTCCACCTTGTGATGTGCTATAGGTGTGTACAGCAGAATGTCCTTTTGTCTGTCGAACACAGTTAACTTTTACAATTATATCCTTTTTGTGAATGTGCTACCTGTTGTCATAGGTTTGCATGGCAGTAAAATTGATTGTGATAGTCAACATTGATTTTTATGTGCACCTACGCTACATGCAGCTTTCTTGTTAAACATGTTTATGTTACTTATATGCACACAAATCATACATACCATAAAGTGCTAACTTCACTTGTTTCAGATTTCTTCCCCTTGTTTCATGCACCTTATCAATCTTTTATGCATCACTTGCACTCCACAGTGTGCTGGGGATGCAAGCATTTATGATGGTTTGACTCAGAGAAGCCTTCACTGTGTTTTTATGTGGCATGTTTTTCAGACGTGTTGCTCATTGCTACTGGGGTCATAATGTAACCACTTTCACAGGTTCATAGGTTCATAGTTGTTTGCTAGGCTAACGACCACAAGGGTCTTTTTAAGCCTAGCCATGCATCCCAAATCTCTGACAAGTTCTGATACCCTTGATAGATTTAAGTATGGGCCTGGGAGATGAAACATTTACAGGTTACCTGTTTGCATTAGAGACATAAGTGCCAACCAGGGATGACTTTCCGGTTTCTCATCCAATTGTCCAAGTTGCAGTTAAATTGGGTTAGAGAGGAACTCTGCTTCACATGGATGGAGAGCCTGTTCCATAGATGGGGTATCTCTGGGATACATACCTATCTCTCCAGCAGGTCCTATTTATATCACAGGAAAGGTTTAAGTCTTTAGAATGGGTAATTCTGGTACTGTTTGTTTTGTGGATATGCAGGAGGTCCATCAAAGTGGGGTCTGAAAATGCCCTGTATGCCAGGCATAGATCTCCCTCAAAAGCCTGTAGGAGACAAAATACAGGGATACAGCCTTGAGGAGGCCTGTTTAGGACATATTACTTATGCCCTGTATTCTTTTAGTGAGGAACCTCTCTGGACATTCCAGTTGTTGGATATGCTTGGTTAGGAACATACCAAAGGGGGCATTGTACTCAATGATAGGTCTGATGAATGCCAAATATAGTGAAATAATTACTTACTTGTATGACTTATATGACTTATAATGACTTAGATGCCATATCTTTGTTTATAAGTTGCACAACATAGAATGATTTCCTCACCACTGTAGTCACATGATGATCAAAGGCTAGATTATTATCCATGTGTGTCCCTAAGTCTCTGACTATTGGGTCAGCTCTAATGAGTGTGTTGTCAACATGATAGTTACCAAGGACTGATGACTTCCCAAAGGACACTATTATACATTTCTTGGCATTTAGTTTTAGTCCATGGCTCTGACACCAGTTGTTTGTCTGTGTCAGCCCCTCCTGGAGAACATTTGTGTCAGTGTGAGATTCAATGACAGCTCCTAATTTGCAATCATCTGCAAATTTAGTCAGCCACAGACAACTGACATTGGCCTTGGATTCTGAGAAGAAAATGCCAAAAAGGATCAATCCAAGGACTGATTCCTGATGGACTCCAGTTGGGACTGGCCTCTTTGTAGAGGTGGACTCCCCAATTCTAACTTCCTGGGTCTTGTCTGTGAGCCAGTTGACTATCCACTGGGTGACATACAGGTTTGTACCTAACCTCTTGAGTTTGTCAACAATGTCTGAGTGGGGTATTGTGTCAAATGCCTTGGCCAGGTCAAGGTAGGCAGTGTGAATGATTTTGCCCTCATCCATTGCTTTGTTGACCTTCTCAAAGAAGTCCACCAGATTATGTAGGGATGATTTGCCCTTGACAATCCAAACTGGGTTGGGTCCAGTGTCTGGAGTTTTATTATATCTCTGCTGATCATCTCCATGATAATTCTTTCTGTGGCTTTACATATAAGACTAGTGAGACTTATGGGTCTGTAGTTTCCAGGGTCTGTAGATGGCCCACCGTTGTACAGAGGGATGACTGTTGCCTTTCTCCATTCATAAGGCATGAAGTCTGTTTGGAGGCTACAGTTAAATAGTAATTCCAGACATCCTGATAGGTTATGTTTCATGTTATTTAGAAGGCATCCTGGGATATTGTCTGGGCCCATTGATGCAGTGTTCTTGGTCTTAGAGAGAGCATTAAGGACCTATTCCCTAGTGATAGTGGGGGGCGTTATATTTGATGATATTTCATGAGGGAAGGTTGAGGGGGAGAGAGGCGTAAAGTTGGAGCTGAATTTATCGGCCAGGAGGTTTGATGTATCTTCTGTCTCAGTATAGGTGGCTCCATTTACAATGAGCTCTGCACACAATTGTGTATCGCCTTTGAGGTTGTGGACATAGCTAAAGAATGCTTTGTGGTTGTCCTTGGCATGGGGGGACAAACTTACCTTACATTTGGCTTTGGTAGATGTTATTTGTCCTCTGAGTTGCTTATTTAGTTTGATGAGAGTGCTTTTATCCTGCTGAGTGGTGCACATCCTAATTTTTGCCATGTTTTTTTTCCTCCTGTTATACATCCAAAGGATTTTGTGATTCCACCAGGGTGGCTTGTTCTTTGAGTTAGTTCTGTACTACTTCCTGGTGGGTACAGCTGCCTCTGTGCAGCTATTAACATGCTTGTACAGTGTTTCTGTGAACAGTTCTGCATAGGCAGAAGTGTTCTCAGGGTTTATAGGGGCTTGAAATTTTGCCAGGTTCTCACACAATAGCAGGAGGTTAGACTTAGAATAGTTCGTGAATATTCCTATTTTAGCTGGGGGTGTCCAGGTTTTATTTTACTTCAAAGGTGACCATTTTGTGGTCTGACCTTGCCAGGGAAGGCATTACAGTAGGGGCTGTGCAGCACTCTCCCACATTAGTGAGGACCAGATCCAGTATGGTTGCACCCCTGGTTGGTGTATTGACTATCTGGTCCAGGGAGTTTGTGTTTACAAAATCCAAGAATCTCTGTGCATGTACGTTTGATGTCATATAGGATTACCAGTTAATAATGGGATAATTAAAATCACTCATGAATATGGTATTGGGTTGAATGGTTAGTGTTTCTAATAAGTTTAAATACATGGTATGGGTTTCCAGGTTCCCCTAATAACATTTGGCTGTGTTACACATCTACATGTTATATGTACATGTTTATGTGCATCTTTGTGTACTGCAGTAGCATTGGTCATTAGATGTATTGTGCTTGTAGCACACATCAGCCAGTATTATAGGCTGACACACACATGTAATTCATATCAGCACACCGTGGTGGTCATTGTGATGCTTCCATCTGGTGTGATCTTAAATAGTGTGTCATGTTTTCTTATAACATACTTTCCATGCTTCCTGCATACCTGATAGCAAACAGGCTTTCTGATGTTCAATTTTCATGTATATTTGATGATTCCTAATGTATCCCTTTCAACATCACCTTTCTATATGACAACATACCATGCATGTCATTGTTGGAGGTATGCATTCCGAGCATTCTGGACATTCCACTTGTTTGATACGAATACATGACACATATCTGCACTGTTCACGTGAGCACCATCTGTGTTGTCTCTGGCATGTAGCACCCATGTGATGACAGCATCCCAGTTCTCCTATCCAACTGTGTGTTTTATATGCTTATTTGGCTATTATGTAGCCACTTGACACAGTTGCTGCAGCCTTTCTAGTCTATGGTGCAGACTTTTTGGAACAGTACATACAGACCCGACCTGCAGCTACAATACTCCTAGATTATAACAAGCCTGTGGACCACACTATGTCGGCCCATCTGACAAAGAAACATTTACAGTTATTGGCATTTAATTGCAACAATGATACATTACAACAATACACGGCTGGGCTTAGGTGAAATACTGTCTCTTGTTTCATCCCCACAACACATACAAACATACACACACGCACACACGCACACACACACACGCACACACACGCACACAAACACACACACAAACACACACGAACACACACACAGACACACACACACACACACACACACACACACACACACGCACACACGCACACACGCACACACGCACACACACACATGCACACACTTTCTTCAGTGCTGCCCTGTATTTCTCCCAATCTTGGGGTCCCCGCATAATGCACATTACATTTTTCTTCCTTTTCCCAAATTTTGCCTTAATTCTTTCACTTCTTTAAGAAGCCATAACTTTCTCTACACAAGCTATAGTAAACTTCTTTGTACACCTCTGAGGTCTGTGAAGAAAGTAGAAGAAACAATAACCACACTGTCCCCAGCCCAAACAGAAACTATAATGACCTCTTGCTGACACCTGTAAGGTTTGACTCTAATGAAGATTAAAGAAATAATGACCACACAGTCCCCATCCCCCAGCAAATCCCTACAAAGATCTCCTATACATACACATCTTAGCAGGGCTGGTTTTAGAATGGGTGTGGTTGAGGGCACAGGCCACTACTAAGATCATGTTAAAATTCATTTATACAGTCTGGGGAGTAGGATCCCTCATACTCCTAGAAGATCTAAGTGTCTGAATGCTCTGTGATATATTTTATGCCTTACTTTTGATCTACAATTACTTGTTAATTACATTTTTACTGATACCCAGAAGAATAATGTATGTGTCCTGGCATTATTAGGTGTGCACAGATAAAAATCAGTGTTCTTAGATACACAAACAAGTATACACCATATCAATACTAGTTTTCAACTTATTTCAGCAAATAACAATAGATTGTGCAACGCTGATACTGTCACACCAGATCGGTGACTGTTGTTTAGCAGTCATTAAACAGCAGCAGGGCTAAGTTACTTTTATTTACCTCATTGAGGAGTAATGCATACCTGTCACTCCACTGGATTTACAAAGCCCTGTAGAACGTGCAGGATTAGTCTAAGAGCTATTTTTGGCAATATGGCCGACGTGCGATCCAGGAATGAGCTCCTGGGACATGCACGTGAGCTCTTAGACTAATCCTGCATGGACTGTGCTCCTGTATGCAAATTACCCTCATTTGTAGGTGAAAAGTATGCAAATGAGGGTACTATGAGATCCAGGAAGCTGGCAGTTCTCCGTGCAGGATGAGTGCAGTGTGCAGAAATGTACTCAGTTAGTAACCGAGTACATTTTTGCAATCTAGAAAACGGAGCTATGACAGCTCCAAATAAAGGCTACATACAATTGAGGAATCATGCCAATGGCCAAGTAGAAGGCCACTGGCATTGCAAACTGTTTAAAAAAAAAATTTAACTTTTATTTTTTTTCACCATTCTCACCTGTTTAAGCATATGGCAGCACTGCACAAATGGGATCAGTGGGGAAATAATAAAATAAACCTAAAATAAGCATTCTAACTCTAATCAGTATTCTGTCATGCAAGTCAATGACAGGCAGAGGACAACCTGGCCAGTAAGTAATCGTTGGTAAGGGGGGTGGCTTAGTGTAGGACATGTACCTTTATCTGCTTTTTTTTTTCAAAAAAATACAGTATTTAAATTGATTTTAACTGTGTGGAAGGAATATTAGCAGAACTGGAAGTTTTCACTCTGCTCTTCAGTGTGGAAGGAATATTAGCTGAACTGGAAGTTAGTCAGTGTTTGCTGAATTTTGTTATTTGCTAGTAATTACAGGTGTGGGGGTAGTCACATTCTTTGATTTCCTGTCCTTGCCTATTTAAGTGGCACAGTGTGAAATATTTTCTGCTTAGAAACCTCAGCTTTGGCTAAGAACTTGCTATATTCAACTGGACGTATAAGAGAATTTAAGTACCTTTATCTGCTTTTTTTCAAAAAAATACAGTATTTAAATTGATTTTAACTGTGTGGAAGGAATATTAGCTGAACTGGAAGTTTTCACTCTGCTCTTCAGTTAGTCCCACCCACCCTGTTTTTGTTTTGGTGTTAATCTTAGTGGCCTTGCAGCCCTCTTGTAAATTTGTGTTTGGATACTCCTTCTGGGCCCATCTCATTTGCTCACTCAACTGAGTGCAGTGAGATCATATTCTGATTTCAGGCACTCCTACTGTGTACAAAGAGAGCATCTGGGAAACAGAAAAAAAAAAAAAAAAAAAAATTAAGCTTGTTTCCTGCCTTTCCTGTTAAGTGGTATAGACTATTTGTAGGCTTAAGCCCTTCTGTGTTGGAGGAAGCCTTCTAGCTTAGTTTTCCTATAACTAGCCAGTTTTCTAGTTTCAGCACTCAAATCTGTTTCTTTGATCTCAGCACTTGTTCAGAAAAAAAAAAAAAAAAAAAAATTTCATCTGCTTTTACTGTACTTGTGTTTCTACCTACTTTTTTTACTTTTGCATCATCTTAAAAGTACTCGATTGTATTTATTACTGCTTGGTGTAACTCATTCTAAGCCTTCTGGTTTAAACACTTGGGCTTCGGACCAGTTGTTTTGCACTGAGAGGGTTTGTGGTCTGCACTGTAGTGGCAGAACAGGTAGCTTACATCCTTCTAGGTTGGGAACTGCTGATTGAGGGCTCAGTGTCTGTTATTCTAAAAGTGTATTAATTCTGGTTTAAGCACTTGGGCTTTTAGGCCAGTTATTTTACATTAAGAGGGTTCGTGGTCTGCACTCTTGTGGGAGGAGAGGCTGGACTTTGCCCTTCTGAGCTGGGAATTTCTGATTGAAGGCTTATAGTGCATGCATATCTGAACTGCTTCTAACTGAAGTTGGTGCGCCTTGTTTGCTGTGGCATAGACTGGATTCAGGCCTGCTGGATCTAGCTTTGTTTGTGTAACTTGAGCACTAATCCAGGCATTCTCTAAAGTATTCAATTGTATTTATTACTGCTTGGTTGTAACTTGATTAAAGTTTAGCTGTCATTCTAAGTCTTTTGGATTAAGCACTTGGGCTTCAGACCAGTTGTTTTACATAAGGAAGGTTTGTGGCATGCACTGTGGTGGCAGGACAGGTAGTTTTCATCCTTCTAAGTTGGGAACTGCTGATTGAGAGCCCAGTGTCTGTTATTCTTAAAGTGTATTAGTTCTGGTTTAAGCACTTGGGCTTCAGGCCAGTTATTTTACATTAAGAAGGTTTGTGGTCTGCACTCTTGTGGGAGAAGAGGCTGGACTCTACCCTTCTGAGCTGGGAATTTCTGGTTAAAGGTTTATAGTGCCTGAATATTTGAACTGTATCTTACTGAAATTGGTACACCTTGTTTGCTGTAGCATAGACTAGATCCAGGCCTGCTGAATATAGCTTTGTTTATATGCTTGTTGTTTGTTTGCTTGTTATTTCCCTGGAATGCTAATTCCATTCTGTGGATCACTAGTGATATCTGCATTGCTTACTGTACTTATTTCCTTGTTTCACTTGAAAGAAAGTTACTGTTTGTCGTTTTTGCATTTAAGTTATCTGTAACACATTGCACTTAAGTTACCTGGCACTTGCTCACTAAAGCAATTAGGAAACCACACTCACTACAATTCCAGTCTCACATAGACCTACCACGACAGCAAACCAAACACATAATCACACAAAAACATACTCGGAGGCTCTAAATAAAGATCTGCTGAAGCAGCAGAGACCTCCAAAGCAGACACCCAAGCAGCCGCTACCCCAAAACAAAACACGTGCAACATATATCTCACAAAGCCAGTGTGCCAAACAGTCACAGCCCTTAAGACTAAACAACACACCTGATACACTTGTAATAGGTGACTCTATCGTCAGGCACACTGACGTCCCGCTCACCAGGCTGAACAAGGAGAGGTCACGGTGAGCAGCCTGTCGGGTGCTAGGATCCGCCACATAACACAAGCACTCAGGTCACTCCAAGGCAAGTACAAATATGACTCAGTCATTGTCCATGCTGGTGTGAATGACCTGAGTCCTGGACTACATGAAAAGAGACATAAAGGAGCTCTTTGAGCATGTAGCCCAGGCCGGTATGACCCTGACCTTGAGTAGCATCTTACCCTCACCAAGAATGATGCCACAATATGAAGACAAGATGATCAATTTCAACAATTGGCTTAAGTACTGGTGTCATTCAAAGGGGATCCAATGCCTGTCAGCTTGGGATGATATGCTCGACAAGCCACGATGCTTAGCGGCTTGCACCTGTCACCCCTGGGCTTTTGGATATTGGCAAAGGCTCTTGCTACCCCATAGTGCCTTTTTAGGCAAGGCTCAAAAGACAAACCCACCTCCATAGGTATCACAAGGGATAAGAAACTAAGAGTAATACTACTCAACGCCAGAAGTCAAACCTCAAGATGCAAACTCTCCTTAGCATGGAGAACATCAATATCTGTGCAGTAACAGAAACCTGGTTCAGGGCTCCCAAGAGCACCCCAGCACTACCAGGTTATACCTCATACCATGCTTTTCGGCCCCAAAACTTGGACCGAACCACAAAAGGAGGGGAGTATCGATATTCATCAAAGATACCCACACCTCCAGGTTGGTGGCAAAGCACGAAGCATCAGAGACTATCCATGTGCAACTAACAGTGGGTAAAACTGCCTTCCAGTTTATAGCCTGCTATAGACCACCCCCCCCCCAAACCCAGGAACCCCACTCGGCCTTCCTGAGAACACTGGAAAATATGAAGGTCTCTCCAAACACCATTATATTGGGCGACTTCAACTACCCAAACATAGACTGGGAGCATTACTCTAGCTCCAACACCCTAGCCCAAAGGTTTCTAGAATTTATAAACTCAAATGCTATGGAACAACTTGTTACCACTCCCACAAGAGGGGAAAACATACTGCACCTGATCATCACCAACATGGGGACTCTATGCTCCAGACCAGAAGTGTATCCCTCACTGGTAAGATCAGACCATAAACTAATCTCACTGGATATTCACATCCCGACCCCACCTGCCCAAAACCACAGTGAAAACTTCTCTAAAGCAAATTTTACACTCCTCAAAACTGAGGTGGAATCCTTCAAAGCCCCGCCTATGGAAAATATGGCCCAGACAGAATCCTTTATAAACGCATTCTATGAACACCTTCAGGAATGCATGGATCATGCGATCCCAAATAAAACCAAGACCCAATCCTCCAAAGGCAGACGTCCTGTCTGGTGGACCCCAGCCATAAACAAACTATACAATAAAAGGAGGAAGCTACTAAATGATAAAGCAAAATCCCAAAAGGGAAGGCATCACTGATCAGTATTAGCAAAAACTACGGGCACACATAAAATTGTCTAAGGCCAGCTTTGAGAGAAAAATTGCACAGGACACTAAGGATAATCACAAGGCTTTCTTTTGTTATGTTAGGAACCTGGGTGGTAATTCCCAGATATGTTCAGAATTAGTCCAAAATGACAAAAAATACACCAAACCCACAGACATTGCCAACATCCTAGCTGACAGGTTCAGCGCAAACTTCTCCCCCCCCCTCCCCACCAAAAGGGCAAATATCTATCCCAGCAGAGTGCTGACATCTCAGATGCCCAGGTAAGAGCCGCTCTCCAAAGCAAAAACACAGCATCAATGGGACCAGATGGTGTCCATGAACTCAAAGAAGAGCTAAACCCAAACATAAAACTACTGTTCAATCTCAGCCTTACTACAGGATATGTGCCCAAAGAGACAGCAACAGTGGTCCCTCTCCATAAAGGTGGTGCCTCAACGGATCCTGGAAACTATTGCCCCATAAGCCTGACTAGCTTGGTCTGCAAAGCTATGGAAAGGATCATCATGGACCTCATAAATAAAGATATTGGGGACCTACAAACACTGGATCCTACCCAGTTCGGCTTTGTTAAGGGCAGATCCTGCCTCTTAAACCTGGTTGATTTCTTTGAAATAGTCACCAAGGCCATTGACGAGGGTAAGGTGGTCCACACAGCCTACCTGGACCTCGCAAAAGCCTTCGATACAATACCCCACTCGGGCATTATAGATAAGCTCACCAGCTTAAATATAAACCCCTATGTCTCTAGATGGATTGCAAACTGGCTCAAGGACAGAACCCACATGGTTAGAATTGCTGGAGCCATGTCGGACTCCAAACCAGTTACAAGTGGTGTCCCACAAGGCTCAGTCCTGAACCTCTCTTGTTCGGTATATATTTCTCGGAGGTACAGGCCAACATGGAAGGACTGTGGCTGACCAAGTTCGCAGATGACTGCAAACTGGGCGCCATAATCGACTCTTCAGACGACACAAGCATCCTCCAAAAGGGCCTCATAGAAACAGACAACTGGTGCCAGAGCCATGGCCTCAAACTAAATGCCAAAAAGTGTATAGTCATCCCCTTTGGCAAAAGCAAAGTGCCCACAAATTGCCACATAGGTGGAAATCCATTAAGTACAGAAGAAGTAATTAGGGACCTGGGGACCCAAGTTGATAGCAATCTCTCATTTGACAACCACGTGGCCAAAGTGGTTAGAAAACATTTTATATAGCCCACCTAATCATGAAGGGATTCACATCTAGATCAGGGAGGTCATCGCCTCTTTACTCATCCCTCATCAGGCCCATAATTGAGTACAATGCCCCTTTTGGGATGTACCTTACCAGACACCTGCAGCAACTGGAAAGACCCCAAAAGTACCTCACCAAGAGGATCAATGGGCTCAAACAGATGCCATATGCTGCCCGGTTAAAGAAACTCCAGCTCTACTCAGTGGCATACCGCCTGTTCAGAGGCGATCTGCGCCTGACGATAAAGCCATGTCCAACCCGGAATTAATGGACATGCTGCACCTCAGAAAATCCAAATCCCATCGAGCTCACGCCGAGACTTGAACCTCAGCACTGAAATAAATAAGACATGCTGGAGGGACAGATTCATAACCCAGAGGCTCCCTTCACTCTGGAATAAAATCCCAGTCCAGGTTAGGCAGAGTCCCTCATTGACTCTCTTCAAGAGGAATCTTGATGAGTGGATGGGAGATCGTAGGTTTACCCCGGGTATCACTTCTGTGTCACTGTTAGATAGAGGCACAGTATACTAACCTCGAAAAAGGGCATAGCAAAATAAATTTAAAATGGGTGGCAAAAGCCAAACACATTCTGGCTAGGCTTATAAATGCCCTAGGGCAGATAGCCTAGTATGAACCTATGAACCTATGAACCTATGTAACTATGCATTAGCAGGCAATCCTTTGGAAATGATGGAAAGTTTAGTGACTCCCAGATTTTTCCAGGGTGTCAGGCAGGTCGCAAGAGTGTATGAGCCTAAATAGCTGGGTGCAAGACAAGGATATAGGTGACATCATGGGGGTGTGTGTCAGGCACACTGTAAGTGGATTGGAGACTTGTGGCTTGGGATTGCTCCTAGCTTAGCACAGCTAAGTTAGGGGTGCGTCTAAACCTGCCTAGCACTCTTTACAAAGTGTAACTGGGTGCGTGCACCGCTCACCGGGTTTTGCAGGAAGAAAAAGGAAGTTAAACCAGGAAAAGCAGCTCTGTGCACATTTGAGCACTCTGTGCGGCGTGCACATGGGCTTAATCAGGGAGGCAATGGGAAGGGAAAACAGCAGTAGGAAGGTAATCAAGGTGAACTAGCTTAGCTGACAGGTGAAATGTATCAGAATCAGCCAATTACACAGGCAGCAGACCAGCCCAACTTGGCACACCACTATAAACTATGCAAACACCTTTACCCCTTGTTTTTCCCCAAAACTCTGGACCGCCGATGTATACAGACGAGGAAATTTTCCAAAACGAAAGCAAGAGAAAAAATGTTAGGGGCTGCTTTTGCTATCATAAACCAACATGTGCAAGAGGCTGAGGGTGGCGAGGATGTGAATGCTGCTGAGCAACCCACAGTGAGGAGACAGAGAAGAGTGTACAGACCCAGGGTAACCTACCAAGGGCTACATGAGCTGGAGATAGTGGAGCGCTATAGGGTGGACAGGGACCTCCTACAGCAAATTGTTGAGCTGTGACAGCCACGCCTGACCACACAGAACTAACAGAGGGGAACCCATCCCAGTGGCTACCAAGGTATGTGTAGGCCTAAGAATACTAGCTACAGGTACCTTCCAAAGGTGAACTGGGGATATGATGGGGATTTCACAGGCATCAGCATCCAGGGTACTCCACCAATTCCTGGATGCCATGTCAGCACATGTCGGGAAGCACATATATTTCCCCATCACCCGTGAGGCATTGGCCAACAATATGCATCTCTTCCACCAAATAGCAGAATACCCTGAGGTAGTGGGTGCAATAGACTGCACGCATATACACATTAAAGCACCACCAGGAGAGCGGGGTAGGGTCTACATCAGCCATAAGGGCTTCCCCTCCATCGACTGCCAGGTTGTGTGCGATGCCCAGGGATTAATAATGAATGCGTGTGCTGGCTGCCCTGGAAGCTATCACGATTCCCACTTCTGGCATCTGACACAGCTGTACCAGACATTTGCCAATGGAGACATCCCACATGGTCACCTAGTGGGGGATGCTGGATATGCACTAGAGCCATGGCTAATTACACCCATCAGAAATGCACACACACCCGAACAAGAACTCCATAATGAGACACACGCATAAACATGAATCATAATAGAGTGTGTGTTTGGGATGCTCAAGTCACAGTTCCAGTGCCTGGACACATCCAGTGGACCCTTGCAGTACTCACCAACTACATGTACCCAAATTATCCTTGCATCTGCCATGCTACACAATATCATCCTGCGGAAACAGCTGCAGCAGGAACAGCATGGGGCAGGGCCACACAACCTCCCACCAGTGCCAAGGCCTGCACAGGTGCAGAGTGACTCGGAGGAGGAACAACCTGAGCCTGCCTCAGTAGGCAGAAGGAGGCATGCCCAGTATACCCTGGCCTTGGCAAAGAGGCAACGCAAAGCACATGCACTGACACAGTAGGGACCCAGGGAATGACACCTCTCTCCGACTCGCACATACAGTAAAAGGGATGCCAAACATGACACTACCTGTGCTCAGTCATATATAGGGAGTGTACTATGTGCATCCGACATAGGTAGCCCTGCAGCACCACCCTAAATACTGGGAAAACCACAAGGTAAGTGACTCACACATGCCAGTTGGGGGGGACACATACCCACCAACAGTCACAGCCAGCAGGATAGGTGTAGACAAACACAAACAAATGCTGTACTTCTGTACTATGGCCTCTGAATGAGCCCCATGGATAACCCCTACCCCCAGGCCTACACAGACAGACTACAGCAGTCCAGACAGTTGGATGTAAGTTGTGAAGGCTAGTAAGTCAGAAACTAATTTGTAGGTAGTGAAAGCTAAGATCTGTAGTACACTGGTATGCCTCTAGCCAGCATGATAGGTAAAACTACAGACTGAAATGGTGTACCCGACATACCAGTACAGTCCTAGCAAATGTGTAAAAGTGTAAGATGTGCCCTGCCATCCTATGTACACTTATAGTAACAGTCAGGTGTGCCTCCCCCCACCCATGTGTAGAAATATAGAAACAGTCAGGTGTTTCCCCCGCTATTCAGAAATATAGCAACAGTCATTGCCAAATGACCGATGTATAGCCTATAGACACAGCATGCTACCTGTCAGTGTACAACACAAAGGTCAGCCCCAAGTACCTGGACTTGATCCACACATGCAATATAGATGGCCATACTGGGCATGCTCACACACTTAGAGGAATGAAGGCAATGTCAGTCAACAACATACTGAAAGGCCATACTGGGCATGCTCACAAACTTAAACACATGAAGGCCATGTCAGCAAACACCAGTGGACCAGACATATCTGGCAGTTGCAGCTCTTAGTACAGACACATGTCAGTATGCACCAATCCTGCCTTGCACACACAGTGGATAGGAATACAGACATATATGTAATAACAACACACTATAATAAGCCAAAGGTAGACTGACATAGATGTATTGAAGAGGATGACCCTGACAAGGAGCCATCTGGGCCTGTCCCACCCAGCACACAGCCAAAGGGCCCCAAACACATGAGGTGCAGGTGTCACCCACTGCAGATACTAGCCACCAGTATCATGACAGCATGATGGCATATTGCACGTGCCAGCTGTGCAACATGACTGTACAAGAAAGTAGTCACCTAGTAGCTGTATACATGTATCTGTGACACATGACCCCGTGTGTGCCGGCATGTGGCATGTCAACCCCTACATGAATTGGTTATGGCCCATGCACACATCGCCTTCCCCATAGCAGTATCATGACAAGTCTGCTGAGGTCATCCAATGTGAAATACACCTTTGGGAGAGCTGTAGCTCAGTAATCCCCATGGCGCATCCCATAACTGCATACTGCTGTAGTGATAAACTAGTTAGGTAGTAGTCCTAACCCCAGACTTGACAACTGTGTGAGTGTGTGCTTGTGTGTGTGTCTCTCAGTCTCTGACTGTGTAGAGAGAAATGCTTTTCAGGCTACTCACACTCCATACAGTCCATATATACAACTTTGGAAATGCTGCTGATGTCACTCACGTAAAAGTACACCTCAGGGTAAATTATAACCTAGTAATCTCTGTAGCATGTCCTGTAACTGTGTAGTGTTATAAAGTAGTTAGGTAGGTGTTCTAACCCCAGGCCTGGCTTGTATGTGTGTGTCTGACTGAGTAGAGAGCAATGCTTTTTAGACCACTCTCACCCCGTACAATACATATACTCAAATTTGTCAAGGCTGCTGATGTCACTCACCTAGAAATACACCTCTGGGAAAATTCTACTGCAGTAATATTTGTAGTGTGTCCTGTAACTTCATACTGCTGTAGTGAGTAGTTAAGCAGGTGTTCTAATCCCATATCTGGCAACTGTGTGAAAGTGTGTGTGTCTGACTGAGTAGAGAGTAATGCTTTTTAGGCCACTCACACCCTGTACAATTTATATACCAACTTTGGCAAGGCTGCTGATGTCACTCACCTAGAAATACACCTCTGGGGAAGTCATAGCCCAGTAATCTCTGTAGCGCATCCTGTAACTGTGTACTGCTGTAATATGATAAAGTAATTAGGTAGGTGTTCTAACCCCAGACTTGCCAATTTTGTGTGTGTGAATCTGTGTGTCTCTGTCAATTTATGACTGAGTGATGAACAATGCTTTTTGGGTCACACACACTCCTTAGAATTCATATACCCAGTGTTGGCAAGGCTGTTGATGTCACGCACCTAGAAATACACCTCTGAGAAAGTCATATCCCAGTAATGTCTGTAATGTGTCCTGTAACTGTGTTCTGCTGTAGTGTCATTTAGAACTGTGGTAGGGTTCAATCAACACCCATGGCAGTTCTGGATGTTTTGTGTGTGTTTCAATGTCTGTGTATGGAGCAATGCATCATAGGCTACTCACTTGCAGTACAATTCAAATGCCCTACTTTGCCAATCCTGCTGATGTCATTCATTGTGAAATACAAATTTAGGGAGAACATTCCCTGTAATCCCTGTGGTGAGACCTATAACTGCTCGATGCTGTAGTGTGATATAAGCCTTAGTTAGGGGTTCTATACCCATACATAACAGTTGTGTGTGTCTCACTGTCTGTGTAGAGAGCAATGCATTTTAGGCTAGTCACTCGCAGTACAGGCAAAAAGCCCTACACAACATAATGCACCCGAGATTATCCAAGTGCAACTAACTCTGGGCAAGACCACCATCCAAATTGTAGCTTGCTATAGACCCCCCACAATGCCCCAGGATTCTCACTCCTCATTTCTTGATACACTGAAAAGTATTAGCGTACAACCCAACACCATAGTAATGGGCGATTTCAACAACCCCACCATTAACTGGGAAAACTACTCATGTGCCAACTCTTTTGCTCAACGTTTTCTGGAATTCATAAATTCCATCGCCTTGAATCAACTTATTCACACCCCCAACAGGGGCAGTAATATCCTAGACCTGGTCATTACCAACATGGGCAACCGGTGTTCCACACTAGAGGTCAATTCCTTGTTGGTCATATCCGACTACAAGCTAATCACCCTAGACATCCACATCCTGCCCCCACCCACCATTAGGGAAACCACCATAAAAAACTTCTCCAAAGCCAACTTCACACTTCTTAAGACAGAAGTGGCAAACTTCATGACACCCATGCAGACGGACAATAGAGGTATGACTGCTGAATCCTACACAAATGCACTTTATAAGCACTTACACGAGTGCATGGATCATGCTATCCCTAATAGAACCAAGATGCTATCCTCCAAAAAAGGAAGCCAATCTGTTAGTCCTCTACCATAAACAAACTCTACAACAGAAGAAAGGAACTGTTGCAAAAAAGAGTAAACTGCCATGACTGGAGGAACTCACTGGTCAACCTCAGTAAGAAGCTGAGATCCCTCATAAAATCCTCCAAAGCTAGTTACAAAAACAAAATTGCCACTAACTCTAAAGACAACCACAAAGCATTCTACAGTTATGTCAAGAATCTCAACGTCAACACTCAGATCTGCTCTGAGTTACAGCACAATGACACTAAATATACAGAACCAACTGATATTGCCAACATCCTGGCAGATAGGTTCACTGCTAACTTTACCCCCTTTCACCCCCTAGAGGGTCCAACTCTATATCAGAAGAATGCAAAGTTCCTGTAATCATGGCTGTACAGGTAAAAAAACACACTCTCCAAAGCCAAAAACACAGCATCCATGGGACCTGACAATATCCCAGGCTGCATTCTACATGAACTACAGAATTAACTGGCACCCTACCTAAGTACCAAGTTGGAAAACAGAGAGTAGTGAGAATCAGATTCAGTTTTTAAATTTTTTATTTTTAGTTGCAACTAAAAAAAAAATGCAGCTTTCTTTACAAGATTTTTGTTTTGGCTTCTAGTTTTCTTCTAAAAAAAAAAACTGGCGCTCATATTTTACTTATTGGAGTCTGCTGGTGTACTCTCTTGGACTTCCCATTTGTGTTCTTTTACTAGTTTCTTATTTGTGTTTTGGTAAGTACCATGTTCAATCATAGCCTCACCTCAGGCTTTGTGCCCACTGAATGGTGCACCATGACTGTTATCCCACTCCACAAAGGGGGAGCCATGGTGGACCCCGGGAACTACCACCCCATTAGCCTGATGAGCCTGGTCTGCAAGGCCATGGAACATATCATCATGGAACTCATAAACAAAGACATTGGTAATCTTCAAACTCTGGACCCTACCCAGTTCGGATTTGTAAAAGGCAGATCATGTCTCCTAAACCTGATTGACTTCTTTGAAGCATCACCAAAGCCATAGATGAGGGTAAAGTGGTTCACACAGCTTATCTAGATCTCGCCAAGGCTTGCGACACCATTCCCCACTCTGGAATTATACATAAGCTCACTAAACTAGGTATACATCCATATGTCACAAGATGGGTTGCCAATTGGCTCATGGACACTGTGAATGTAGCGGACTCCAAATCCGACTTCAGACCAGTGACAAGTGAAGTACCACAGGGTTCAGTCCTGGGTCCACTCCTGTTTGGCATCTGCTTCTCTGAAGTACAGGCTAACACAGAAGGTCTTTGGCTAACAAAGTTTGCAAATGACTGCAAACTAGGAGCCATAATCAAAACTCCTAACAATGTGGACATACTACAAAAGGGCCTCACTGAGACAGATACCTGGTGTCAAAGCCATGGCCTGAAGCTCAATGCCAAAAAGTGTATTGTCATCCCCTTTGGTAAAAACTCTGTACCCATGAACTACCATATAGCTGGTAGTCTATTTAACACCGAAAATGTGATGAGACCTTGGGACACAGGTGGGCAGTAGTCACTCCTTTGACAATCACATCGCCAGAGTGGTCAGGAAATCCTTCTATGTGGCTCACCTCATCACAAAAGGTTCTCATCCAGAAAAAAAAGGTCATTGTCCTCCTCTACTCATCACTCATTAGACCCATTATAGAGTACAATGCCCCTTTTGGTATGTACCTCACAAGACATCTAAAACAACCAGAAAGGCCACAGAAATACCTCACAAAGAGGATTACTGGCCTCAAACAGATGCCATACGCAGACCGTCTCAAAAAACTCCAGCTTTACTCCGTCAAATATCACCTACTCAGAGGCGATCTCTGCCTAACATACAAAGCTATGTCAAATCCAGAGCTGTTGGACATGCTCCACTTAAAGAAATACCAATCCTTCCGAGCTACACGTGTAGCTTTAGGGACCTAAACCTTGTCACCACAATAAACAGAACATGCTGGAGGGATAGATTCCTATCCCAGAGACTTCCCATACTCTTGAACAGACTACCTATCTATGTCAAACAGAGCTGCTCTGACATGTATTTGCTTCTGTCTGCCTCTCCCACTCCCTCTCTGGTGGATGTGGAGACCCACACCTGCCTTGCTTAGACATCAGCACGTGTATTTTACGTGATGCTCATGATCAGCTGATGGCCTCTGCATGAATTGTAGCCCTCCCCTAGCTGATTGCATGTGGAACAGCTGTGGTATCAATCCCATAGCCAGTTGCATGGAAACACACTCCAATACCTAGGATCATCACGTTGGTGTTGGGCCTTTGCAGTCACTGTGATCAGGAACTAGATCTGATGTTTGGCAAACAGCATCCCAGATGGATTGGAGATTTACCTCTATCAACATACACTTCGGAAAGAGTGCAGCCAACAGGAGGGAGATGTGCCTGACCTGACTACAGACTGTAAGTGCTGCTATACTGCATTGGGAGTAATGTTGGTTTAACAGTGTTTGTCTGGATATGCCTGTCATACATGTCATAATACCTTCCATGTCATCTCCATGTATATGAGGAATCCCCATCTGCAGGGTCATCTGCAGACTGGGCAGTGTTGTGCCTATGGTTTCATGTATTAGCCACAGAGCATCAATCTGTGGAATGCAGAAAGTAGTGTGAGGATTGCAGTCTGTAGATGGTGAAGTCCATGACAGTTACTGACTTCATATCCCTCATAGCACATATGTTGCAACAAACCCTGTTACAATGGAAAATATATCAAGTTATCACAGCAACATGTCTATACTGGCCCTGTGTATGTGCTGTCAGTCACACCACTGTCAACCTTTGTACATATGGCGTGCATGAAGTGGTGCATATGAGCTGTACACCATAAATACTGTCATCATATCTGAAAACACGCCAGTGATATATCAGATTGCTACACATGTCATGTACAGTTGTGGTTATATTTCATGACATAAGCTGGACATTCTGTGGATGTTTGTACAGCACTGAGGTCTGTGTAGTGATGGGGAATGTCAGCAGTGTTTGTATTGTTAATATGTACTTCAGCCTATGTGCAGAATGTGGTAGATGTCATTGTTCTAGCTCCCCTTCTATCAGAAGTTACATGATGCCCCACTGTATGGTACAGTTTTGCCGTACATGTTTGTAGGGCCATACACACAGATGTCCCATACCACAGACAGCCATCATACCAAACTGTGTATCAGCCCAGTATATGTAGGGTCATTCTGTGAGTGGCACATATGAGGATGGTGTAGAACAGATAGTCCATATACTGTAATATTATGCTAGCTTACCATATGTGGCTGTGGCTGTGTTCACATTGGTTGTGGTTGTGCACTGTCACACAGGTGTATCTTACCCTATGCTGTGACATGGCTGTCAAGCCTGCTATATATGCAGGTGCATGTGCATTCCCCCATACAAGATGTAGGCCAGTGTTGAGCCAGTCTGCCTGTAGCCTGCACAGTGCATTGTTACATGCCTAGCAGCTTAGTGTACTTAACCAGTGGGATGTTATGTGCAGATACTTGCCAGATGTACTGCTGCTGGGCCTCCCTTAAACGTCATGTATGTCAGACAGAGCAGTGGGATGCTGTGCAGATGTATGTCAATATCTAGTGGGTGGTACGTGTACATGGTACCCCTGTACCAGCAGTCATTATGTGTCAGGCCAGACAGTAGTGTGTGAATCCAACTCCTATGGCACCAAATGTATACCAGTCGTTATGTGTTATACCCATCTACATGGCTGTCTACATCTGCCTTGCTGCAACACAGACAGGTGTCAGGCCTGGTACACATGTGCTGCACTAAGGGATTATGTGTATATCTCTGAACTATACAGGGTGTGCCCAAAGTTCCACATATAGTGGCCAATATCTCTGCTGCACTCCACAGAGGCATTACATGCTAGCATCGGTACCTTACAATGATTTCCTTAGGATGTCTGTCAGTAGCTAAAGGCACACATGTTATAAGCAGATGTCAGCATCCACACACACCATGTCTGTGAAGACAATCTCAATGACAGTAGCAACAGTCTAGTTATATACCTGCTATACATACCTGTCATCCTTTTGCACTATGACTTTGGGACTGTAGGGGCTGGTGTACAGCTACACTCCATGTCCAGGACATATGGTAGAAATATATGTACATATACTTATCCAGATAGCCATATATATATATATATATATATATATATATATATATATATATATATATATATATATATATATATATATATAATTGCACATGTGTACTACATTGAATTACCACTATCATGACAACCGCTCACTATAAATCCCTACAGCATGTGGGCGTGGTCACTTTATATTTCCTGTGTGATGGACTTCCTTCCTGTGTGTGGGCATCAGTGATACAGGCAGCAGGTATCAATACCTCTTACAGGAGAACCTGCACACACAGAGGGCCACATATTTGTAGGAGAATCAAGAACTACAGACAGACTGTGGGTATAGTCGTGTAATGCTTTGCATAGTACCTGTGTTACAGTGTGTGTGTGTGTGTGTGTGTGTGTGTGTGTGTGTGTGTGTGTGTGTGTGTGTGTGTGTGTGTGTGTGTGTGTGTGTGTGTGTGTGTGTGTGTGTGTGTGTGTGTGTGTGTGTACCTGTGAATGCAGTCTGTCTGCATACCTCACTACTGTGGGCCTAACCTCTTGCTGGACAGATTTATGCCTATCATGTGTTGTCCATCCACCACACAGGTCCTGTGTCAGATATTACACTGGCAGTGTGTGTGTTGCATGCTATCAGTACATGGCTACATCCATGTCTATATCTAACCTCAATTACCTGATTAAGGGTATGTTGCAGACTATCCTGTAACACCAGCACCTTGCATAGTGTATGGCAACAGTGTTCCACATATCTACCTGTGTTCCAGCCTCTATCCCCCATCTACATACCAAGCTTTGTACATATGTCATGCTGTTGGTGGTTATTCTGTAGTGGGCTGTGAGTATATCACACTGCCATTGCTACCATTAGTCCACTGCTGTTGTATCCCCCACACATATAGTGGGGCTGGGGCCATATATGTGTGGACGTCACCTACACAACACATGTGCTCCCTTATTCAAGGCAGAGGCCTGTGTATGTAACAGTGGTATATGGGCTTGTATTATTGAGTCAAGGTGGTGAGCACCATAAATGACCTAGGCTGTTACAAAATGTGGGTGTATCAGGGGTGAGCTGCCACAAGGTACGTGGATGTACAGTACCGTGAACTCCACCTATATTGACATTACTTACATGACTTGAGGTACTGCAAGCCTACTGCTTCCTGCCATACACACTGTTCTGTGCATTATGCCTTGTTATGTACTGGGTACAACCCATTTGATCACAAAACATCTTTACCTCCTATGGAGTTTGTACAGAGTGCAGATAGAGGCTGCTGAACTATACACCTGCAGTGCATACTGTTGATTGTGTGGTACCCTGTGGCCCAGTCTGTCTGCACTATTGTACATTCTGAAGGGCTTGGCCTGGACAGCAACAGTTGTGAACATTTCCAGACTACTGTATTAGTGTAACTGTTTCACAGTTGCAGTACTCCGTTTATATATTTGTCAGTATTTGAATAGCTGTATGATATGGCATATAGAATAGTACATAGGTTCATAGGTTCATAGGTAGATACTAGGCTATCTGCCCTAGGGCATTTATAAGCCTAGCCAGAGTGTATTTGGCTTCCGCCTCCCTATTAGATTAGCCTACTGTGCCTCTGTAAAGTAGGTCACAGAAGGTACCCTTTTAAGATTAGTTTACTGTGCCTCTGTCTAGCAGGGACACAGAAGAGATCCCAGGGGTGAATTTGCGATTTCCCATCCACGCGTCCAGATTTCGCTTGAAGAGGGTCAGCGAGGGGCTATGTCTAACATAAATTGGGATTCTATTCCAGAGTGAGGGGAGCCTCTGGGAAATGAATCTGTCCCTCCAGCATGTCCTATTTATTTTTGTGCTGAGGTTTACGTCCCTGGAGCGTGTAGCTCTAAGGGACTTGGATTTTTTGATGTAGAGCATGTCCATTAATTCTGGGTTTAACATGGCTTTGTACATCAGGCATAGATCGCATCTGAGTAGGCGGTAAGCAACTGAGTAGAGCTGGAGTTTCTTTAGTTGAGCTGCATAGGACATCTGTTTGTAGCCCATGATCCTCTTGGTGAGGTACTTTTTGGGTCTCTCCAGTTGCTGCAGGTGTCGGGTAAGGTACATCCCAAAAGGGGCATTGTATTCAATTATGGGTCTAATGAGTGACGAGTAGAGGGGCACAATGACCTCTCTTGATCTAGATGTGAACGCTTTCGTGATAAGGTGGGCTATATGGAAGGTCTTTCTAACCACTTTGGCACTGTGATTATCAAAGGAGAGATTACTATCTACGTTGGTCCCCAAATCTCTAATTATTTCTTCCGTACTTAATGGATTACCACCTATGTGGTAATTTGTGGGCGCCTTGTTTTTCTCAAAGGGGATGACTATGCACTTTTTAGAATTTAGCTTGAGGCCGTGGCTCTGGCACCAAGCGTCCATCTCTGTGGGAGCCTTTTGGAAGATGCTTGTGTCAGCTGGAGATTCAATTATGGCCCCCAGTTTGCAGTCATCTGCGAACTTTGTCAGCCATAATCCCCCCGTGTTAGCCTGAACCTCAGAGAAGTATATACCGAACAGGAGAGGTCCCAGAACTGAGCCCTGTGGGATGCCACTTGTAACTGGTTTGGATTCGGACATGTCACCTGCGATTCTGACCATGTGGGTTCTATCTCTGAGCCAGTTTGCAACCCATCTTGTGATATAGGGGTTGATATTTAAGCTGGTAAGCTTATTTATGATGCCCGAGTGGGATATTGTGTTGAAGGCTTTTGCGAGGTCCAGGTAGGCTGTGTGGACTACCTTGCCCTCATCTATGGCTTTGGTAACTGTTTCAAAGAAATCAACTAGGTTTAAGAGGCAAGATCTGCCCTTAACAAAGCTGAATTGGGTAGGGTCCAGTGTCTGGAGGCTCCCAATGTCTTTGCTTATGAGTTCCATGCTAATACGCTCCATAGCTTTACAGACCAGACTAGTCAGGCTTATGGGGCGATAGTATCTGGGGTTCATTGTGGCACCACCTTTGTGGAGTGGGACCACTGTAGCTGTATGCCATTCTTTGGGTACATATCCTGTAGTAAGGCTAAGTTTGAACACTGACAATGTGAGGGTTCAGTTCTTCTTGGAGCTTGTGTAAGACACAGCCTGAGACACCGTCCCATAGATGCTGTGTTTTTTGCTTTGGAGAGGGAAGCTTTCACCTGTGCATCTGTGATGTCAGGGAGGTTACATTCAGTTGGGATAGGCATTTGCTCCTTTGGGGGAAGTTTGTGCTGAATCTGTCTCAGGATGTTGGCTATGTCTGTAGGTTCGGTATATTTTTTACCGTTATGCAACAATTCAGAGCATATCTAGGAGTTTCCGCCCATGTTCCTGACATAACTAAAGAAGGCCTTGTGATTATCTTTAGTGTCTAGAACAATTTTTCTTTCGAAACTGGCCTTTTATGATGTTATGAGGGATCAAAGTTTCTTGCTAATACTGATCAGAGATGCCTTCCCTTTTTGGGATTTTGCTCTGTCATATAGTAGCTTCCTCCTTCTGTTGTATAGCTTATTTATGGCCGAGGTCCACCAGACCAGTCTCCTGTTTTTGGAGGAGAGTCTTGGTTTTATTTGGGATAGCATGATCCATGCATTCCTGCAGGTGCTCATAGAATGCATTTGTAAAGGATTCTGCGGATTGGGCTGTATTATCCTCTGGCCCAGGGGCTTTGAAGGATTCCACCTCAGTCTTGAGAAGTGAAAAGTTGGCTTTTGAGAAATTCTTTACAGTGATTTCCTTGGCTGGGGGTGGGGACGGGATATGGATGTCCAGGGAAATTTGTTTATGGTCTGATCATACCAATGAGGGGTTTACCTCTGGTGTGGAACATAGAGTCCCCATGTTGGTGATGACCAGGTCCAATATGTTGTTCCCTCTTGTGGGAGTGATGACCAGTTGTTCCATTGTGTTAGAGTTTATAAATTCAAGGAACTGTTGGGCAAGGGTGTTTGGGCTTGAGTAGTTTTCCCAGTCAATGTTTGGGTAGTTGAAGTCACCCAATAACATAGTGTTTGGAGAGACCTTCATATTCTCCAGTGTTCTCAGGAATGCCAAGTGGGGTTCCTGTAATAGGGAGGGTGTTCTGTAGCAGGCTACAAACTGAAAGGCAGTTTTGCTCTCTGTTAGCTGCACATGGATGGTTTCCGATGCTTCGTGCAGTGCCACTAACCTAGAGGTGTAGGTATCTTTGATGAATATAGATACTCCCCCTCCTTTTGTGCTTCGGTCCGAGTTTTGGGGCCGAAAAGCATGGTATGAGTTATAACCTGGTAGTGCTGGGGTGCTCTCAGGACCCTTGAACCAGGTTTCTGTTACTGCACAGACATTGATTTTCTCCATACTGAGGTGAGCCTCGAGTGCGTGCATCTTGAGGTTTAGACTTCTGGCATTGAGTAGCATTACCTTTAGTTTTTATCCTTGGGTTGTCTATGGAGGTGGGTTTGACCTTTGAGCCTTGCCTAAAAAAGGCACTATGGGGGTGGCAAGAGCCTTGGCCAGTATACAAAAGCCTAAGGGTGACAGGTGTAAGCCGTCCCTAATGAAGCAACGTGGCTTGTTGTGCATGTCATCCCAGGCTGACAGACACTGGATCCCCTTTGAATGACACCAATACTTTAGCCAATTGTTGAAACTGATCATTTTGTCTTTATACTGTGGTATCATTCTTGATGAGGGCAAGATGCTACTCAAGGTCAGGGTCATACCAGCCTGGGCTACATGGTCAGAGAGCTCCTCTATGTCTCTTTTCATGTAGTCCAGGGAGGTACATCTCAGGTCATTCACACCAGCATGGACAATGACGGAGTCATACTTGTACTTGCTTTGGAGTGATCTGAGTGCTTGCATTATGTGGCAGATCCTGGCATCCGACAGACAGCTTACAGTGACCTTCTCCTTGTTCAATCTGGTGAGCGGGACGTCAGTGTGCCGGACAATAGAGTCCCCTATAACAAGTGTATTTGGTGTGTTGTTTGGCCTTAAGGGCTGTGACTGTGAGGCACACTGATTTTGTGAGATATGTGATTTCTGGGTATTGTTGAGGGGTGGCTGTTGCTTGGATATCTGCTTAGACAGTCTTTGCTGTTTAGGCAGATTTTTATTTAGAGCCTCCAAGTATGTTTTTGTGTGTTTATGTGTTGGGTATGCAGATGCAATAGGCCTGTGTGAGACTGGATTTGTGGTGTGGGTGTTTACCTTTTCCTCCTGACTGACTGTGCCAGTCTTGGGTTGAGAGAGCTCTGCCTGCAGTTTGGCTGTGTAACTGCATCTCTCACATGCATTAGAGTTTGTTGGAAGGAGGAGAGGGTTGTCTGTGTACATAAGGCAATTGTAACATTGACTCAAAATTCCCAGATTCACCAGCTGGACTGGAGAGTAACCTTGAAACTGACCCTTGGACATACCAGATTAGTATAGGGAACTGTTTTTTTACTGATCAGATTAGGGAAGGGAACTGATTTTTCACTTGATCAGGAAGGACCAATCGGAAGCCTAATACTTATGAGAAGTCAAGGAGGGTGTAGTGCTTTAGTTAGTGTTTCCTTATAAGAGCTGAGCAAGTGCCTCCATGACAGTCTGGAACATGCGTGTGGTTGAGACAGATGTGGCACGTCTGCCAGAGGCATGATGACCAGCAGTGATCTGACGAGCACCCCTGAACATCTGCCTATGTGATACCCCGCCAGACATCTGGCTATGGCTGCTGTGTCCTGACACATGTGCCATAGATACCACACTGTCCTGGCCAATGCCAACCATAGGCTGTCCCTCAGCTAAGGCCAATGGTGATGAGGTATGTAGAGGCAGTGTGACTGTGTGCGTGGATGGGTGAATATGTATGGGTTGTCAATTGGTGGCCCAGCGGCAGCCCCTGATGACCCTTCCTGTGCCTCAACATACCTATCCTCATGGTCACTGTCTGTATAAGTGACATCAGATTACCTGCTGGGGGACCCAGCCCCACCTCGCCACCTGTGAGGGGAAAACAGGGAACAGACTGTAAGACCTGTACATCACTGCTAAACAGTACATACACACACACATACACACACACACACACACCACACACATGTGTACAGACATGGCCACACACACAGACATACACACTTTCAGTTGACATACATGGCAACCCATACACTCCACCAGACAGCACCTACAGACAGCTCCCACACCCCCATAACACACACAATAGCAGGCAATGGTGCAATACAGTATCACACACAAACCTTTAATTACACACATGTCAGCATGCAGGACATGTGGCGCTCAATAGCATGCAGTGCAACTGTAGTCAATCCCCGTTACCAACATTATACATGGCTCTGATGCATGGCTTCTGTTAGTAGGTGATGGCCCTCCCCCTGGAACTCACTGCACCCATGTCCACAGCATTGCTGTGCATCTGTTCAGCACCCTGGCATGTACTGTGCACCATACCTCACAGGTGTACACACCATTGCAGGATGTGTATCTGTGTGTCAGTTGTGTTTCCGCTGCTGCTCACAGCCTCTATGTGTTTCTGGATTACATGTGGACATGTGTTTAGTGAATGCTTGATGTGTATTCACAAATGTCATCATCAGTGGTGCATGTTTGAGTGATAGACTGCCATTAGACCGACCACAGACACAATATACTGTACCTATGGTGAGTGTAAAGATCATTATTGATGATGATTGAGTTCTGGCTGATGTTGCCTGTGGTACACATAGGTTCATAGCTAAGTACTGGTCTATTGGTCATGGGGCCTACATAAGCCTAGCCACAGGGGTTCCCAGCCATGCACCACCCACTGTTATTCAACTGTGCCCCTGCCAGGCTGCGGCACAGACATACTTCCCAGGGTGAATTCCCCATTTCCAATCCAATTGCCAAGTTTTTCTGTAAAGAGAGCCAATGAGTAGCATTGCCTGGCATGTATGGGTAGTCCATTCCAGTTTGTGGGGATTCCCCAGGACAGGGCCCTATCCATCCAATATGTTCTGTGTAATGTGTTGCTGAGATTTAGGACCCTGGAGTGTGTGTTAGCAGAGGGAGTGGGATGTCTTTATGTGTAGCATGTTCAACTGCTCTGTGTATGACATAGCTGTGTATGTTGGGCATATGTCAGCTGCGCCTGGGCAATGTGCACTGGAGTGTAGCCACAGTTGCCTGAGATGGGCTGTGTATTGCATGTGTTTGAGGCTGGTAATCCCATTAGTGAGGGGTGTGCTCTGTCAGTGCACATGTACAGCATGCATTATGAGTAGGTGTGTTAGATGTGTACATGTCCTAAACCTTAACTATGACATGTACAGTGAATTGCTATGCATAGCCTTAAACCATACTCACTGGCATCCAGCTGCTGCCTTGCTGGTATCCCAGAGGTATCTACATTGAGATGGGATAGAGTTGATGTCAGTGGCCACAGGTGTGGCATTGCTACAAGGTGGCTGCAATATTACAGTACAACAACAGCTGAAGTCCACAGTACTACAGATAATGCATTACTGCTTATCAGTACTGCACAGCCACAGACCCCACATCTCACATATGCATTATCTATCTGTACAGATGCATACACTACAGTAGTCTACTGATATGCCCTGGCTGTTCTCTCCTGCTGGTCCTGACTATTCTGTGAGAACAACAACTGGTAGATGTGGATGATGCTGGTGATTATAATTTCCTCCTCAGTGGCACTGTAAGCAGGATTCCTCGTGTGTGCCATACTCCCTGAAAGACATAATGATGGAAATACGTCTGAGCAACTCATATGTTAAGTTTACCATAATACAGTACACATATCCGTCTCCCACCACCATATCAGCTCCAACATAATGTTCACACAACGGTAGTGGCATGTGTCCAGTATGTGTACCATTGGGTCATATATTGTATTTTACAACACTTTCTGCTATGTGTTTATAGACATGCTCCCTGTGGGGACACTAGAGTTGCTGGGCTCTTACAGGCTATTTCACCCGCATGCCATTGTCACTGCCACTATGTTTCCACATATGCATGTGGTAGGCCTGCTAGACGATTGCCACACATCTGCCATTCTGTGATATTGGGAATATCTATGCATGCTGTTGGACATGTTCTGGGATTGTGTGGACTATTACAGCCCACATATGTTCCATGACAGTTACACGCCAGTATGTGTAGGGGATATTTGCCAGCAGGAACACCACTCCAACCTAATGTGCACATGTTACCAGTCCACATCACATCTGTGACCCACCATGGAACATCATTATCTACTGTTCCATCACTACCTTCATGTGGAACCACCTCAGGGGATGGTGTCCCCCCCATGGAGCACACACATACATATGTCTGTCACCCAGTTGGGTCGAGGGTCTTGTGCATAGGGAGCTCCACAGAGACATGGGGTATGTGCTACATCACCAGGAGGCATGCAGTACACATACACAAGATTCAACATGCATGTCCCTCCTGCCTAGTGCTCAGCCCAGGCACCTTTATGTCCATGTAGATGCTGTTGTGACTGTCCATGGGTGGGCACCATGTTCCCTTTGTTCTCATGTGGGGGCTCAATGGTCTCCACTTTCCAAATGTATCTACCCGTCCGCAGTGTTTAGGAGGGTGGCCTAATGGTTAAGGTGTTTGCCTTATAAACACAAGGTGCAAGGTTCAAGTCTCACAAGGGATAATTGGCTAGGCTTAAAATGGCTTGCAAGAGCAGTTAAACTATGAACCACATGTGTCATATACCAGCCCTGTATGCTGTCTTGTTTGTCACCCAACCAGACCTACATACCAATATGTGCCTAATACCCTTCATCAACATATATATCCCACCGTCTCATACAATTGCGATGTGTTCCCAACATGGGTTACACACCACACTCCATCTTGCAACCATGTGCTGGTGTGTAGGTATGTTGTGTATTAATGTGTGATGTTCTCTCACACATGTCATGGCAGGGGACATGTATTGACATATATCTATTAATATATATATATATATATATATATATATATATATATATATATATATATATATATATATATATATATATATATATATATATATATATATATATATATATATATATATATATATATATATATATATATATATATATATATATATATATATATATATATATATATATATATATATATATATATATATATATATATATATATATATATATATATATATATATATATATATATATATATATATATATATATATATATATATTTTATACATATATATATATATATATATATATATATATATATATGTCTGTAGATATATATATACATATGTGCATATATGTGTAGATATAATTTTGTGTTGTTTATATACCAATATAGATGTATAACTGTCCGTGGTTCCGCAAACATACACAGCTGTGAATATGTAGCACACATATATGTATCCATATGTGGGGTGCACACGAACATCTGGACCACACTCATGTACCCTCTTTACTTCACAACTGAACTGTTCTGCCTTGCTGCAACACAGACAGGTGTCACATGTGAACACAGATTAACATTAGGGGGGTATATATTGTGACAAACTTTAGATAAGTATATTATACTGCTATGGCAGTTGGGTATGCTATGCTGCACTTTAACATGACTGTCCTGCAGGTGGTGTGGTCTCTCACCTATGTGTCTATCATGGCAGTATTAAGCCACTGGCCACAGTAATTTACAGAACACAGATATCACGGGTCACATCTTTGCCCTTCACTGCTGGTCTGCACATTTGACAGGTATGTTCCACTGCCCACAGGACTGATACTACTGTTCAGTGCAGTTGTTGAGCAGAACATAATTACAGGAACAAGTACTGATGGCACATAAACATCCTTTCACAGTATACATCCTATTATTCTATGCCATATACTACATGCCAGTAAATGCATATCTGTTTCACATACCTGTTATGTTTGTTCTGCTGTAACACAACCCTGAGCTTTGTCTCTCTCATAGCGTGATTGAGCTGGTTTGAATAGATTGCAGCATGCTTTTGTTGGTATTGCACATGATCAGGTGGTGGCCTCTGCACCAGTCATTGTCCACCAGTTGCTAATTGCATGCAGCCTGCTGTGTAGTACTTCAGATAACCACTGTCATGGCAACCCTGTACTATAAATTGCTGCCTTCTGTGGGTGTTGCCCCTTCACCTTTACAGTATGAATGACATCCTTCCTGTGTGCGGACATCAGTGTTTTAGGCAGCAGGTAGCAATACCTCTTACAGCAGAAACTGCAGACACAGGCCAAATCCACGTTAGGGTAAGGTTCCAGACCTACAGACAGCGTGAGTAGTAATGTTGTGTGCAATGTATTCTGCTGTTCTTACAGGGTTTCTGTGTACATGGTACTTTTTCATGGAATGTCTCAACTGTGGGCCTGTCCGTATGATACCAGGGGGATTGGCTGTTAGGTTTTTGTCTGTGCACTACACAGGTATTGTCCCAGATATATCTGTGGCATTCTGTCTGTTGAGTGCTATCAGTACATGGCTACATCCAATTCTATTTCAATGTTGTATCCCTGCATAAGGGCATGCTGCAATGAATCCTGTAACACCAGCAATTTCCAGGGTGTGTAACAGCAATAATGCAAATGTGGCCCTATGTTCCTGCCTCTGTCCTCCACATATCTGCCAGTCTTTGTCTTGCTGTGATACAGGAAGGGTTGCTAGGTAATGGCCTATCATTATTTATCACTAGCATTACTGCTATCATCCCAGTCATGTCATGGACTCCCACACCAACTGTTGAACCAAGTCCATATATATGGGGGCAACAGCTGGAGAACACATATGTGCCCTTGTACATTCCAGAGGTAAGTATGTGGTACACAGTGTTCCTTGCCCTTGCACAGCCTTTTATGGGGGGGCTTCTATGCCATTAACCTAGGCTATGGCACTTTTTCAGGGATATAACTGTTAAGATGAGGGTCATTCAGTGTGATAGTGAGATGTTAGGTTAAGCAATGTTATGTACAAGATACTGTGGCATTAACACAAGTGCTACTTTTCCCCCTAGGAATTGACTACAGGGTGTAATTGGAGGCTTCTGAACTACATCTGTAATTGTTGATTGTTACCTATCCTGAAGGCAAATCCTGTTTCTACTGTTGTACTAATTGAAGGCCTTTGCCTGGACAGCATAGTATGGTATATATACACATTGCTTGCATCTACTGTTTTGTATGGGCCTTGCATTCTTGACTGATTACATATTTCAAACCTTATGTGGTTTCAGTACTGGCATACATTATTGTATAGCACACGAATAAAGGTTATCTGTGTATGCATACCTGTGTGTTGTGTCATGTCCTTTGAATTATGAGTTGGTATATGTTTAATGTAAGTATTCTCATTTGTGGGAATGGTTGCCACACTACACATTTCACAGGTGCTAGTTGAAGGGCTTGTGGCTAAGGGATATACTTTGCACCCAGTACTTCCATACTACTTCTACATATGTATGGCTACTGATACCTTTTGTGTGTGTATATGTGTATGTACCTATATATATATCTCACATGGCTATATATATATATATATATATATATATATATATATATATATATATATATATACATACATATAGATATATACACATATATGTATCTATAGATATGTACAATTGATGTATATATATATATATATGTGAGTCATTCATTAATATAACACATGTATGTATCTATATACAATTGATGTTATATGATTATTTGTGAGTCATTCATTAATATATATATATATATATATATATATATATATATATATATATATATATATATATATACGCTTTGGGGGTCATGGTATAATATATATATATATATAAGCTGTCTGTCTACATTTACAGATATATATCTGTCCATATGTCCATGCATGTTCGGCTCATATTTTGGCCTGTTTCTCATTCACTTGGCAATTGTCATGGAAGATCGCAGCATTGAAGTCAGTAACTAGTGGCAAAATTTTGTGTTTCAGACTTCAACTCCTTCTACATATGTGTTCTAATACATATAACTGTGTAACTAGCAACATTTTAAGTGTATCAGAGCATTAGTTGACATATATCCCTATTTGTACCCACAGTGTGCCATACTTTGTCCAGACTTCTTGAATTAACAGGTTATGTGATGTGATAATAACACATTTCCTGTACTGTTGACTGATTGTGCTGCATGGTATGCTTGTGAATACTTGACATTATGTGTATTTGTCATGGTTTAGTGGTAAATCACTTTGTGCATGGAGTGTAGGATCTTGGGTTTGATCCTTGAAGCGGCAGTATATTTTGTTGCTGGGCAAAACAAGAGACGATGGCTACAGACTGATCAAGGCACATTTAAGCAGTTGTAAGCGGGTTTGCACGGGCTTGTGAGACGGTAAGCACTACCAACCTCTGCTTATGTTTTTTTACAGTCAGTTAGCTTCAAATCTCTCAACCTGTGTAGGCATAGCTTACCCCACGCAAACCCATGCAAACCCACTTACCGCTGCTTAACAATGCTTACTGCCACTTACCCCGTGCTAATTCCTTTAAAAGAAAAGAAAAAGGGGTTAATAGGACAGTGGTGAAAACGGGGCACAAAGAGAGAAAGACAGTAGAGAAAATAGCTAGGCATGTGCAGGAAGGGTATAGGAAAGGTCCATAGATGCCCATTTCTTCTACAGCTATGCATATACACTATATTTGCAGATACATTTGGACCCTCAAACCCCTTGGAGAGGGGTGAGGACAACATATGCCAATTAGACTAGATTACATGTGTCCAGTGGACACGTATGTGAAATGGGAAGCTATGTATGGGACGAGATTTTTTTGTGGGAACAGATTGCCCTTTTTTTTCAGGTGAGAGTGGGATGTTGGGGAGGGGTAGTAGGTATTTTTGGGGAGGTAGGTTGGGTAAGTTAATAGACAAGACACACAAGACGCATACAGGGCCAGTATATGACATGTGGGGGGTAAACACCTTGGATGGGGAGGGGTGTTTGGAAAGTCGCAAGCCCATGAGCCCCCAACTGGAAACAGTGGGACTGAGGTCCCCACCCATGGGCAGTCACCACTGCACCTTCACGGCCCCAAAGGTGGCTGTGCTGGGGGCTGTGTAGGAGGACCAGGCTCACCCTCTAATAGCACCACTCGGCCATCAAGCTGGCGTAGGTGCTCTCGATACTCTGACCACAGAGGAGGAGGTCCCAGGCTGGGCCCCAGATGTGCTGGTGCCCAGTGCCATGGCCAGCTGAGGTGGGACAGGTGGGTCCGTTGGGACTGGCATTCCCATATGAGCTGTGTTGTCACAGGTTTATGACAGATATAGGTTAGTAACAGTCAACAGCATTCAGGATTAGTTAGAATAGCATGCATAGGTATTCCCTTTAACCCATCACACCAGATTTAACACAGTTGCAGAGCAAGCAGAACACATGCATATATGGAATAGCAGTGGCCAGTACAGGAGCATGCAGGTTTCATTGATGGCAACAGGCCACCAATATGGGTGTATTTTCACATGGCAAATGCATAGAAACAAATGTGAATATTTATAAACCATTAGGACATATGTCCCAACAAACGTTTGGAGTGTACACATACCAGTTGAGGAGTGTCATTGGGTTATTATGCACATATGGAAGGGGTGAGAGAGAGAGTCCAATTAACAACTGATATATCCTTGTAGTTTTCACAACATTCTTAGTCACTGCAGTCGTCTTTCCCTTACATGTATTATTACACTACACAATGGCCTTATATTGTACACTGGCATGTTTATAAATTATTATATATGTGACCTGTGTCTTACATACAGGAGTGACAGTCTGCAGGTGTTAATGCAACATATGTTGAGAATTGCTGTCATACACTTTGGGTGAGGTGCTAGAATGACAGGTTTGTTTCCATATACATTCTCTGACTATGTATACATTTGAGTATCAGTTATATGTCATTGACAGGTGCATAGAATTCTTGGATCATCACACAGGATTTTCAGGGGAACAGGGTACCAAGCTGGTGATATGGGCCATTAATCTGGGCATGCTGGACAGATTGGAACAGTTGTGGGGTATGAATATGCATACAACTTACAATATGAACATTCTATCAAATTCTGTACTGTTGTTAGGTGTAAGTATGCATATAGCTTTCTATCTGAACATTGTATCAAAATCTGTACAGTTCTGGGGCATGATTATGCATACAACTTAGTAGCACTCTCAGGATTCAAACCCTTGTTGTGTGCAACAGAATATTATAGCTAACATCACAGTACACTGTACTATCAGAATTGATGCAAAGCTTTTGACTGTTTTCTAAGTCTCCCTAACTTGTACAATATAATTGACCTCTTGGCACTTCCAACATTGTTATGCAGGACTTCATGCCCATTTTATCTGCATACCTCGGTGTGGGTGACACTGCTTAAGATACAACAGTACTATTTATAGTATGAAACAGATCATCAACATATGAGAGAGGAGTAAACAGAAGCACTCCAGGGGTTATACCTTTATTCACAGACTATTACACATTTATTTCTACTGGTACAATACTTTCTAAGACTCTTATATGTATTTGTTATGACAGTACATGCAGACTGATTAGCAACCTGTCTTGCGATGCAGCCTTTGTAGCCTAGCATCATGGACTTGCTGGTCCACAGCCCACTCATCTGCAGCTGTCAGAGAAATGCAGTGATATTTAACCATACCTATCTATACTATACACAAGCTAGGCAATTATTTACTACTTAGTAGAATGAGTAGTTAGTATGGGGCATTGTGCATCTGCCGAGACTCCTGTATCCACTGTTCCAGTACATCCCCCCTCCACCACTTCATGTCAGCATGGTGGTGCCTGACCTGCTCACCAGTCTGGGGGATACCTGTGGCACTGGTGAGGTCATGGGCGAGACTGTCCCAGGCCTCCATTTTATACTGCGAGCTCTACTACTGGCCCTGCAGTAGTCTCTGATCATGGTGTTTTACCAGGAGCCATACCATGATTTTTGATTCCTGGATGGCCCAGCGCTGCACTCTAAATAGAGTGCCTTCACCCACACCAGCCATTCTGCCTGCAGTAGGAAGATACAACCAGTTATGGGTAGTATTCATGCCTGTGGGGTTTAAATATGGTCATTATCCCGCACTTCCCCGTGATTGGCCAGTTTTGAAAAGGCTAAGCTATGGGCAGACCTGCTTACATGAGGTTGCCACTGCTTAAAGAGGTATACCACTAGGCAGATTGAATTGGCTCCCCTACACATTGCTTACACTTACTAACTTGAGTTGTGCTGCGGTTAACATTGCTTAATAGTTAATTAGCACTATATTTGCCATTTGGCAATGATTTATTCTTCATTACAGGTTATATATGTGTCTGGTATCCGTGATTCATGTGTACATACACTGTATGAGGACCTGGGGACTTCTACACTTTATTACAATAACACCTCAAATTATGCTTACTGCAGTACTCCAGTTCACATATTTATGTTCTGTGGTAGGTTATCCAACATCACACTGTACATAGAATTCAGTTGACATGTTTGGTTTGATTTTCTTATGGTGAGAATTAGTTTGCTGATATCTCATGCATAGCTGTTGCAATGATGGCTTAGTGCTTAACTACTATGGCTACAGTATACAGGGTCCTGAGTTCGAGCCTTGTAGTGGCAGTTTATTTTGTTGCTGGGCAGAACATGGGCCATTGGGTCCAGAGTGATTAAGGCACTTTAAAGCAGTTGTAAGCAGGTTTGCATGGGTTTGGGCGACTGTAAGCACTGCTAACCTCCAGTTACAGTTTCTTACACTCAGTTAGCTTCTACTTTGCTTAATCTGTGTAGGCAATGCTTACCCCCACGCAAACGCACTTAGACACACTTACTACTGCTTACTTGTACTTAAACCTGCTTACTAGTGCCTTATTTATTATGACACTGACACTTCATATGTACATTTCATGCAGTAGTCTGTTCACATTTAAATGTTATTATGTAGGTAATACGGCAAAAAGATGTAAAAATATGTTCAAATATAGATTTCACATAGAAAATGACATGTGCTGTATTAGGACTCGAACCGGGAATGCCTGTTTGTTAGGCAGATGCTCTAACCACTACACTATTGCACTGTTTCATTTGCATATATATTCCTTGTTATCCTCTTCAGCCTTTTCAGCTGCTTTAACTGTAGCTAAGCGATGGGCAAACCCATGCACCTACGGTTAGCTGTACTCGGGGTTTTAAAAAAATAAATACAAGGGTTTCTTCATTTTATTTCAATGTATTGTTGCTGTTGAACACATGGGGACTGTTGGTGGGGATATGCGGACACCTATGAGCGGTCTCGCTCATTTATTTACATTTTCTTCTGTTCTACTTTGCAGGGGTATGTTTATTCTGAGAGTTCTGCTCTCAGGCATGCCCCCTGCACTCGTCCACGCTGAGTGTAGGATTTGGAGCTCAGGCAGCATGCCTTCATTAATATGCATGGCACACTGCCATCCTCCTCTTAAACTGCCGCTTAAGTGCAGGACTAGTTTAGTCCTGCACGGCAAATTAGTCAATCCAGGGGACTGTCTCTGATTTCACAGAACATCCCTGATTTTGCCTGATAATTTTGCACTGTCCCTTGTAAAAAGTTTTATTTGCTGGTAATCATTCAGGATTACAGACAATGAATAACTATAGATATCAGAGTTTCATACTTTTTATTGTCCAGAAATGCATGCTGATACAAAATGTGTTATTCTATTAACCTTGTAAGTGAATTAGAATTATATTTAAAATGTGTTCCTAATTTTGAAACTTTATTCTGCTATTATTTTTGGTTTTGTTCAGAATTCTTGAGAAAAAAGTTAAGAGTTATAGTATGTAGTGCTCTGCCAGCATTTTTAAAACTCCTTGAAAGAAAAAAAAAATCACTAAAGATTAGAAGCGTGACCTCTTAAAATGCAAGGTATGCACTGAGATTGGCCACTCTGGTCTGCTGATCTCTAGCTCTTATCTTGCTCATGTTTATTATCATCTTTATCCTAACAAGGTCATATTGCAGCCCTGTTCAATTAAAGAGTTTAATCAGAAAATTAATGTATTTTTCCTCATTTTTCCTAAACTAGCAGTAGCTTTTGTGGGGTTCCTGCACAGTCAAATAACTAAAGCTAACTACGCTGTTAGGTTTAGTGGAAAGAATGTCCACTTAGAGGATTTAACTAAGCCAGGGAGACTATGTCAATTATCAAATATTTAATGGAATTGTCAAGCCTGTTGCTTGACAAAACAATGTTATTAAAACCAGAGAGATCTCTGAATTTTAAAGGAGATATAAATAAGAGTCTCCACTGAAAAAGGGCAACTGCCCAGTTAGACTAAGCCAGTCAACAAATCTCAAATAATTAATAAATAAATAAGAGTTATTATTACCCACCTGGTTTATTATGTACACAAGGTTGCTGCACTTGCTTTTGTTGGTTTCACTGATGTTACAAAACATCTTGATAATATAACTTTGCTGTGGTTGGTGGCCCTCCAGGATCAGGGGGAAACCTGTGACTATAGGGTTCACTGCTAAAGACAGGCTATAGAAAAGTATTATTTAATAAAGAAAGTGTGAAGGAAAGGAAAACACTTACCTTGTAGAAGCTAGTGCATTCTCTAATATATGTAAACAGAAGGCAATAAATTGCCATAAAAGTATATTTGTTTGATAAGTATATCTAATGTTTTGTCTAGCAATCCAAAAGAAAGGGGACTCATTTATTATTTTGTGATGTCATTAAAAAAAAAAAAAAAAAACGTTAACATCTTCAACAGGTATCTCCAATGTTTATGCACCTTCCTTGTGTTCTTGCATTAATAACATTTCAAATAAAAAGGGACTAGAAAAAAAAGGACAGTCATATTATGAGCCAAATAGAGTGTGTTTCATCGATAGTTCTGTCAGCTGCCCAATTCAAATCAGAATCTCATGTCTGTCTGTACACAGTCAGTACACAAACCAGATAAAAAATATCATTTATAACTATACACAGTCAGAACACAAAAACATGGCTTTGTGTTGTGTATTACTGATGGTTTTTAGAGAGGTTAGACTGTCTAGAGAATGTAATGAGTCACAGATTGTTGTATAGTACTCAAAGCCCTATTTTTATACGTTGTTTCCTACCAACTGTTGAGAGGCAATTTATGCCTGGAATAAAAGGCATCCTTGTATCCTACTCTGATGTACATTTTGCATATCTGCAAAATGAAAAGCATCAGAATTTCTTACTCTAGGGATTTAAACTTTGCTTATAACAGACATAGGACACAGATGAACAGGTATGTGTCTCAGGGAATTCCCTTTCTCTGGAGCAGGCTTCCTATCTATGTGATGCAGAGTCTTCCCTAACCATATTCAAAGTAAACCTGGACAAGTGGATGGGAAATCAGAAATACACTTACATATCTAGTAAATTTGTCTCTATTGAGACAGACAACCTGTAAAGCTTGTCCTAGCTTAGATATACCCCTTAAAATAACCTCTTAGGCAAATAAACTTGCATGATACAGCTAGGATGCTTGACTAGGCTTATAACAGCTCCAGTGGTCATTAGCGTAGTATACATCTATGAACCTATGGTTTTCAGGGAGGGTACATAGATTAAAATTTGTTGGTTATATGTTTGTGTTATACAGTGAAGAATGTTGTCAGAGATGTTACAATGCTTAAAAAGTGCAGTTTCACAGGTTATATGTGCATGTATTATATGGTGATAAAGGTACTCAGGGAGGTTATCCTGTTTCAAGGCTCACAATGTTACTAGTCATATGCCAGTTTGTTACATGGTGTTAAAGGTAGTCAGGGAAGTCACCTTGTTTAAAGGGTGCCCAGAGTAACAGGTTATATGTCCATATGTTATATAATACTGAAGGTACAGAGGTGACACACATTGCTTAAATGGTGCCTGGTATCACAGGTTATATGTCCATATGTTAGATAGTACTAAAGGTACAAACGCAGGTCATGTTGCTTAAATGGTGCCCATTATCACAGGTTTTATGTCCATATGAAGTGCCTGAGAAAGGTGGCAGGGTGCACACTGTGGGAAAGATGAAGAAATGAGGACATAAAAGCAGAAGCCAAAGTAGCTCCAATTGCAGAAAAGATCAAAGACAACAGATTTATTTATTATTTATTTATTTATTTCCAGTTTGATAACCGGGGAAGTCCACTAGATTGCAATGGTTTGTGCACATGTGTAGAAAAGCAGAAGACAATCTGGTGAAAAAGATTTGGGACAGACAGAAAGAAGGTAAGAGGAAGTGAGGGCATTGAGCAAAGAGGTGGATGGATTGTGTGAAAGAAGATCTGCGATAGTCAGGCATGAGTGTTGAAGAAGGCAGGACTGTGGCACTGAATTGAGAGAGTTGGCGACAGGTACAAAAAAATGGGAAAAAGGGGGCTGATGATGATGTTATATAGTGGTGAAGGTAGAAATGTGAGTCTCACTTCTTAAATGGTGCCCAGTGTGAAGAAATTAGACACTGTTATTTTTGCTAGTATGTCTGGCTGAGTTTTTTGTACATAATTTCAGATTAACCTATGTAGTGTATGCCAGCATGACTAGCTATGATATTGTAAATAGGTTCTTACATATTTATTTATAATTTGTTTGCACAAAATGCTTTAAAGAATTAAACAGTGCCCTTTTACATTTCTAATTGCACATATTTGTGGAGAAACATTCTAAAGGCAAACTGTCTCAGATTCAGCTGATCTGCAGATGATGTCATTGGAATTTTTTTTCAAACACCTAATGTTGACAGTTGGTATGTGTTACTGTCAGAAGCTGAAAGACAGGAAGGAACTTTAGTAAACAGTTGTTGGTTGATTTTCAAAATTTGAAATTAAGATTAGAAGTGGAACAGTTGTGACATGTAGGCTAATCTATAAAAGAGCCTGTTGAAGACAGTCAGTAGTCAGTTGTCAGTTAGAGTAGTCAGGTGAAATCAGCTGTAACTTGTTCAAAGATGTATTGTGCAGTGTATACCTAAAAGGACTCACCAAGAACTGTAAGCCTGACTTTGCTCTGTTGTAGTAATTTAAATTAGATCAGGGACAGTGTTCTTTAGTCAGCTAGAAAATTAAAACTAATTAGTTAGATCAGTTAGAGTTTTTCTGAATGCTGGATTTCTGTCATACACTATTGATTTAATTTTCTGGTGATTAAGTTCTGTTCATTTATTGTAAATTACTGTTTTATATTTTTAATCATTTTACTTATTATTAAATATTTTATTAAATTACATTGTGGCTGGACATCAGTGTTTTTCTTTAGTAATTGGAAAGTGCTTATACTTGCCTTGATAATTTCCCGGGCCACTCAGAAAGCCTGGCTGCTTAGGTCATTTGCTACTATTTGTCCTAATATCTAATTTTCATTATTGGGCAGCTCTTTAAAAGGGCATGAAGACAATCTGATTGGTTTTAGCATTAACATATTATTTTGGGGAAAAGACACAGCTGGAAATCTATGTCAGGCTTTCACAAAAGTATTTGGATGTGTAAGATTTTATTTATTTAAGTGCGAGTGTATCAGAGGTCTTACACTGAGAAACATTGCTTTGAATTGTGTAATAAGGAGTTATATTTGGGGTGGACAGAAAAATGCAGTCCAGTTCCAGACTATAGAGTGTGTCCCTGTTGTGTTCTTAGAAGAAATTTGTGGAATATTACTCCTGTTTAAGTGACAGTCTTACATTGGAGTCAATAGTGAGGACTGAAGCTCCTTAGTTACTGACCCAGGATTGTAAGGGACGTCACATTATTTGGTGACAGTTCAGTGAGATATTATTGGGATGTCACACCCAGTGTCACATGTTATATGTCCATATGTTATATAATACTGAAGGATCGAAGCCAGGTCATACAGCTTAAATAGTGCCCAGTGTCACAGGTTATATACCCATATGTTTTATGGTACTGAAAGTACAAAGGTGAGTGGTCACACTGTGTAAATGGTGCCCAGTGTCACAAGTTATACGTGCATATGTTATATAGTACTGAAGGTACAGAGGTGGGTCACATTGCTTAAATGGTGCACAGTATCACAGGTTATATGTCCATATGTTATATTGTACTGAAGGTACAAAGGCAGGACACATTGCCTAAAATTTGCCCATTGTCACAGGTTATACATCTGTGTGTTGTATAGTACTAAATATACAAAGGCTGTTTGCACTCTTTAAGTGATTCACTGTGTCTATGGTTATATTTCCATTTGATGTATAGGGCTAAAGACAGGCAGGATGTTGCACTGTTTGACTGGTCCACAGTGTCACAGGCTGCATGTCCATGTGTTGTATAGCAGCATAGGATCATAGGATCATAAGAGGTTACTAGGCTATTGGCCCTGAGGCCCTTATAAGCCTAGCTAAGAATTTAGCCCATGTTTAGACAAATCAGCACCCTGTCCAGCAGAGACATGGGTGGAATCCCAGGGGTATTATTTTCTGTTTCCCATCCAGTTATCCAGGTTGCACTTAAAAAGCAGTAAAGAGGTACTCTGCTTGATGTGGAGAGAAAGTCTATTCCATAGATGGGGGAGTCTCTGGGACACAAATCTGTCCTGCTAACAAGTTTTGTCACAGACTAGGTTGAGGCCGTGCATGCGGGTTACTCGAGTGGAGCTTGACTTGCGGATATACAGCAGTACCAGCAAGTTGGGGTCCGTGAATGCCTTTTATGCCAGATAAAGGTCACCTCTGAGGAGTCTGTATGAAACTGAGTAGAGGTATAGGGCTTTTAGCCTAGCTGTGTATGGGAGCTGTTTGAGGCCCTGGATTCTCCTGGTGAGGAACCTCTGTGGTGTCTCCAGCTGCTGCATATGCTTTGCAAGGTACATGCCAAAAGGGGTGTTGTACTTGATAATAGGCCTTATATGGGAAGAATACATGGATGTTATGACCTCCTTGTCCCTGTATGAGCTAACCTTATTTATGAGGTGGACCATGTAGAAGGCTTTCCGTACAACAGAAGCAACATGGTGGTCAAAAGTCAGGTTGCTATCAACCTGGGTACCCAAATCCCTCACGACTGATTGAGTGCTTAGGACATTGTTATTAATGTGATAATTTGTGGGGATGATGATGCATTTTGTGGTATTCAGCTTGAGGCCATGTTTCTGGCACCAGTCATTTGTCTGAGTGAGACCCTCTTGGAGGATGTCCACATCACTAGGGAAATTGATGACAGCACCCAGCATGCAGTCATCTGCAAACTTGGTAAGCCATAGCCTAGTAGTTTTGGCCTGCACCTCAGAAAAGTATATCCCAAATAACAGAGGCCCAAAGACCAAACCCTGGGATAAGCCGCTTGCTACAGGTCTACTGCTTGAGGTGGTTTCCCCAATTTTGACTATGTGGGTTCTATTAGTGAGCCAGTTTGCTACCCATATGGTAACATATAGATTGATGCCTAGTTGAGAGAGTTTATCTATTATACTCGAGTGGGGAACAGTGTCAAAGGCTTTGATCAGATCAAGGTAGGCATTGTGTACCATCTTCCCCTCATCCATGGCTTTGGAGACTGTCTCAAAGAAGTCAACCAAATTTAGCAGACATGACCTACCTTGATGAAGCCAAAGTGTTTGTAGGTCGCCAATGTCCTTCTTGATGAGGTCCATGATAATCCATTCCATGGCCTTGCAGATCAGGCTAGTTAGGCTGATGGGTCTATAATTTACCAGATTGGTGGACACTTCACCTTTGTGTAAAGGGATGACAGTGGCTGTCTTTCACTCAGCTGGGATGAAGCCAGTATTCAGGCTTTGGTTGAATAGGGTGCCTAGTGGTGCTGCAAGTTCCTGCCTAAGTTCACGTAGGATGCAGCCTGGAATGTTATTGGGTGCCATGGAGGTGGTATTTTTTGCCTTTGAGAGAGCAGAGATGACCTGTCCCATAGATATAAGGGGAAGGTGGCAGGTACAGGGGATGTGCTTATTTACGGATGGGGACAGAGGGGTAAAGTTTTCACTGAATCTGTCAGCCAGCAAGTTTTCTATATCTACAGCAGTTGTATATGTGGTGTCCTTGACAAACAGTTCTGAACAGATCTGGGTGCTTCCTTTGAGGTTGTGGACATATGTGAAGAAGGCCTTATGCTTGTCTCTAGTAGATGTGGCCAATTTGGACTCGAAGTTTGCTTTGGAAGATTTTACTAGTGTTCTTATTTGCTTGCTCAGGCTAAGAAGACATTGCTTCCAATTGGGCACCTGCTCCTTCTTGGTCTTGGACAGCAATTTTTTCCTTTTGTTATAGAGTTTATTTATTGCAGATGTCCACCAGACAAGTTTACTCTTCATTGCAGAGGATGATTTAGTCCTGTTGGGTATGTCTGATTCCATGCATCTATATAGATGATCGTATAGTGCTTTAGTGTAGTTTTGGATATTGGTGCCAGTTCCTACAGAGGGGTAGGGGGCTGTGAAGCTGTTTATACCATCCCTCAGGAGGCTGTAATCAGCTTTGGAGAAGTGTTTTATGTCTGATCCTAGCTAGAGGGTGGTTGGGGGAGATGGTGACTTCGAAAGTGACCACTTTGTGGTCAGATCCTACCAGGGAGGATTATACTATAGGGATGCTGCAGTGGTTACTCATGTTGGTTAATACCAAGTCCAAGATATTATCACCCCATGTGGGGGTATCGACTAGCTGTTCAAAGGCATTTGCCTTGACAAAATCAAGGAATCTCTGCCATTTGTGCTCGAGCATGAGTAGTTCTTCCAGTCTATGTTTGGAAAGTTAAAGTCACCCAGGATCAGGGTAAAGGGATCCTAAACCAGGTAAAGGATCAGGGTAAGGGGTAAAGGATCAGGGTAAATCACGATAGATTCAAACAGGTCCAGGTAGGTGGATTGGACACCTTAAGTCAGATTTGAAGGCAGTAGCTAGCTATGATTTGAATAGGGGTCTTGTCAATGGCTAACTGCACCTGGAGTGTCTGCTGTGCATCATACTGTTTAACCAGCCTGGAGGTGTGTATGCCTTTAATGTATATTGAAACTCCAACTTTTTTGCTTTTACTGCCCACAGTTTGGGGTCTGAATGTGTGATAGGATGAGTAACCAGGTAAGGCTGAGGTGATGTCCGAAGCTTTGAACCAGGTTTTGTGACTGCATCAATGTCAGCATTTTCCAGGGTTAGGAATGCTTGCAATGAGTGCAGTTTCATGTTTAGACTCCTAGCATTTAGCAGCATGACCTTTAATTTGTGTTTTGTTGAAATTTTTATGTTGGTAGTTTTAACCTCATCACTTTTCCTAAGAAAAAGGCACTATAGGAGAGAAGCCTGAAGCCCAGGTGAGACAGATGCAGGCCATCTCTGGCAAAGGATGGTGGCCTGTCGATCATATCTTTCCAGGCTGTCAGGTACTGGATCCCCCTGGAATGTCACCAGAAACTAAGCCAATTGTTAAAGTCAATCATTTTCTGTTGGTATTGAGGCATCATTCTGGGTGGCAGCAGAATGCTGCTTAAGGCTAGGGACATACCTGCTTATGACACTTAATCAGCGAGCTCAATCATGTCTCTGTTCATATCTCTGTTCATATAGTCCAGAAAGGTAAAACTCAAGTCATTCACACCAAAATGAACTATGACAGTCATAACAGTACCTGCTGTTGAGAGACTTGAGTGAGTGTGTGATATGGTGGATTCTGGCACCTGACGGACAACTAACCGTGACTTTCTCCTTATCCAGCCTGGTGAGAGGCACATCTGTGTCTCTCACAATGAAGTCTCCTATGACTAATATGTTCAGTTTATAATGAAGCCTTAGTGGTTGTGAGGCACAGGTGTGTGGACTATGCATGGTATGTGGTATGGAGTGCTGTGGAGATCGCGTGTGCTTTTGCCTCGGAGGTCTCCTTTGTTGGGTATGTTTATGTGGAGGATCTCCACATATGTAGGTGTGTGTTGTGTAGGTGTGGATGGTGTTTGAGGTGTAGTGATTGTACTGACAACTTTTTCAGTGTCAGATATACTGGCTTGAGGGGGAGAGAGCTTGGACTCTAGGTTCCTAATGTAATTGCATCTCTCACAAATTGTTTTTCTAGGTGGTAGTAGTAGATGGTTGTCCATGTACATGCGGCAGTTGCTACACTGTCTCAGGATGTCCATATCAACCAGACTAGCAGGAGAAACTGTAGGAAACTGTCCATCCTTATTGGTCAGAAACTGAGGGAGAAAGGACAGGGAGAGCTAAGGGGTGGGCCTAAAGCTCAAGTGCTTAAACCCAAACTAGAATAACATGTAAGAATAACAGTTAACAATTTAGACAGGCTATAAACATGCAGTAATAAATGCAACAGAATAGATGCAGTAGAACACTTTAGAAAACAGGCAGCAAGTAGCAGGAAGAAGCAAAGCAAGATGAAGAATCACAAATTAGAAAAATATAAGCAGCTGAATAAAGTTTGTTTTTTTTTTTTTGCTTGTTTGTTTGTTTTTTAAGTAAAAAGGGATAGAACAGGAACAGAAGATAATTCAAGGTTAAAGGTCTAAGGGATTTGGCCTTCCCAAATGATCTTTGTATTAGGTAGAATGAGCTAATGAGATGGGACTTGGAGGAGTGTCCCAGATCAAATTTACAGTAGGGGCGGGCAACTGAAGAGCCACCGACTTTAAAAATAGAACACCGGTAAGGTAGGAGGGTGGGACAAAAAGGTTTCAGCAGAGATCAGAACACAATGCCAGCGAATATATAAATAATTCAGTCAAGCAAAAATAAGACAGTGCAGAACTATGAACAGTTAAAGTGCCAAAAAATATACTTATCAGCTTTATATTTCCAGATTGTTTGAGAAGCACTCTCAGTCAGAACACAAGGAGATTCCAGAAATGGTATGCAGGGGTTTACAAAAAGGGAATACCTTTATACCAGCAAGCCCTGAGACGATCAGATAACACAAAAGCTGTTAGACCAGTTTTATCAGCTTTAAAAAAAACAGCAAAGGTAGTCAGGGAGGTTACACTTCTTAAATAATGCACAGTGTCATAAGTTATGTGTCAGTATTATACAATATCCAGGGAGGTTACAGTATTTATGGGCTGCACTGCATCACAGAATGTGTGTAGTATTACAGTCTGCTGAAGATATTCAGGGAGGTTACAGAATTTAAAGGGTATGCAGAGTCACTGGCTATATATCCATGTATTATATATTGCAGGGAGAAATTAGGGAGGTATGGCATCATTCAATGGTGCAGAACATCACAGGTTGTACAACAGAGTGTAAGCAGAGGAGGTGCTTGGCAAAGGCATTAATCTCCTATATGCTAACAGTGCACAGTGGGATGACATTGTGCATGCTACATTTGAATATAGTGCATGGAGTTCTGTGGAATTAGCCTCATATAATTTGATGGGTACATTATGCACTGGCACAGACTGTGTGAATAGGTTTACCATATTTCTGAAGATACTCAAGAAGATTATGTTAGTTATATGGCTCACATTGTGGCAGACTGTATGGTCATGTGTTGCTTAATGTTTTAAAGATTCTGGGAGTTTTCTCTGTTTAAAAGGTACACAGTCTCACAGGTTACAGGCCAAGTCTTATATCAGAATTTCAAAGGGGATATTCCAGGGTGACTCTGTCACTTCTGCTCTTTTGTTTTGCCCTTAACCCATTAACTTGCCTACTTAACAGATTAGGTCATGATTACAATTTGGCTCCCAGAAAGCAACAAAGTGTAAAAACTTCTCATCTTCTTTTTGTAGATAACTTAAAACTGTATAGTCCATCAGATGAGGAACTGAAAGCACAACTGCAAGTGGTCAAAACTTTTCAGATGATATAAGAATGGCATTTGGTTTTGATAAATGTGCAAAAGCAACCTTTAAAGCAGGAAAACTGCAGCACCAAGAAAACATTTTGGGACAGGAATGTGATATAAAAGAACTGGAGCAAGAGGGAGTATATAAATATTTGGGAACTGATGAAGGAATAAAAATAAAACATGAACAAATGCGAATAAAGCTCAGTAAGGAATACTTTAGAAGAATAAAATTAATACTGAAAACAGCATTGGCATCTAGGAGCAATGTTCAAACTATTAGACATTTTGCTCTTGCTGTCATAACTTACAGTTTTGTAGTGAATGACTAGCCCCAAAACGTGTTGGACAGGTTAGACAGGAAAACAAGAAGGATGCTTCATGCTCATCAAATGATTTTTAAAAATCAGTGCATACCAAGATTATAAATTCCCCAGTTTTGAAGGAGGTATGTGCTTCCTCAAAATTGATTAACATGTATAGAACTGCAATTATTACTGCTGCACAGGTTGAAACAGAACTGTCCAAGGCCAAGAATACAGCTTCTATGGGACCTGACAATATCCCTGGCTGTGTTCTATATGAACTACAGAGTGAACTGGCACCTCACCTGTGTGCCCTGTTCAATCACAGCCTCACCTCAGGCTTTGTCCCTACTGAATGGCGCACTGCTACACTCATCCCTCTCCATAAAGGAAGAGCGAATACAGACCCTGTGAACTATCATCCCATTAGCCTAACGAGTCCGATATGCAAAGCTATGAAACACATCGTCATGGGCCTAATAAGCAAGGATATACGGAATCTCCAAACTCTGGATCCCACACAGTTTGGATTTGTGAAGGGTAGATCATGCCTGCACAACTTGGTCGACTTCTTTGAGTCAGTCACCAGAGCTGTGGATGAAGGCTAGGTGGTTCACACAGCCTACCTTGATCTGGCCAAGGCCTTTGATACCATTCCCCACTCAGGAATCATAGAAAAACTCAGTAAGCTAGGCATCAACCCCTATAAGACTAAGTGGGTTGCAAACTGGCTCACAGATAGAACCCACAGTGTGAAAGTAGCTGACTTCAAGTCAGACTGCCGACCAGTCACGTGTGGAGTCCCACAGGGTTTGGTTCTGGGCCCTCTCCTGGTTGGTATCTATTTCTCTGAAGTCCAGGTCAATATGAAGGGACTCTGGCTGACAAAGTTTTTAGATGATTGCAAGTTGGGAGCTATTATTAACTCTCCACATGATGTTGACATCCTACAGAAAGGCCTCCCTGAGACCAATGACTGGTGTCAGAACCATGGCTTTAAGCTCAATGCCAAAAAATGTGTCATCATCCCCTTTGGGAAAAACCCAGTTCCCATGAATTACCACAGTGATGGTAGCCCACTGAACACAGAAGGCATTATAAGAGATCTGGGAACACAGGTTGACAGCAAACTCTCTTTCGACCACCACATTGCCACTGTAGTCAGAAAGTCATTCTGTGTGGCACATCTCATTACTAAGGGTTTTGCATCCAAGAAAAAAGAGGTCATTGTCTCCCTCTGCTCTTCCTTCATTAAGTCAATCATTGAAAAAAATGCCCCATATGGCATGTACCTCACTAGATACCTGCAACAACTGTAGAGGCTGCAAAAGTACCTCACAAAAAGGATCCTAGGCTTTAAACACTTGCCCTATATGGGCAGACTCAAAAAACTCCAACTATTCTCTGTCTCATATCGTCTACTTAGAGGTGATCTCTGCTTGACTTACAAAGCCATGTCTGACCCAGCTCTGATAGAAATGCTACATCTAAAAAAATTGCCAAAGGAAAGAATACACAAAAACTGTAACCAAAACAAAGACCAGTCGAGGATGCAAGATGTCTCTGTATGCTTAAAAATGGAAACAAATCCAATCCACAAAACACTTTTATTAGCAGAACAATCAAAAGCTGGTAAGCGCTTTTGTTCCACAAATACAGAACTTCATCAGACAAAACACACTTAAAACCACTGGTATTTAAACTAAATTAAGGTAATCACATGAGTAAAACATAGGGTGTGAATAGAAATTATAATACATCCTTTATAACAGTTTTCACTGTAGACAGCCTTGATTTTAAAAAACATTTTGGAGAAAAATTGGACCATACTTAGAAAAGATAGGAGCCTAAGACAACATGTAGACACAAGGCCCACCATAACATATAGAAGAGGCAGGAATTTGAAGAGTTGTTTTGAAAAGAAACAGAGTTCTATGAAAAATAATGATGGTTATATGAACAAGTGTGGCATGTGTCATTTCTGTAAATATATAAAGGAAGGATATGAATTTGAAATAAATAACATTACTGTTAGACTAAAAAGGAAATATAATTGTAACACTGAAAGGGTAATATATTGTGCTTTGTGTGAACAATGTGGGTGTTATTATATTGGCAAAACAGATAGAAAATTGAGGAATCGTGTTTATGAGCATTTATACGAAATAAGAAGAAAAAAAGAAACAAATGCTCTGAGTAAGCACCTCATGGAGAATGAAGGGCACTCCTTTCAATTTTTTGTTATAGACCATATCAAGGGGGTGTGGCTATGAAATGTGTTTTACTCATGTGATTACCTTAATTTAGTTTAAATATCAGTGGTTTTAAGTGTGCTTTGTCTGCTGAAGTTCTTTATTTGTGGAACGAACGCACTTACCAGCTTTTGATTGTTCTGCTAATAAAAGTGTTTTGTGGATTGGATTTGTTTCCATTTTTAAGCATACAGAGACATCCTGCATCCTCGACTGGTCTTTGTTTTGGTTACATCTAAAGAAATCCCAATCCCTCCACACCACATGCTCCAGAGACCTCATCCTCATTATCACAATCAACAGAACATGCTGGATGGACAGGTTCATAACCCAAAGACTGCCCATGCTATGGAACAGACTTCCCATACATGTCAAATAGAGCACTTCACTGCCCCTCTTCAAGAGAAATCTTGAGTGGATGGGAAAAAGAAAGTTCATCCCAGGGATCACTCCGGTGGTGCTACTCAACAGAGGCACTGGGAACTAAGGTCGGGTGGCACAATGCCAGGTTAATCCTATGGGCTAGGCTTGTAAAGGCTCCATGGCCATTAGCCTAGTACACACCTATGAACCTAAGAATCTACGAATCGTGGAACTGCACAAGATGCAAATACAGTGAAAGTTTTGAAACATGAGGAGAATAATTCTAATATGACTTCCCTGCTTAATTTAGCAGAAGCATGTTGGTATCAAGCAGGAATGGAAATCAAACCAGAAGTAGACAAAAATCAGGCAGCAATAGAATATACCAAAAAAGAAAAGAAAGAATATAAGGTGAAGGATTGGATGACAAGGCAAGTAATGTGGAAAATGCATAAATGTAGTTGCAAGTATACAAAACTCATGGAACAAGATCATGTTGACCAGGGTTGAACACAGGGATGTTTATGGAGAGGTGACTTTAAACCAAAAGATGAAAGGTTAACATTGGCAGCCCAAGGTAGTGGACTACATGCACATCGGTTTACAAAGTCTATTGAACATGTTGGAGAAACAGACAAATGCAGGTTTTGTAAAATAGAATTGGAAACAGTCATGCATCTTGTTGCTTGTTGTGATATACTAATGGCAGATGGACTATATACTGAAAGGCATAATAATGTGGCAAGACTGTTGCATTGGGGATTGTACAAATATAATAATATTGAGGTATCTGAAAAACACTGGAAACATTAGCCACAAAGCATCGTAGAAAATGTTGAAGTTTGTATCACATGGGATCATCCATTGCCAACAGTTCAAAAAATAGATGTGAGAAAACCAGATATACTAGTCCATGAAAAGAAGACAAAATTAGCATTGAGCATTGAAATTCCTAATCCACTGACTATAGTGTCTTATATACAGAGACAGAAAGTTATAAAACACTAGGATTTGCAGGCAGAAACAAGGGCAATGTGGAAGAAGGATACCCAGACAATTCCAGTAGTAGCAGGAGCAACCGACGGGTCTTATAAAAAAAAAATTACAGTCGTACTTAGATATGTTACTGATACAGGTAACTCCAAAAGAATTACAGAAGGATTCATTACTGTTGAGATTGCAGGTGCTGTGAAGAGCACTTCTGGCTAATATCAGTGATTGAAACAATACTAATTTCATGAAATTCAGTAACACTTTGACTTAGGAATGAGGTAAATTCACATCATTGTATTAGAAACCCAAAAGATTTGGGGAAATTAAAAATAATTTTATATATATATATATATATATATATATATATATATATATATATATATATATATATATGTATATATATATATATATACAAATATAGACAGATAGATGGATAAATATAGATATATAAAGATATATTATTTTCTTATTTCACCATTTGTTAGCCTTGTATATGGGTTGCTCAATAAATTAATTTCAAACATGACCTAGGCTACAACAGCGGGTGTAAATGCAAAGTCTTTTTTTCCTTCATAAGACTGGCTGGATGACACCCTGAGCTGCAAGTGATTAGCCAATGTTTTCATCTGCTGAGAGCACAACATAATGCTAGGTGAGATATATGTCTCAATCATTCCTGTCCAGGTACCCCAGTTGGCCCAGTTGTTCCCAGTAGTGTGTCAGGAAGTAGGGAGTAGACCAGTTTGCTGGTGCTGCTTAGCAGACTATCTCTTCCAATTGGAGCACTCCCTCCATCTTTGCAGTTCTACAAACTCTGCTGTCTGCTGCATGATGAGGGGCGCTTGCCCCTGCATTCACATTTAATTGTCTGCATATGTACTACAGCAGCAGATCCATGCAATTTCATGTTTCACTAGTGCAGCATCTAGTACTCCTGCTAGGTGTCACCTACATGGTAAGCAAGAGCCTCCTCCAACCCCCCCGGATGGGCTGGCCCACAACTGCTTCTCATTTCAAGCATCCCCAGCTATCTTCATCTGTGTCTTCAAGTTCGGGTCACAAATGCAAAATCTTAATATATGGAAAATTTAGTGCATCAAATCAGCCATCATGTTTTCTCAGGGTAAAAACCTACATAAACATGGGCAGAACATGCATGCTATACAAGGTCAGTGAGTAGGAGTCAACCTTGAATCCTGGAGTTGTCAAGCAGAGTTCCTTTGAGTGAGACACCATGCTGCCAAAATTTAAAAGTTAAAGAAAGTACAGTCATTAAAGGGTGCCTAATGTCTCAGGCTCATACCTCTGAATTGCCAAGATTTTTACAGAATGTCCATATTTTTCCCTCATATTTTTGGTCTGTTCCTCATAAAATCTGTGATTTTCTGTATTTTTGGGGCAAATCAGTGAGGACTGAATTCACTAAATAATGACAGGCATTTGAGTTTCTGACTTCATATCCTTCAGAAAATGCATAGTAACACAAAACCTTTTATTCTAGCAACTTTTAAGTTTATAAGAGCAATATTTAAAATGTGCACCTATTTTGGGGGCTTTGTCCCCCCCATTATTTTTGGCTTTATTTTATTTAACATTTGTTGACCGGAAGAGTCCAACTAGGACAGAGCCTATATTCAATGCTAGCCTGGGGAGAAATGCTACAGACGCATGTCTTTGGAATGTGGGAGGAAACCAGAGTATCCAGAGGGTACTCACACAAATGCAGGAAGGGCATGCAGACTCCACACAGAAGACCCCCCCCATCCAAGAATTGAACTGAAGAACCTTGCTGTAAGGTGACAACACTAACTGCTGCACCACTGCACCACCCATCTGGCTTTATCCAGATTTTTTTGTGCTAAGAAGTTGAAAAGCTCTGCTCAGGCAATATACCTATGTGTGACAGAGGGCAGTAGGCATTTGATGGGATGTTATACCGCTAAAAGTTGAACAGTATCAGTGGAACATACAACATACAAGTGTTAAACAGAGGAGCTTAGTGAAAGAGATCACATGTATCATAACAGTGCTTAAAAGGGAAGCATTGTTCACTATCTTGTATCAATAGAACACAATGTGGTTAGATGTATACCGAGAGTGCAAAGCGCACATGGCTATTTGAGAGGCAGCTTGTGATGGATGGATATTCAAAGTATGGAACAGTGTTACTGACATAAGTACATAGTAATGAGCGCATACCTCTCAACTGTACAGATTTTTGCAGAATGTCCAGATTTTTGCCTCATATTTTTGGTCTGTTCCTCATAAAAATTGTGTTTTTTGACAAATCACTGGGATGATCTAAGGATTAAAGTTCATAGGTTCATAGGTAGGTACTACTAGGCTATTGGCTCTAGGTTCATAGATTCATAGGTAGGTACTAGGCTATTGGCCCTAGAGCCTATATAAGCCTAGCCAAAAGGAACCCTGGCTTTTGCCACCCAAGAAAAGTATTTTCCTGTGTCCCTGTTGAGCAGAGCCACAGAGGTGATCCCCGGGGTGAATTTCATATTTCCTATCCAGTCATATAGGTTCATAAGCCTAGCCAAAAAGGTACCCTGGCTTTTGCCACAGAAGAAAATTATTTTCCTGTGCCCCTGTCGAGCAGAGCCACAGAGGTGATCCCCGGGGTGAATTTCCTATTTCCCATGCAATCATCAAGATTTTTCTTGAAGAGTGCTAATGAGGAGCTTTGTTTGATATAGATAGATAGTTTGTTCCAGAGTATGGGAAGTCTTTGGGACAGGAATTTATCCCTCCAACATGTTCTGTTTATTGTGAAAAGGTTTAGGTCTCCAGAGTATGTAGCTCGGAGGGATTGGGATTTCTTTAAGTGGAGCATGTCCAACAACTCTGAGTTTGACATAACTTTGTATGTTAGGCAGAAATCACCTCTGAGTAGGCATATGCAACAGAGTAAAGCTGGAGTTTTTTGAGACGGTCTGCGTAGGGCATCTGTTTAAAGCTGGTAATCCTCTTCGTGAGGTATTTCTGCGGCTTTTCTAGTTGTTGTAGATGTCTTGAGAGGTACATACCAAAAGGGGACATTGTACTCTGAATGATGAGTAGAGGGGAACAATGACCTCTTTTTTCCTGGATGAGAAACCTTTTGTGATGAGCTGTGGCACGTAGAAGGATTTCCTGATCACTGTGGTGATATGATTATCAAAGAAGAGACTACTGTCCACCTGTGTCCCAAGGTCTCTTATCACACTTTCGGTGTTAAGTAGACTACCACCTATGTGGTAGCTCATGGGTAAAGAGTTTTTACCAAAGGGGATGACAAAGCACTTTTTGGCATTGAGCTTGAAGCCATGGCTTTGACACCAGGCATTTGTCTCAGTGAGGACCTTTTGTAGGATGTCAACATCATTAGGAGTTTCGATTATGGCTCTTAGTTTACAGTCATCTGCGAACTTCGTTAGCCAAAGACCTTCTGAGTTAGCCTGCACTTCAGAAGATTAGATACCAAACAGGAGAGGACCCAGGACTGAACCCTGTGGTACTCCACTTGTCACTGGTCTGAAGTCAGATTTGGAGTCTGCTACTTTCACAGTGTGGGTTCTGTCAGTGAGCCAGTTGGCAACCCATCTTGTGACATAGGGATTTATACCTAGTTTAGTGAGTTTATCTATAATTCCAGAGTGGGGGATGGTATCAAAAGCCTTGGCTAGATCTAGATAGGCTATGTGAACCACCTTCCCCTTGTCTACAGCTTTGGTGACTGCTTCAAAGAAGTCTATCAGGTTTAGGAGACATGATCTGCCTTTTACAAACCCAAACTGTGTGGAGTCCAGAGTTTGGAGATTACCAACGCCTTTGTTTATAAGTTCCATGATGATACATTCCATGACCTTGCAGACCAGGCTCATTAGGCTAGTGGGGTGGTAGTTCTCAGGATCTGTGGTGACTCCCCCTTTGTAGAGATGGATAACTGTTGCCATGCACCATTCAGTGGGCATAAAGCCTGAGGTGAGGCTATGATTGAACATGGTGCTTAGGTGGGATGCCAGTTCATTCTGTAGTTTGTGTAGAACACAGCCTGGGATATTGTCAGTTCTCATGGATGCTGTGTTTTTGGCTTTGGAAAGTTTGTTTTTTATCTGTGCAGCCATGATTACAGGAACTTTGCATTCTTCCGATATAGAGATGGGCCCTTTAGGGGGTGAGAGGGGGGTAAAGTTAGCACTGAACCTATCTACCAGGATGTTGGCAATATCAGTCAGTTCTGTATATTTAGTGCCATTGTGCTGTAACTCAGAGCAGATCTGAGTGTTGCCATTGAGATTCTTGACATAGCTATAGAATGCTTTGTGGTTGTCTTTAGAATCAGTGGTGATTTTGTTTTCATAACTAGCTTTGGAGGATTTTATGAGAGATCTCAGCTTCTTACTGAGGATGACCAGGGAGTTCCTCCAATCATGGGATTTTACTCTTTTTTGCAACAGTTTCTTTCTTCTGTTGTAGAGTTTGTTTGTGACAGGGGACCACCAGATTGGCCTCCATTTTTTTGGAGGATAGCATCTTGGTTCTGTTAGGAATAGCACGATCCATGCACTCGTGTAAGTGCTTATAAAGTGCATTTGTGTAGGATTCAGCAGTCATACTGCTATTGTTCATCTGCATGGGTGTCGTGAAGTTTGCCACTTCTGTCTTAAGAAGCGTGAAGTTGGCTTTGGAGAAATTTTTTACAGTGGTTTCCCTAATGGGGTTGGGGGGCAGGGATGTCTGGGGTGATTAGCTTGTGGTCGGATCTGACCAACGAGGAATTGACCTCTGGTGTGGAACACTAGTCACCTATGTTGGTAATGACCCGGTCTAGAATATTGCTGCCCCTGGTGGGGGAGTGGATAAGACGATCCAAGGAGTTAGAATTTATGAATTCCAGAAAACATTGAGCAAAAGGGTTGGTACATGGGTAGTTTTCCTAATTAATGGTGGGGTAGTTGAAATTGCCCATTAGTAGGGCATTGGGTTGTACCCTAATATTTTCCAGTGTATCAAGAAATGAGGAGTAGGAATGCTGGGGCATGGTGGGAGATCTGTAGCAAGTTACAATTTGGATTGCGGTCTTACCCAGAGTTAGTTGCACTTGGAAAATCTCGGATGCATTATGCTGAGCAACTAGCCTGGAGGTTTGGATATCCTTAATGAATATGGACACTCCTCCGCCTTTAGTGTTTCAGTGTTCCAGGTTAGGTGGCCAAAAGGTGTGGTATGAATTATAGCCTGGTAATGCAGGGATGCTCTCTGCAGCCTTGAACAGGTCTCTGTCACTGCACAGATGTTGATGTTCTCCATTTTAAGGAGTGCCTCGAGTCAATGCATTTTGAGGTTTAGACTTCTAGCATTGTGTAGCATTACCCTCAGATTTTGCTTGCTTGTATCTGTTACAGTGGTGAATTTGTCATTTAAACCTTGCCTAAAAAAGGCACTATAGGGGTGGCAAGAGCCTTAGCCAGTATCCGGAATTCCAAGGTGACAGGTGCAGGCCATCTATGGCAAAGCATTGTGGTCTGTCGATCATGTCACCCCAAGCAGACAGATACTGGATCCCCTTATAATGACATCAGAAGCTTAGCCAGTTGTTGAAGTCAATCATTTTGTTCTTGTACTGTGGTATCATTCTGGGTGATGGCAGGATGATACTCAGGGCTAGGGTCATACTTGCCTGGGCTACAAGATCGGAGAACTCCTCCATGTCTCTTTTCATGTAGTCCAGGGAGGTACATCTCAGGTCATTCACACCAACACAGACAATGACAGAGTCATATTTGTACTTGTTGTGGAGTGACCTGAGTGCATGCATTATGCGGCAGATCCTGGCACCCAACAGGCAGCTGACAGTAACTTTCTCCTTGTTTAGCCTGGTGAGTGGAACATCAATATGCCTGACTATAGAGTCACCTGTGACTAGAGTGTTGTGTACATTGTTATGCTTTATGGGCTGTGGTTGAGTGGCACACTGAGTTTGTGGGCTATCTGTCAATTGGGTTGTGTTGGGGGGGGGGGTGTTGCTTGCGTTTCTGCTTTGGCGGTCTCTGTTGCTTGAGCAGATTTTTATTGAGAACCTCCGGGAATGTAGGTGTGTGTTTTGTGTTTCTATGTGTGTGTTTTGGTGGTGTACGTTTTGAGGGACTATGTGATGAGTGTGGTGTGGTGCAAGTGTTTACCTTCTCCTCTTGACTGTCTAGTCCAGTCTTGGGTGAAGAGAGCTTTGCTTCCAGTTTGGCTATATAAGTGCATCTCTCACAGGTTGTAGTGTTGAGTGGTAGGAGGAGAGGGTTGTCTGTGTACATGAGGCAATTGCTGCATTGGCCCAAGATGCACAGATTCATCAGGTAGACAGAAGAAAACACCGGGAGCTGACCCTTAAACATGCCTGGATAGGTGCTTATTTATTAAGCACTAAAAACTGTTTTCCTCTAGACAAGTGAGAAAAGTTGAGTGCTGTAGTAATTTGTAGCTTATTTAGTGCTTACAATGAGTTATGAACAAGTGCTGAGCTCAAAGAAACAGATTTGAGTGCTAAAACTAAAAAAAAAATCTGGCTAGTTCTAAGGAAAATTTTGAAGAGCAGACTTTATGGCGCCAGAAATAGTTTAACCCTAGCTAAGCAGCGATGCATAAAGTCACTAAATAATGATATGCATTTGAGTTTCAGACTTCATATACATCAGGAAAATGCATGCTAGTACAACTCCTGTTATTATAGCAACTTTCTAAGCTTATAAGAACAAAATTTAAAATGTGTCCCTATTTTTGGCCATTTGTCCCCCTATTATGTCAGGCTTTGTTCAGATTTCTTGTGGCAAGAGGTTGAGAGGTATGATGAGCTGTGAAATTTAGAACATTATGAACTACATTTTATTTATTACCCATTTCTGCATACTACAATAGGTTTGCATCTTAATGGAGCTTTATTTTTTTTTTATTGATTTCAGAAAAGTAGAGAAGGCTGTCCTGTTACATGGTGGTACTGGCTTATAATGATGTTAGTACAATGCCCTGTTGCCTGTAAGAGGGGTTATTGTGTTGCTGTGATATGTAGTATCAGTAGTTGGGTGTATACAGGTGACATTTATTTGTGTGTGCGCGTGTGTGTGTGTGTGTGTGTGTGTGTGTGTGTGTGTGTGTGTGTGTGTGTGTGTGTGTGTGTGTGTTGTGTGTGTCTTAATCTGATTTTGTTACTGAGACTGTTGGATGAGGATACAGGAAAATCACAGGTTATGCTCACATCACCGCAAATTTTATTCAGTTGTGATCCTTTGCTACAGAGATTTGATGCAGTTAAATCAGCCTTGCGATGCAGTATAGGTGCCTGTAACTTGCACTGGCACTCTTATTCCTACTGCTCAAATCACTTCTGTATGTCACAGACCTCAGCTACCTGCTCAGTATATAGTGCCAATGCACTTCCGCACCCTTGACTCTCAAGTGGATCTTGGCTTGTTCCCTCCAGGTGTTTTTGTGCACTACCTCAGTATAGACTATTTATTTTGCCTGAATCTCCATCATAGTGTTCATTTTGTTGCCCATCATGCAGATAAGTAGGAATGATATGCATAAGTGATAGAATACAGACACATAAAGGATAAATACTGATGTATACCAAATTTAGATCTATGCTAACACTGTAACTAATTCTAATGTATTTACCTGCAGTTTCCCACTGATCCGTACCACAGCATGCTTTTGTAGAGAGGAAAAACTGCACACTCCATTCAAGGTGGGAGATTTGGCTTCTGGCAGTTTTATCTACGTAACTGTGACTGGACTTCCAGCATCTTGACTGCAGTGAACTCATTGCCTCACTATGGTGGGTAGAGATGTCAGGACAAGTTACTTACTGTAAAGATCATTGCTTTAATATTGCATTGGAAGCATGCAGACTGCCAAATTATTGTCTTTGTCTGCTAGAATGAGCCTGCTACGGCAAGTGTGAACCTCATGGTGTAGGGTATGGATTTGTTGCAGGTGGCCTGTCAGCATCCTTGGCATCTATGCTTCTCCAAGATTTACCATATTTTAATATCTGTTATCTAATTCTGGGTTGTTCTTTAGGCTGTTTATGTCTTTATCCCTCTTGCACACGAGTCTCATTTAAGTAGCCTAAAATGTAAATAATAACACACATATGGGCATATTTATGTTTACTGACTTTGTAAAATCTTAAAACCTTCTTTCTCCTCTTACACCAGTTCCTTTTTATGCCAATGTAACAGATTTGAAATAACTCCTCTCTTTTTAACAAAACTTATCCAATTTGACACATCAGCTCTTGTGTTTCTAAATTATATAATTTCCCTTTTACCCTTTACTACACTAGAAATATATTCTATGGTCTGTGAAGTATAAAGCTACTTATAAAGCTAAATACTAATATTCTGTGTGGGTCTATATTAGAACATCGAAGTTTCAAAACTTCAAATGTTCTAATATCGACCCCTATTCAGAGAAAGCTGAAAGCATCGAACATACAAAACAGCAAATTTTTTCCTAGGGAAAAAATTTGCTGCTCCAAAACACATACACACAACACAAGCACACCAAACAAACAGCAATCCACACACATACACCTAAAATCTTACACCTAACCCTACACACACCACTAACTATCCACTTACCTTAACCCAAACCCTAACCCTAAGGTCCGTCACTATCGCACACTCACCTCACCCATGCCCCAACCCTAACTCACCTACCCCGCCCTAACCATCATGTCCACACAATCGCACACATACCTAACTTGCACCCTAACCCTAACTCACCTAACCCACCTAACCCTCAAGTTCACACAATCACACACATACCTAACCTGTGCCCCAACCCTAACTCACCTACCCCACTCTAACCCTCACATCCACCCAATCGCACACATACCTAACCCTAACTAACCTAACCCGCACTCAATCGCACACTTACCTGAACCCGACCCATAACTTTCCACCACAGCACTGAAAATACCGAAGCAACAGAAATGGACAACCAAATTCTTTCCCTAGGAAAAAATTCGGTTTTCTGTTACTTTGATATTTTCAGCTTTTGCTGAATATAGATAGATATTAGAACATTTGAAGTTTTGAAACTTCGATGTTCTAATATAGACCCTTCTGTGTGTTCTCCTTTGTCTGCATGGGATTGCACATGCTCAGATCTTGTCTCTGAATTACTCTTACATAGACTAACAAGTGTATGTCCATTATGAGTACTACTCTTAGGCAAAAAATACCAAACTTACACAGCATATACCAGCTTTCTGAATTCCACTTAGTATACAGAATTTGTATTTCATTGAATTTGCAACAACTGTATGAACTTTGTTAACGTGTTTATAATGTGTTATTTTTAACTACTCACTGAGTTATTTCTTTGTATATGCTTTGTTTTGCACTTTGCTGTGTCCTTTGTAACTTTTGGGGCTTTTCCTCCCAGGCTTCCACTGAAAAGGGGAACTGCCCAGTCAAATTATCTTGGTAAACAAGCATCAAAAAATAAATAAAATGAATACATTTGATTTACAACATTTGACTTATTAAAATACATTGAGATTTCCATTTGGAACTTGGCTTCTCCCTTTATTATAGCTGTTCTTTTCATCAATAATGGCAATTCTTCAGTTAAAAGGCCTTAACACATCAGAAGAAATATTAGCACTGCAAAGACTGTGTCATACACTACTGTCATTTCCAGACTCCTGCTCTCACACTTATAGGTTGCTCATTGCCTTTATGAAGCAGATACATACTAGCGCATTTTAATATCTTGTAATTGTCTCACAGTGAAATGTAGATTCCATCAGCACATCGACCAAGTTAATATGTACCTTCTGAATGTGATACTTCAGTTCAGTGTATCTACATTTCTACCAGCTTATTTGTTTTAGGATACCCGTGGGTGTACGTTTAAGTGACTGGTTATCTTATGTAACATGTTTTCTAGTTACAAGATTTAAGCTGCTGTTGTACAAAATTAGCCAATTCTGAGGGAATTTTCAATGAAAATACTTAACTCTGTTTCTCAGTAAATGAATGGAGCTACTCAGAAGGAATCGTAGCTTGACCTTGTTGTGATAAAAAGCATGACTGAAATTAAGGGATGTGGCTTGATGAAGATTAGATATGTTTACGTGCAGACATAGCACATACATGCCTGGTATAGTGCTACATAATGAAGCTGTGCAAATAAGAAAATGACAGTCAACATGCAAGTGACTATACTATGAGTGATCATGTGATCCAGTAGCAACAGCACTGAGATTTCATGCCTGATATGATATGCATTCACATGTGCATCAAAGTGACACATGCACTAAATGGGCACATATGTCACCCCAAACAAGGGCTAGACAGCAAAGTGTCAACTGGTTTTATAGTACAAAATTGGAAAGAGAGGGGGTGATACAACAGGCAAAAAGGGGGGAAGCAAACAGGGGGACACAGAAGGAGAAAGTAAGGAAGGAAGGGAGAAAGAAAAAGAAAGAAAGAAAGAAAGAAAGAAAGAAAGAAAGAAAGAAAGAAAGAAAGAAAGAAAGAAAGAAAGAATGGCATGAGGGTGGGGAAAGTAGTGTATTCATTTTTATCTTGAGAGACAGGTGTCCTGTCAGTCTTTTTCTGATAAGATATCAGAAGAAAGGTAGAGTGGGATGGAAACACGGGGAGTTCTGGGTAGGAAGGAGTATATAAGGATGACAACAGGTGCAAACAGACAAGCATAGAATTCAGAGAAAGACTGACAAGGGATGTACTGTTTCAAAGAGAGGCCAGAAAAGAGAACTGCAGACAGAGGGGTGGGTAATACAGCTGGTGATGTGGCAGAATAGAAAACAAACAAAAGAGATGGGTGATAAGCACCATGATGGAGGATAAGGTTGGAAAATGAAAACCTGGCAAGTAATCCCAGTGGAGATACTGCTCAAAAGTCAAGCACCTTTATGGCTAGTATGAAGGGCAGGTTCTGCCTCTCGTGGCCTGATGGTAAGAGCTGGGTGGCAACACAACACTACTAGTTTCATGATGAGGAACTTCAGGGATAGAAAATGTATACTGAGCCACCTGTCCACCTTAGCCCTTGCAGTCATTGTACTTTAGGCCCTGTGACAAAGGAGGGCCTCTCTATGCCTATTCATTATATTTCTTCCCCTCACTGTAGTACAGGAAAAAAATCACATTGATCTTAAAAAAAATCACTTTAATGAGCACAGTATGCGCATGTCATTGGAATGCAGCTTTACCTATACTTTCATACCTACTGTGCTATTACGCAGCAAAAAGAATGAAAAAGTACTGTAGTATGAAGGCCATCTCACCTTAATCTCTTCTTCCCGCTGTTGGATAAGGTCTGGGTAGTGCCTTGACAGATATCTCTGCTTATGCCAGCATTGTTCACAGGAGCTGGTAATTACTGTGGCATCACAGACCGCTTAGGAAAACGAGTGCCAGGCATCCACCTCGTACATGGAACCCTCATAATTATTTTTTTTAACAGGTTTGCCCCATGCTGCATGTACAGCAGGTACAAAAGATTTGTGTGCCCCTATAAACCATCCCAGAGCCCTGCCACACTCAGATCCTGCTGAAGCCATGCCCACTTGCTAAGTCTAGTCCAGGTCACCGGGTCTAACGTCACCCACATTGTGGATATCACATGATGTGCAGTGACAGGCAGCACAGTAGTAAGATGCCCATATATGGTAGCATGATGTATGTGGATAGTAGTGCAGGAAGTGGATAACAGCTGTGCAGGCAGTTTCCACTGGCATACGTATCCTACATACCCAAGCATGGCTATGATGGTAAGCAGGGTAATGCAATGACATGGTCATTGAGATGATGCAAATGTTTAGTTGCATGGCTGAGCTACACAGCCAAACACACCTTAATTAATTACAATGTTTGTACAAGAGGAGGACCTGGCAGCATGGTGGTAAAAAATAGGACTGATAATACATTGCTTTATCTGTGAGATTCACACAACATCATGCTATGTCACCTTGTTAAAATAATTGCTGTTCAATGAGTTATTTTATAATGTACTACAAAGCATGGTGACCATTATGTGAAAGATTGGGTTACCTATTACAACTGCGAAACTGCACTTGCGCGAATACAGAAACGTCGACACATATTGAGCGAACCACGAAAACACCGAACGTCCTGAAGTGCGAAATTCGAAATGTTGAATCATCATAGTTGGCTCTTCTCCAGTATAGCTCCTTAAGGTAAGTGTGCAATAGTTACGGAGCTTAGGGTTAGGGTGCAGGTTAAGGTAAGGGCATACATAGTAATATATGTAAGCTTTAGTTTAGGGTTAGAAGTAGGGTTTTGTTAACTGTTTATATGTGGATTATTTATTTTGCTTGAGTATAGCTCCTTAACGTAGTTGTGCAGTAGTTATGGACCTTAGGGTTAGGGTGCGGGTTAAAGTAAGTGCATACATAGTAATATATCTAAGCTTTAGTTTAGGGTTAGAAGTAGGGTTTTGTTAATTGTACGTATGTGGATTATTTATTTTGTTTGGGTAGGTAGTAGATAGCAGGCAGTGAGGTTGGCCAACTATGCCGATTCTACATTTTGAATTTCGCGGTTCAGGACGTTCAGTGTTTTCATGGTTCGCTTAATATGTGTCGACGTTTCTGTATTCGCATATGTGAGGTTTTGTGGTTATAATAGAGACCTGAAAAATTGTGCTAAAATGAGTAATAAACTATAAAAATTAGAGCAAGTGCTGTGGTCTTCCCTCACTGTAACAGTTTTTGTAGCATCATGGCACACACCACATGTATCCTGCTACATGTCTCTGTAGCATACTGCAGAACACAACTACATGTTCAATGATGTTCCATTCATCTGCAAGTGTGGTGTTGTGGTCCATCTGCACCACTATCTGGGCCTACTTCTCGAGGTCATCAGCCTTAGCTCCAAGACAACTGTAGCACTGCCTGCAGCACATAATAGCAGATATCTATACAAATGTTCTGCTAATTATAGTCATGTGACTGGACCTTCATGCCATCTAGGGTTGACAGTGTGTGTACGTACTAAACAGATGACCCTGTGGAAAGAAATGACCATTTAACTCGAACATGTGCCAGATGTTTGAATTATATTAACTACCAGGTTAGTACACAAACATGTTGTATATAATACCCTGTGTACTACAAACCATCTGACAACTGATTTAGTGAAATCCCTTCCTGTTTATAAACTGGATGCCAAGTTGCGCAGGTATGTTCCTGATAGCAATGCAGGTAAAGTCAGTGGTTGCTAAGACCTCTGGAAAATGGGTTATGCTGTAGAAGGCCTGCATACTGGTGTTTCTCTCCTCAGCTCTCACTGGAAGACATACTGTAGAAGGCCTAGTGGTATTTCTCTCCTCAGCTGTCAGGGGAAGCCATATCTGTTCCTCCACATGCATCAGAAATACATTTAGAAACTTGTGTTCATTTTGTGAGGATGATGCCTACAAAACTCCTAGTATACCCCAGCTGGAAAATGAAATGTCCCTGTAGCCAAAATGGATAAAGCTACATAAACCTTTGTGTCCACTGGTACAGGCATTCCATACATCTTCCTTGATCCCATGTAAGGACAGCACCAGTTTACTAGCTCCTGTATGATATCGTTGATCACACAATTGTTGTTGACTATGTCTTGGTCATGAAAGTGTTGGTATATCAGCTGATAATGGACTATTCTGCACACACAGATGGTTGGGGCATGCAGCATCATGGACACTGACTACCAATGTGGCCACTTACAGGGCCAGCCTTTGGCCAACTGGTGCCCTATGCAAATGGGCTCTACAGCTCCCCCATACAACACCACTCACTGCCCCTATCGTGGTCTATCTACACCTTACAGATTAATTTTTTTCTTTGTCTTACTCTTTAGTTTTACATATATTCATTCAACACATTTTAAAGAAACTATTTCTTTACTACAAAAAATTAAACAAATAAATACTGGAAGAGCACCCCTGCTAGAGTGGTGCCCTAAGCAGCCGCATAGTTGGCATAAGCTTAAGGCCGGTTATGCACTTACATAAGCTGAATGGATACAGTTTACTTTTTCCTTAATATCTTAGAATGAGTGAAAGTGCTGTTCACCAAGAAATGATGATACATGGATAAGTTGATCACCACAGCTCATTTTGCATATTTCAAGTTTTTAAATCAAGCTTCCATGTTTGCTTTGATCATTTGCATAAGCAGGGGCTCACATTAGCACAGTGACACTAAATTATATCTCATAGTGCAGTCCTCTGCATGTGATGTATACTATGTCATATTTTTCATTAGTGCAATTTCACCACGTCTGTGAATCCCTACACCTCCCTGCATGTTACAGATCAGTATGCCTTTCCACATAATGAAGTTTGCTATTTGTTTTTGAATACCCCATTATTATTAATCTCTCTGTCAGGCTTTTTTATTCATAGGTTCATAGGTTCATAGGTTCATAGGAGAGTACTAGGTTAATGGCTTAAGAGCCCTTACAAGTTTAGCCAGTATAATCTGATTTTACCCAGTATATAACAGTTAGGGGCCAGAGGATGTCATGGATTTGTTCCTATGCACTGAGTATCTTACAGATTGCCCCTGTCCATAAGGGGCAATATAATGTAACATATATGAAAAAGAAGATGGTGTATTATAGATATGGATATATAGCATAGAAAAAAAGTAGTGAAAACTAAACAGAAACCGTTAATCATTTATTAATCCTAAAAAAACTGAATAAGACAACTGAGAAATATTTAGGTGCTGATATGTGACACAATAAATTATTTGTAGGAATGACAATTAGACATTTTGTGCCATCTCCCGTGATCTAAAAGCTTTATTAAAAGAATGTTTGTCTGATTGTGTTGAGCTTATCAAGGGCATAAATTTGTTTTTGTATCAAGGGGAAAAGTATACCTGACCAAATATAGTTTCATCAAGGCAACTAAGCAGCAATATTTAAAAAGATACTTAAATATTAGTCTTCATCAAATGATATTACTAAACTATGTTTAACTTTAAAATTTAAACTTAAGATGTACAAATAAGGACAGACATAACACAAAATCTTTAAAAATAAAGGAGGATCAGAGCCCGTAGGAATAAAACTCTCACCCTTTCTTGCCCTTCAATAATACAGAGAGTGAGACATGAAGTTTTAAACCCTACGTTTATTGCCCTTCAGAAGTTCAGGGATGGTGGCTTAAGAAAGTGTGTTTCCTAGTGGTGAAAAGAATCTTTCAATGTCAGTATATAGCTTCGACTCAACAAGGCACAGTACAACTATGCTACTGTTCCATAAAGAAAAATAAACAACAGCAAAAATACATGGCTCATCAGGGAAATAATAAAAGTCATCAATGTAAAGAGTCAACCAGAAAAAATCAGAGATTTCTGAAACAATTATCAAAGGTCTCAGACTTTTTAATTTGTCTAAATATCATTTCCTGTGTGTTCATTACAAACTAGACTAATAGTTTTGTGTGGATATTAAGGCAAGAATGTTAATCTCAGAAAAGATTAAACAATTATTTTTAACAGTCCAACTCACTGTAGTAAAAGTTAATTTATATATAATGACACCAATAACATGCTGAATGTCTAAAGGCTAAGTACTATGGAAGTACAATTAGTCTAGGAGCACAAAAGCAATGAATCATTTACAATAATCATGCTATCTCAGTCTCTCCAGTTTAAAAACTTATATCAGTTATAGTTATGTAGTAGGGTTCATAAAAACACGATTTATTTAAAAATGGTCAGAAAAGGTAGAATGATCACACAAAACATGCTTCAGCTCATAAAACACATACTACATTATCATGCTAGGCCAGAGCAATATTATGCTATGTGACAAGGTAAGGGACACTGATTAAGATAAGGGCAATGCAGATGAGGTCATTCTTATGAAGGAAGCACAAATTGTTGTTGAGTCTTTTGGCTTTTCCCGGTTAGGGGTCGCCACAGCAGAACTCCGGTCCGCTGATTGGTAGTTGATTTTTACGTGCCGAGTTACCAGCCCTGATGCACAACCTTCAACGAAGGCATGCCCATTCACACATATCTCCATGCAGAAGACGCTCTAGCTGAGAATCGAACCGGACAGCTTCTTACTGTGAGGTGACAACGCTACCACAGCACCACCACCGCGGGTATGAAGGAAGCACAAATGATTACAGGAAACACAAAAGGCAGCATGATCTTGTATGACAGAAAGTGGACTATTTAAAATGTTATGCACAGGTGACAGGAGAGAAATAATGGTTTCAGTAGTGAAAATCTTGTAAATGCTGGCTTTGGAGAATGGATAAAATACTGTTGCTTCAAATGTCATGCATTTAGTCACACCTTAATGACACTGGTAATATTTTAATTTATTTTATTTTAATTTATTTATTTATTTATTCATTTCTTGAAATTTGATTACTGGGAAAGTTTGATTGCGTAAGAGACAATTTGCAGTGGAGGCCCAGGGAGAAAAGCTCCAAAGTATTACAAAACATTTTAAGAACAATAATTTTACAATCATCAAAAATAATACAAAATACATCTAATGTTTAAATAATTATACATAATATGAAAACATTGGTTAAATATAAGTACAAATTATATGACAATGGTTTAATATTTAGAGAAAATGTAGCTAGTTTATAGAGAAATTAATTAAAGGTAAATGAATATAACACAAACAAGAACTGCAATATGAAGTGAGAGAAAAGCATGCATATGTTTAGATAACTCTTTTTATACTAATCAGACAAGACTGCGTTGGCTGAGAAAAGATCACTACAATTATGCTGGGTACATTATGTCTTTTTTCATGTCAACTTCTGGTCAGTTAGATAGTATGGCTGAGTTATCTCACTAGGGACAAGGTTACATCAATACTCTGCATCCAAGACTGTCCGGTAATGTATAGCTGGCACAGTTAGCACAGACCAGTCATTTTCATTAAGAATAGCAGCAGCAGTCCTCATCTGCTTGTTGCTGCATAAAGAAGACAATATGATGTTCTACACCAAGGGTGTAGCGAGGCAAACTCTTTGTACTCTACGGGGCAAATTTTTCTAAACATTACTTAGAGAATCCAGGCTTTTTAGGCCATACTATGTCCACAACTGTCTAAATTAATGTCTTCAATAAAAGTTTCATATATTACAAAATATCTGTTTAATAGTTTTAGAAAGAAAGTGATGCACACATCTGTTAAGTGTCGGGGGGTAGCGGGTCAGTTTTAACTGTCAGATGGGTTGGGGTGCAGCAATAAGGGCACATAAGTACAAAATTAAATTCTCTGGCTACACTCCCATTCCACACTACAAAAGCTGATGTACTGTTACCAGTTCCATGGTTGTACAGGAATAAAACCCTCCCAACAACACAGGCAGCCTAACATCCCATAGCAGCTCAGGCTACTGTTGAAGCTGTTGGGGATGGTGATGAAAATAGTATCATGGCATTGTAGGCTCACCTCTCCTTAAGGGAGTGCTAGATGCACATGCTATGGAGCATTCTCATGTGGTCGAATCCCAGGTGAAGATGCTATAGCAATCTTCAGAGGTACGTCACTTGCAGAACGGACTGGCAGCCACTGTGTGCAAAAATTTTACATTAAACCCTGACTGAGTTATTGAACATGGAGATTACAAGCAAAAAAAACAAACAGACAGACAGACACTGATGGCTACCTAAATACAATCCGATCTCTATTATCTCTCACTCCAGTACTGTTTATTTATTTATTTATTCTATTGTATTTATCTTTGTTTACTGGTAAACTCTGACTGGGAACAGTTCTTTTTCAATGGAGGCCCATGGAGAAATCCTCCAGTAAAAGTTATATTTTTAGTTTTACATAACAATCAAGAACATTCAATTGTACACCTATATAGTAAAAGTAGAATTAGACAGGAGCTAGGTCTGCTAGAGACCCCCATCAGTGTTTATGTTAAGAATTAATGACCCAACAAATCATAGAACAGTTTTAAATCAGGATTTTTCTTATTACAATTTCAAATGTAAATTGTCAATTTAGGCAAGCTCTTTTGTCATTGCTGACCTTTTTCCTTGTGAAAGCAGTCCATCTGGTGGTACGAAATGCTGCCATTAGGGAAATTAGCAGATAATCAATTGAAAATTTTGCTCTTCACTTCTCAGCAGATGAAATTCTGAAAAGTGGTTTGAGTATTCCATCTGTAATAGTAAAACATGGCAATCTCCCAGAATTATTTTTGTTTCAGCTAGTAAAATATATAATAGTTTGTTGTGATGCCCATATATATATATATATATATATATATATATATATATATATATATATATGATAGAGTTTGCTCTTACTATACATATATATATATATATATATATATATATATATATATATATAGTGTGTGTGTGTGTGCATATATATATATATATATATATATATATATATATATATATATATCAACTGAACCCAAAAGAAAAAAAATGAGTTATACATTAACTAAATAGTACATTAATTTTGTTAGTTTTATGACCATCTGATGACATATATAGTTTATTGATAAATATATACATATTTAATATAAGAATTCAGTAAATACATGCATTTCATAATATCAGCGAAATTATATTTTATACTTTGATAGTGTCTCACCTCAATGTTTGATGTAAGCAGTCTTTTAACTTTTTTTTACTTAAAGACAACTCTGAAGAAATATAAACACATTTGGATAAAAATGGTAGGTCATGTAACATGATGTTGTATGTCTTTGAAGCTGCAAATGGGTCATATAAAAATTATCAAACTACAATGTGTCTCACTGACTTGAATGAGCTTCAGTCTCAAAACCGATGTGTGCTATTGTGCTTCATGCTTATACTTAACACACACAACATCAAGGAAGAATACAATTCTGCATTTGATCTGCACAAACCGTTCATCTTGGAGCAAGCCAGCGAATTACATTTATTAAAATAATGAAACCTCATTTCCATTAGCTGAAATTCCATGTGTTATTCTAGTGATTGTTAATCTAGTTTCCAGTCAGCAGACTTATTCTGTTTGTAATTTTTTTTGGTTAATGCAAACAGATCAAAAGCATATGTGCATGTGTCTCTATGACAGACAAAAAGCAAATGTTGCAAATAAAAAACTGGCAAGAGAAATTCAAGTTTTGTTGAAACAGTAACCTATTCTAAAATGTCAGATGCTATGAATTTGTTTTGTTTTTGTACTTAGAACCAATTTTGCAACTTTACAGGATTTTTGTGGAAAATGCAAAAACAATGGCTTTGATTACAAAGTCACAAATACAAGGCATTAGTCCAAATTCCATAATGTTAGAGGAATACGGTGCACTTCACCAAGTTCCATACAAAAGTTGTGGATAAACAACTAATATGCTTATATACCTTAGTGTGCATAGAATAACATAGCATAAAACAGATGTAGCCAGCAGGGCTGGCTCACTCTCAAGAAGTCAAGTGATATCTGCATAGGTCCTAACAAGTGGTTCATAAACCGGGCTGTGCATTATCAATGCCCATCAATCTATAAAGTAAAACATATTTAAAGACAATTACAGATTTCATCATAATGCTTATAATAATATATGGAATCTGATGTAATCTGTAGAATTCCACACATGAAATTAATTAAGGCAAAGGGCAATCACGACCACTTCACTATGGCTAACAATAGGTAACAATGAGTGGGGGACCCATATGGGGGATACAAGGAATGCAAACAGCCAAGTAAATAGGGAGATAGAAAAGCAGATGTGGGGTGAGGGTGAAGAAGAGGGACACACATGAGGTATGCTGAAACAGGAAAGTCTGAGGGACAGACAGAGGGGCATGGGTATTTTTGAGGGGAGGTGGGCTTCATTTTTCTTCAGAACAGAAGGAATAGAATACACAGAGAAAGAGGAGAAGAAGGGGGAACTGCAGAGATAAACATATAATAAATAGAAGACATGACAGACAAAGGTTGGAAATAAACATAAAGGACAGGTAAATTACACAGATAGTACATGTACAACATAGGTGAATGCAAATGGACAAACAGAGCAGGGATGCATTCCAGCCAAGGTACAATGCAGAAATACATATGTACCTATGCATTACATAGTGCTGAGATGTTGGAAACCATGTGACAGTCATACCTGAAGCTGTATGACTGTTGATAGTTGTAGGTTGTCGTGAAATAAATGGTGATTGCAGTGCGCAGTGAATAATAAATCCAATCAAGTTTGTCAGCAGTGCAAGTATTAGCAAAGTTACAGCACAGATAAGCAAATCCAGGAGAAGATAAGCAGAGGATAGAATAGAACCTGCAACCTTGCATTTGAAAGGCAAACATATAAGCACAGTACCAAACAACAGCACTGTAGCAAACCAAGTATGTGCTCATATAATATATAACTACATGTAAACAACCTGAACATACGTGAAATGGACTGCATATGGGAAAGGCATATGTCATGTCAGAGGCAACACATATGTGTTGTCGTATACATATGACCTGCATTGGACGAACATAAATGTATCAGAAAGCAAAGTCAGTACACATGCACACAGCAATTACATGGAATAATAACTGGTTATTAAGGCATAAATAATGCTTGATAAGGAATGCCACCTTTTTCCTAGGAATGAAGTAAAAAAAGTCCTGTTTAGTATTCAAAACATAAGTACAACAGGAAAAAATGACATTGCCTGCATATATCTTGCATGCTTATAATGGCAAAATTACTGCATAAGGTATTGTTGTAACTGAAACTACAGAACTATGAAAATGTACAGAAGGTAAATGTATGCCATGTACATGTGCAACATATATGACAGAGGTCCACATCAATCAGGAAGAGCAAGCAAAGGAAATTTCACACACAATAAAGCTGGACAACTGCATTTAAGAGGATACATTGCATATCTGTATGTTCATCACGTAGAGTGGTATGGAAGTCCACAAACGCTACACTGAAGCCAATGGCTAATGTACATTACACATGGGTAGAGAGCATAGCTGATCACTATAAACATGCCTGTGACAAATTACACAAACACAGTAATGTGCAACTATTAAACAGCAAGCTGCACAGAAACAGAATATAATATTCATTATCCCATGCACACATACATATATAATATATATATATATATATATATATATATATATATATATATATATATATATATAAAGAGAGAGAGAGAGAGAGAGATACTTTCATGGTAACATAATAGAACAGGCACAACAAGCACCCTTTTTTTATACCTTTCAAAAATCTGTAAATTTTGTAGTTTATATTTTTGCACTTCCTCAGATGTTTCTTTTTCCTAACAGATCAAAGTTTCTTGGTCTGTATAATGTTTTTTCACAAATCTGTTGTATTAATGAACACAAATTTTTATTTGAAGCATCTGACAATTTTTTTGTGGATGTATTTTTTTTCCTCTAATTTCTCTTATTCTTTTTGTATATCTTGTGTCTGGAAATTCTGAGTTTGTTGCATAATAGTAACACTGCATAATTTCTTTCTTATCCTCAATAGTCCACTCTTTCATCTTTATGGCTCTTCTTTGGCCTATCGCTTTTTTGTGATTTTTGAGGACTGCTACTACCTTCTACAACAGGGAGGCCATCCTCACCTGGTCCTGGCCTGTCCCCATTGTAGGAATGTTTCTGTATTTTGAGGATTCTACACTGTCATTTTTTCCACTCCAGGCACCTATCAGGATTGGGCACTTGCAGTTAAGTGCGTTCATCCATTAGGACATCATCAGAACAGTTCTGCGGATGTCCTAACTGATGAAAGCGCTTAACTGCAAGCTTATTTTACCACTGTTTATGTTGGAATAAAAGTTTACAGCTATTTTCTCTGGTGTTATTGGCTTCTTGGCTTGGCTAGAAGTGAAAGGGGTTTGGTAGACATGATGACTATTCAGGATATAATGGGGAGTGAGTTTGGGATTAAGCAGATATTTTCTAGATGTGAGGTGTACTGTGAAAGCAGTATGAAGCTATGGGCATAAATTTGAAATTTCTGGCTTAATTCTTGTTTGCAGTAGCCATTTTGTGAAGACCAACACTGTATTATAATCATTTGGTAACTAGGAAATTAAGACTGTGCAGTGGCTAAAGAGATATGATTATTTTCTTCAGTAAGAAAATAATGACAAAAGTACCAAGTAAATACCTGCGTTATAATGTGTAATATGTTAGAAGCAGCAGATAATATGATAATCAGTTTTAGAGTAAGTGAGCAGTAGAAGAAAAAATGCATCTTACATTTATATAATTAAAATCAGTAAATATGAGCTGCCAATACCGAATGGGGTGCACATTACCTATCTGGGGTTGGTAGAGGGAGAGTAGGAGAGAGAAACCCTGTTACGCATGTACTGTTAACTGGGGGAAGGAGTTACTTTCTTGGCCATTAGGAGAGTACATATATTCAAACCATAGCAGCCAGTATGTGACACATGGTTGATGTCCCTTATGTGCAGTCAATTAGAACTATACAATTGTTTTCCATACACAAGGTACAAAATACAATATTCAGCTTTATTTTCATATCACATTTTAGTTCAGTTTAGCTTATTATGATGGGATCACTTTATTTAGCACAGTATTGTGCTACAGTTAGATACTTAAGCCTATATTTTCAGTTCATGCACATAAATATATCGAAGTACAACAACTAATTTGCAAGCCAAATTTTGAGGTTCACCATGTCTTGAAGTTCACCATTGGATTAATCAGTCTGCATTTAACTGCATGTGGCTTACTGGTTTGCAGAGACACACTGGGAGGTTCAAATGACTGTGTTCCAAACTTGGGATACCTAGAGTAAAGAATCTATTGTGTACTAAACTTACAGGCTCATAGTTTCATAGGTGTTTACTAGGCTAATGACCAAAAAGGCCTTTTTAAGCCTAGCCATGCTTCCCAAATGTCTGACAAGTTCTGATACCAATGATAAGTGTAAGTATGGGCCTGGGAGATGAAACATTTACAGGTTACCTGTGACCATTAGAGACATAGGTGCGAAACCAGGGATGAATTTCCAGTCTTCTATCCAATTGTCCAAGTTGCATTTGAATTGAGTTATGGAGGAACTCTGCTTCACATGGATGGGGAGCCTGTTCCATAGCTGTGGTAGTCTCTGGAATACATAACTATCTCTCCAGCAGGTTCTATTTATATCACAGGAAATGTTTAAGTCTTTAGAACGGGTAATTCTGGTGCTGTTTGCTTTGTGGATATACAGGAGGTTCATCAGAGTGGCGTCTGACAATGCCCTGTATGCTAGGCATAGATATCCCTCAAAAGCCTGTAGGAGACAGAATACAGTGATAGGGCCTTGAGGCAGCCTGCATAGGACATATTACTTACGTCCTGCATTCTTTTAGTGAGGAACCTCTGTGGACATTCCAATTGTTGGATATGCCTGGTTAGATACATACCAAAAGGACATTGTACTCAATGATAGGTCTCATGAATGCCAAATACGGTGGAACAATGACTTCCTCGGACTTAGATGCCACACCTTTGTTTATAAGTTGTGCAACATAGAATGATTTCCTCACCACTGGAGACACGTGATGATCAAAAGCTAGATTACTATCTATGTGTATCCTAAAGTTCATGACTACTGGGTCAACTCTAAGGGGTGTGTTGTCAATATGATAGTTACCAGGGATGGATCACTTCCCAAAAGATGCTATTATGCATTTCTTGGCATTTAGTTTTAGTGCATGGCTCTGACACCAGTTGTTTGTCTGTGTCATTCCCTCCTGGAGAACATTTGTGTCAGTGTGAGATTCAGTGACAGCTCCTAATTTGCATTCACCTGCAAATGTAGTCAGCCAGAGGCCACTACATTAGCCTTGACTTTTGAGAAGTAAATGCCAAAAAGTAGCAGCCCAAGGACTAATCCTTGAGGGACATCACTTATGACTGGCCTCTTTTCAGAGGTGGACTCACCAATTCTAACTACTTGGGTCCTGTCTGTCAGCCAGCTGGCTATCCACTGGGTGAAATACAGGTTTGTACCTAACCTCTTGAGTTTGTCAACAATGACCAAGTGGGATATTGTGTCAAATGCCTTAGTTAGGTCAAGCTAGGCAGTGTGAATGATTTTGCCATCATCCATTGCTTTGGTGACCTTCTCAAAGAAGTCCACCAGGTTGAGTAGGCATGACCTGCCCTTGACAAAGCCAAACTGGGTTGGGTCCAGTGTATGAAGGTTTACTATATCTCTGTTTATCATCTCCATGATAATTCTTTTCATGGCTTTAAATATAAGACTAGTGAGACTTATGGGTCTGTAGTTTCCAGGGTCTGTAGATGGCCCACATTTGTACAGAGGGATGACTGTTACCTTTCTTCATTCATGAGGCACGAAGCCTGATCGGCAACTACAGTTCAATAGTTATACCAGAGGCCCTGATAAGTCATGTTTTGTGCTATTTAGAAGGCATCATGGGATATTGTCTGGGCCCATTGATGCAGTCAGTGTTCTTGGTCTTAGAGAGAGCATTAGGTACCTGTTCCCTAGTGATAGTAGGGGGAGTTATATTTGATGATATTTCCTGAGGGAAGGTTGAGGGAGAGAGAGAGGAGTAAATGTGGAGCTGAATTTATCAGCCAGGACATTTCCTATATCTTCTGGCTCAATATAGGTGGCTCCATTTACAATGAGCTTTGCACAAATGGTGTGCTGCCGTTGAGGTTGCGGACATAGCTAAAGAATGCCTTGTGATTGTCTTTGGCCTGGGATGCCAAACTTACCTCAAATTCAGTTATGGTAGACTTTATTTGTCCTCTGAGGTGTTTGTTTAGTTTGATGAGAGTGTTTTTATCCTGCTGGGTGCTGCACCTCCTAATTTTCTGCCATGATCTTCTTCCTCCTGTTATACAGCCAATTGATGTTGTGATTCCACTAGGGTGGCTTGTTTTTTGAGTTAGTTCTGTACTTCTTCCTGGGGGGGCACAGCTGCCTCTATGCAGCTATTAACATGCTTATACAGGGTTTCTGTGAACAGTTCTGCATAGGCATAAGTGTTCGCAGGGATTATGTGGGCTTGTCAGGTTCTCACTTAATAGCAGGAGGTTAGCCTTATAATAGTTACTGAATATTCCAGGTTTAGCTGGGGGTCCAGGTTTTATTTGTATTCAAAGGAGACCATTTGGTGGTCTGACTGTACCAGGGAAGGCATTACAGTAGGGGGTATGCAGCAGTCTCGCATATTAGTGAGGACCAGATCCAGTATGGTTGCACCCCTGGTTATTGTATTGACTATCTGGTCCAGGGAATTCTGTTTATAAAATCCAGGAATCTCATTTGGTGTTATATAGGATTCCCAGGTAATAGTGGGATAACTAAAGTCACCCATGAATATGGTATTGGGTTGGATGGTTAGTGTTTCTAATAAGTTTAAATACATGGTATGGGTTTCCTGTGTCATAGAGGGGGACCTATATCTTGCAAGGAAGTGGCATTGGATTTTACCTATGGTGATTTGAACATGGAGCAGTTGAAGTGCATTGTCCTCTTTGACCAGCCTTGAAGTGTAGTTATTTTTGATGTAAATAGAGACACCTCCACCTTTAGTCTCTGCCTGTGAAGTAGCTGCTCTAAATGTGTAAAATGCATTATAAACTTGCACTGTTGGTGTGCTGTCTGCAGCTTTAAACCATGTCTCAGAGACCGCACATACATCAGCATTCTCTAGGGTAAAGGTTTTGGTGCCCGCCTAGAATGAACAAGAAAGAAACTACTACAGTTTTCATGAAACCAGATTTTGCTCAACATTTATAGAATAATAAAAATGGTAATGGTACAACATCAGAGACCATGCATATCAAGGTACTAGCCAGATTCTGCATAGATAACTATTTATAAATTGTCCAGTCACTATTAGTTACCCTATCTATGTGAGTGTTGGGTTTGCCTCTGAGTGCTTATTGCATAATATTATACAAAGGATTAATGTTGCTGGAAACATACAGAATAATAGAAGAAAAATTAGTAAAAATGTAGAAGTTACATTTGTTGGATGCATATGAGAACATTTTCTACTACGTTTAGTAATTTTTGCATTACATCATTGTAAGGAAACAGGACATACATTACATCAGAGATGTTAGCTTGCATAACAGTATTGTGGTGTAAAAGACATATAGTAGAACAGAGGTGTTAGTTTTGATTGACAGTAAGCTCAAGGAGTTACTAATAAGAAAGCAGAGAAGAGAATCAGAAAAGTGAGAGAGCTAGAGGGCTATAATAGCAAGAGGAAAGGATGCAGGGTGGGGATGAATGAGAGGTGGGGGAGAAGTGGGGGGATATGAGTAGTGGGAAGGATGCAAGAAAGGAGGGACAGTGAAGCAAGGCAGATCTAATCAGAGGGAGTACAGGAGCAAAATCAACTGTTAGTTAAATGCTTTTTTAGTCAAGCTTTAAAGGAAACTGATTTGTCTATCAGTTTGATGTCATAAGGAATGGAGTTCCAGAGTTTAGCAACACCGTTTAAGTAGAGTGGGTTGTTTGCATTACTATTAGATTTAATTATGAGCAAAATGGATTTGTTGCTAGGTCTAAGCTCTCTATTACAGGTGTGGAGTTGTAGTGTGTTTTGAAGTATGGGACAGTATTCTGGTATATAAACAAATTTATGCACCATGACTAATTGTGTGTAAGTTGATTGATCAGGAAACTCTAGCCAGTTAAGTTTTTTTAAGGCAGTGCAGTGAGGGATTTTATGGGGATGGGTGTTTGCAGAAAATTTAGCATTTTTATTATACCGTGTCCCAAGTTTAGTCTTGTCTGTTTTTTTATTTGGGTTTGTAAACACCGGTGAGGTGTACAGGAGAGCTAGGAGAAGGTAAGCTCTGACTATGGTTTTCCCACTGCAGTCTGTAAGATTGTATTTAGTTCTTAGAAGGAGCTTAGTTTAATTTGGGTTTTGTAATGGCTTGTAGCAAATGCCTGTCGAATTTTAGTCTGTCATCAATTAGGATACCTAGTAATTTAGTTTGAGAGACCATTCATATTCTGGTTTTGTTGGTTGAGTAGATTTGAAAGGATAACTTTTATTCAATGTAATTCCTGGGGGTAAAAAGCATTAATTTTGTTTTATTAGATTTAGGAGTAGTTGAGAGTTAGATAGACAGGATTATCTTGTAGTGAATGATAATTTGGGGAGCGCAGGGATAGAAAAGATGTGGACTGACTCATCTGCATATTGTATGATGGTGACAAGGTTAGTAGCTGTGCTTAATTTATTTGTGAAAATGTTAAGGTTCCTAGGATTGAGCCTTGTGGGACTCCTATGGTGTCAAAGGAAAAAACTTCAAAGACCAGTACATGTAAGGTTCAGTTAAGGCACTTTAATTTAATTGCAGCAAGGAGAAAAAAACATGCATATACAAGGATTTGTCTAACTACTAACAGGAAGTATGTTCATTCTTATACTGTTTTACAAGACATGGCCTTCTAAGCTGACGTAATCAAACACAACTTTCAGTATTGTTCTACAGCAGATGTTACTTCAGATTTTCTGCTGACATGACTAGATTTGTGAGAAACTTTTCAGAAAAACAACCTGGCCTTGGTGACTATTAATCCGTTTACAAGAGTCTATTGTACAGTGTTACTTTTCAAGGTACTTTTCTAATACAGATACAAGCAAATGCTGATTGCAGTTCATATTTTCAAGCAGGCTTTATACTAATTATCTGTAACTCCTACAGCTGTGTATTTTCTCATGGCACAGCGGAACTTCTTGTCTAAGTTTCATACAAGTAGTATTGTTCTAGTCATTATTTTCCTAACGTAAGCAGAAATCACCTGCTTCTCAGTAAATTTCCAAGGCACAAGCAAGATTTTATCTAACAGTACAAGGTCAAAAAACAACTGCAGTTTGTACAGATTTCTGCAGTATGAAATAGAATAAATGTGTTAACTCTTTCCAAGCTTCTAAATGCACTAAGCATATTGCTAATACACACATTAATACATATTTTCTAACATTTCCCCCTATTAATACTTTTATTCTACTTTCAAAATAAGCATAAACAGTTTGTTTTCTTCGCCTAACCTCTTCCTCTTAGGATTTGCAGTTAAGAGAGTCATTCAGTTTAGACTTATGAAAGCTTTTTAGTCTTTTAACAGTTCTTCAAACTCAGTACTTTGATATAAGGTTTCAGAAACTGACATGTCTATAAGGTCTTTAATCAATCTTTTCATGCAGGGGATACCACAACAAACACATGCTCCCAGTAGGAGCATACCTACACAAATGGCAATCAGGATGTTCATCAGGATGGTACCCCACCCCCAAAACCATTTCTGGAAAAAGTCCATCAGTGGGTTTGGGCCTGGTTTGGTCATGGCTGACACTTGCTGAATTACCTCAAGATGATTGTCTATCTTGTGTTTATGGTCAGAAATATACGAACAGCATTCTTCTTGGATTAAAGCACACGTACCACCTCTCGACTCTAGGGTGAAGTCGAGAGCCATGCGGTTTTGGAGCACTACAGTTCTCATAGCATTCATTTCATCAGTCACCAATTCGAGAGCAGAAAGAGTTGCGTTGCTCATTACTTCGAGAAGTTTTGACAGTTTTCTCAGCTCCCAGATCGATTTCACTGCTCCATATGCTGGTAATATGCCTGCCCACGATATAACGCTATCACTCAAGTCCATGTGTGCCAGTCCTTTGCCTAGAGAGTGATGGTCTTTCCAACACGCATCGATTTGTCCCACTGGATTTACAGGTTTCTTGATGACTTCTCGGACATTTCGAATTTTCCCATGAGGCAAAACTGCAGTGTGTCGTATGGCCAGAACCAGGTAACCCAAAAAACAACTGCCGGACCAATTCTCAGGTAACCATTTGTATGCCTTTCTGCCACACACAAAATAACAATCCTCTACTTTGGTAGTAACCTTGCTATGAATGTACACTCGCCCTGCATGAAGCATTTTTCTATCAATTATAGACAGCCGTTTATAAAGAACAGAATTATGTTTTACTTCATCAAGTGTTTTGTGCATCAATCCAATAAATGAATCATAGTTTAAATTACAATAAATATCTACTTTGTTACCTTTAGTGTAACATCTATAAGGAACAGTCACATTGCAATTGCTCCAACCTACCTGAACAGTATCATTTTTATAAAAACACACTGTTCCCTTTTGTAGAACAGATAAGTGCAATGCTATTTTATCTTGTGCTGTAATGGTCGAGGTATCATAAATCAAGTTCTCCCAGGTCTCATTGACCCCTAGGGGGACTATAGTCATTAATAATCCCCCCTGTATGCTCTCGGCAAAGCTGTGCAAATCCAGCAATTCGAAACATTGAAAGTCTCAGCATACACATATTTAATTGCCTGGTAAGAGTTAAAGTTTGGATGCCAGTTTATGAGTAACGCTTCACGTTTATTCAGTTCAGTCTGCATGGCTGGGAAAAGAAAAGGCCACAACTAAAAGATTATTGTCACTAATACAGTTAACAGGATGATTATGCAATACTTCTGAGGAAAGGGTTGTTCTGCATTCTTGTTTCTTCTGGACTCTATCATTTTTGCTCTTGGCATGTAACAAGATTTTTGTCCAGTTCAAAGTTATTAATTAACTTACAGTGCATCAGGTGGATCCAAGAGGCTCATTCCGCTATCTTGACTGCAGTGGGTGTTGACAAAAGTACTTGATATGGACCTTCCCACTTCGGAGACGTCCAATTATTTTTCTTAACTACCTTCAGCCAGATCCAAGTTCCAGGGGACACTGCCACTTTTGACGGTCTGGTTCGTTCTTTATCTGAAACAGAATTTAACTGCAACAAATGTTTAGAATTTAATAACTTATGCATATACTCTGCTAATGTACCATCAGCTTCTTGGTCTGCGGGCATGAGAGATTTCCACTGAGGTATATAATAAGCCCTTCCAAAGAGCTTTTCAAAATGACTCAATCCTTTTGCATTCGGAACAGTTCTCATGCTCAACAGTGCCAGGGGCAGACAGTACACCCAGTTTCTCTGTGTTTCTATCATTAATTTTCTTAGCTTACTCTTTAAAATCCCATTATGCCTCTCTACTAGCCCTGCTGATTGCGGGTGATATGCACAATGATTCTTTAAAGAAATGCACTCTACTTTACTTAACTGCTGTATGGTCTGATTCACGAAGTGTGTGCCGTTGTCACTGTAGATCCTTTCCGGAATGCTGAATCTAGGGATGATTTCTTTAACAAGAACTTTGGCCATGATCATAGCGTCTGGATTTTTAGTCGGAAAGGCTTCCACCCGTCTGGAAAACATATCTACAATGACAAGACAATACTTCTTGTTTTCACATTTATTCAACTCTATGAAATCTATACAGATAGTATGAAATGGATATGGTGGTGTAGGGAAACTCCCTTGCTTGGGCTTTAACGCCCCTTGTGCATGATGTTTATTACAAACGTGGCATACCGCACAGAATTTTTTAGAGTAATTTGAGAAACCATATGTCGTGAACACTTGGTTCACCAGCTGTACCATCCCCTCTGTTGAGACATGGCTCTGCCCATGGCTCAACAAAGCTGCATATCTAAAAAAATTAGATGGCAATATCGGTTTCCTTTCTTTAGAGATGTACAGCCCCTTTTCAAGAATTGCTCCTCGTTTTACCCATCTTTGTTTTTCAGCTTTCATAGTAAGTGTCTGCATTGTTTTTAAAATTACTAAGTCTAAAATCTCAGAGGGTTGTAATTCCTCATTCAAAAGAAATGCTTCTGATGCTGCCTGCTTTGCAGCTGTATCAGCTCTCGCATTACCTTTTGAAATCCTATCCTGTTGCTTGGTATGAGCTACACATTTACAAATAGCTACTTTCTGAGGTAACCGGATAGATTCCAAAAGATCTAAAATAAACTGTGCATGATTAATCAGTTTGCCAGTAGATGTTATCATTCCTCGATTTTTCCACTGTTGCGCAAAAACATGTACAGTAGAAAAAGCATACTGGCTGTCAGTAAAAATGTTTACACATTTATCCTTTGCTAAGGTACATGCCCGTGTCAAGGCAATTAATTCTGCTGCCTGTGCAGATAAACTGTGTGGTAAAGATTTCGCTTCTATAATGTCTGTGTCAGAAACTACTGCATATCCCACTAGGTTCTGTCCTGCGGGACCCCTTTTGCATGAGCCATCCACGTAGTATGTCACCTCGGCATCATCCAAGGGAACATCCATAAGATCTTTTCTAGGCAGTGTCTTTTGCTCAATCACCTGCAGGCAGCTGTGTGGCATGCCATCTGCAGGGGTTGGGAGCAAGGTAGAAGGGTTCAAAGTCATACAACGTTCAATTGTCATGTGAATTTGGCTCAACAATATAGTCATATGGAAAAGATGCCTAGCAGGGGAAATATATGCTACCTTTTCTTGCAGTAAAATAATCATGACTGCATGAGGCACTCTCAATGTGAGAGGGTGGAACAACAATACTGAGGCCGAAGCCTGTACTGCCATTGCAGCTGCAACTACGGCTTGTACACAGTGAGGTAAAGACCCTGCCACTGGTTCCAGTTGTGATGAATAATAAGCAATAGGGCATTGCTTGTCCCCATGCTGCTGTGTTAACACTGATGTCATATAACCTTGCTTACAATCTACAGTTTGGAAAAAACATTTATGATGGTTTGGTAATCCCAAAACTAGTGAGGATGCTATTAACTGTTTGAGTTTGCAGAACGCAGATTCTGCTTCTGGTGTCCATTGTAACAAATCCTGTGCTGCCATAGGCTTTTTATAAATCAGGTTAGCCAGTGGTGCAGATTTCAAGGCATAGTCTGGAATCCAGCTCCGACAAAAATTAGTCGTACCCAGGAAGGACATCATTTCCTTCATGGTAGTGGGTTTTGGTGCTTGCAAAATCGTTATTTTTCTGTCCTCATCTAATGTCCTACCCTCCTTGGATATTACATATCTTAGGTATTTAACTTGTTTTTTCCAAAGCTGCAGTTTATTTTTGTTTACTTTATGTCCTTCAGTGGCTAAAAATTGTAATAGCGCTATGGTATCTTCTTTACAATCTTGCTTGGTGGGGGCTGCCAGCAGGATATCATCAACATAAAGCAAAATCTGACTACCTCTTGGTGGGGTAAATCCCGCCAAGTTGCTTGCCATTTCTTGTGAGAATATTGTTGGACTTTCACAATACCCCTGTGGTAGTCGCGTATATGTATACTTTTTCCCCTGAAATGTAAATGCAAACCAATACTGGCTGTCAGGGTGTATCGGTATCTTGAAGAACGTATTGCTAATATCTACCACAGAAAAATATTTCTGTTGAGGTTTTATCATTCAACAGGGGGTGTGTGGGTCTGGCACCGTAGGTGCCCTTGTTATTACTGCGTCATTTGCAGCTTGTAAATCTTGGACCATACGCCACTCCCCATTCACTTTCTTAACAGGAAATAAGGGTGTGTTATATGGTGAATCAGCAGATTCCACCAGCACCCCTTCCTTAAGTAAAGCTGCTATAATAGGTTTGATTCCTACCTCTGCATCTTTTCTTAAGGGATACTGTCTTTTTTGTGGTCTAAATGCTGACTTTGGTGTAATAGTAACTGGTCCCACTGTAAGAATAAGTCCTACATCTGATTTTCCTGTTGACCAGAGAGTTTCTGGTATATTCTGTAAGGCATTCTCTTCCTCCTTCAACAGGAGTGCTGATCAGCTGTCCTTGCTAGTGTACAGCTGGGCGGGTCTGAGTTATCCAATTATCTTCTGCTTTTGTACTCCCTGTTCTGACAGTTCTAACTCTGTCTGTTTCTCCCATCTCGTGACTTTTTCTCCCAAGTCTACCCATTTCACATTCTTGTCCTTAGTTAAGCTAACATGTGGTAATCGATTAGATTTGTAAAGTGCAAAGAACTCCTGGGGCAATGAACAGCTAACTACACTGTTCCCTTCTATGTCCCAGTACAGATTACGTAACACCAATCTGTTTGTATGATTTCTAAATAATTTTTGCTCATATTCCTTATCAGGTCCTGATGTGTTACAATAATACAGAGTACAGTGCAACAAATGTTGTCTATCAATGTCAAGGGAGGGGAACTTGCTGAGGGCTACGTTCATCAACTCTTCGGTCTCCACCCCTGGACCAGTCGTACCCATGTCCTGGCTGTATCAATAAAACATTTCACCCTCCAATTGCACTGCAAAGGTACCAATTTGTCGCTGAGCTTCCATACCCTGCATAGTCTGAACTACTGCTATACCAAATAGCTGCATAAGATCTCTGCCCAAGAGGTTTACTGGGCATTTTGCAGAAACAACAATTTTGCTTTTCTGGGTCAATCCTGAAACAAGATCAGTTATCACAATATTATGGAAGCGGGGCTCCCGATACAGCTGTCCATTAGCTGCTTTCACTAATATGTAATCAGGTGACTCTGACTTCTCTGGCAGTTTGGAGGGATGTACCAGGGTCCGTGATGCCCCTGAGTTGCACAAGAATCTGACTTCCCTCCCTTCTACCAGGAGTGTAACTTCTGGTTTTGTGTCTGCTAAATAGAGCTCTAAGCTCAATAAAGCCAAATCCAATATTTCATTTTCTTCACTCTCCATGACTTCCTGCACTTCCTCTATTTCTTCTGTCACATTCTCTACTTCTTCTATCACATTCTCATTTGTCCTTTCTCCGCTATCCCCTTCTAGTGATTCCTGACTATCATATAGTCAGTCCTCACCCTCCTTATCTTCCGTGGTTGCCTTCTTGTTTTTCTTGCAATCCCTTGCCAAGTGTCCTTTCTTACCGCATTTAAAACATTCACCCCTTTTCTTTTGCTCTTCAAAGTCCTCTGATTATTGATCAGATTGTTTGTTTCCCTGGGTATTTTTCTTGCCCTTTTCCCAGACTGTACTACATATAATTCTGCTCCATCTTCTACAGAAAATACTTGGGCTTTCTTTTTCTTTTTGCTATTAAAATGCCTTTCGGCATGACTAGCATGTCCAAGCAATGACTGTAACCTGCTTGTATGATGATCTACCATGTGTTTTGTAATGAAACTGCATATAGGTGCAATACTGCCTTTCAAAAATGCATTCTTTAACTGCTGCTCATATGGGGAATTGTGTGTCTGATCTTCAGGAACCTGCATTCCACAATGGTTATTAAAACATTCTAATAGTCTGACATAATATCGGTCAATAGCTTCACCTTCCTGTTGGATGCATTGATTAATGCAAGTCCAGTCTGCCCTAGGCTTCCATTTCTCAGAGATTTGGTCTGTAAGACCTTTCACTCTGTTGTCTAACTCTGCGCTACTATGTGGGAGGGGCCTGAGCGCAATATCACGGGGATTCCAGTCGCCACTAATCATGTGCCAATCTGGTCCCACAATTTGTCTGACTACTTTTTCTACCTCTTCTCCATTTAAATTATAACTCAGCCTCATTCCTTGCAAATCTTCTAAGAACTTTCTAAAATTAACTTTTGGATGGGGAATTCCCTCAGTGGCTTTCCGGATGTCTTCCGGAGTCCAGGGTCTATACACTAGAATAGTTGGGTCCTGTCCTTCTTGCCCTGCCTGAAGATTAGGCACTTCTATAAGTGGGCATATTTCTTCTTCACTCATATATCATGAATTTCTCCCTATTTGATATAACTCAATGTCCCCTTTTGAGTTTCCTGTCTGTGTTCGAGACCTGGTCTCTACGGGATCTCTAACAAACGGTTTCACTTTTGTAGTGTCTCTACTCACAGTGACAGAAGGATATTGTGGGGGTGGACTAATTTGTTCACTTGCCTCATATTCTGGTAAAGGAGGCGGAGGGGCTGATGCTGTTACTAAGTTATTGTCCTCCTTATCTAAAAACATTGCTTTTGAATTATTACTCTTTTGTTCCCTTCAGTTTACTTCCTCAATCCACCTGTGTGCCTGAGGAATTCTTAACTGACGTTGCTTTTTTACCCAGCCTCTAGAATCAGTTTTAAGCTGTTTGACAAGTTTGACAAGTGAGAATGTTTCTAGTTTACCATCAAATTCATACTTATTAACCCATTTTGAGTAGTATTTAATATTATCAGCACGCTGTGACTGCATGTATTTCACGTCTTCGGTTAACGGCAGATTTTGGGACCTTTTTGTACAATTATTACCCATTTTTGTTCTACCCTTTTAATCATTACATAACGCCTTATTTTTACGTGGTACCATGGATATTTTTATAGTCTCTTCAGAATGACTGCCTACCTGCTCTGTTTCCCTGATCTATGACAAGACAGTAATCTTTCTGTCCCTGACTTATAAATAAAGTCTTAACAAAACAAACTACAAACCTAGTCCCTGATCTAAAACAGAAAAAGAAGGTAGATTCACCTTACCTGAGCCTTCGTGATTGATCACCTGGTTCGAGTAAACCCGCCCTTCAGTCACAGATCAGAAAGTGACTGGCCTCTTTTGTACGAGAAGTCAGTCGGAGGACTTTTCAAATAGGAAGAACTGATGTGGTTTCTTCCCCGTACAGTTTCAAGCCACCTGGCCTGTCTGATCCGAGGCGAAGTGAAGGTTTTCGGTCTGAAGGACCAATCTGTCAAAGGAAAATACTTCAAAGACCAATACACGTAAGGTTCAGTTAAGGCACTTTAATTTGCTTGCAGCAAGGAGACAAAAACATGCAAATACAAGGATTTGTCTAACTACTAACAGGAAGTATGTTCATTCTTATACTGTTTTACAAGACACGGCCTTCTAAGCTGATGTAACCAAACACAACTTTCAGTATTGTTCTACAGCAGATGTTACTTCAGATTTTCTGCTGACATGACTAGATTTGTGAGAAACTTTTCAGAAAAACAACCTGGCCTTGGTGACTATTAATCCATTTACAAGCGTCTATTGTACAGTGCTACTTTTCAAGGTACTTTTCTAATACAGATACAAGCAAATGCTGATTGCAGTTCATATTTTCAAGCAGGCTTTGTACTAATTATCTGTAACTTCTACAGCTGTGTATTTTCTCATGGCACAGCGGATCTTCTTGTCTAAGTTTCATACAAGTAGTATTGTTCTATTCATTATTTTCCTAATGCAAGCAGAAATCACCTGCTTCTCAGAAAATTTCAAAGGCACAAGCAAGATTTTAGCTAACAGTACAAGGTCAAAAAACAACTGCAGTTTGTACAGATTTATGCAGTATGAAATAGAATAAATGTGTTAACTCTTTCCAAGCTTCTAAATGCACTAAGCATATTGCTAATACACACATTTTAGACTGTCATCAATTAGGATACCTAGTAATTTAGTTTGAGAGACCATTTATATTCTGGTTTTGTTGGTTGAGTAGGTTGGAGAGGAGGACTTTTATTCAATGTAATTCCTGGGGGTAAAAAGCATTAATTTTGCTTTATTAGATTTAGGAGTAGTTGAGAGTTAGATAGCCAGGATTCTCTTGTAGTGAATGATAATTTGGGGAGCGTAGGGATAGAAAAGATGTGGACTGACTCATCTGCATATTGTATGATGGTGACAAGGTTAGTAGCTGTGCTTAATTTATTTGTGAAAATGTTAAGGTTCCTAGGATTGAGCCTTGTGGGACTCCTATGGTAACAGGGTAAGGGTGGCGATAGTAAATGCTGCCAGTTTTAAATCTGATAGTTACCAGTGGAAGCAGTTCAGGGATGACTGGCTAAGGTTAAAGGTGGATTACTCAGAGATGATTTTTTGATGGGAGACTGTATCAAAGGCTTTTGAGAGATCAGTGAAAAGGGAAGAGGTTAGGTTGCCTTAATTTCCAAGTAGATCACTAGTACCTTTACAACTAAGGATGACAGTCATGCTATGACTGGGGCAGAAATCATGTTGTGTTTTGGACAGTAGGTTATTGCTGATAATGAGTTGATGAATTGATTGTAGATAAAATGTTAAAGTATTTTTGATAGTGGGGATAGGATAGCTATTGCTCTGTCATTTGTGAATTTGTTTGAGGTGCCACCTTTGTGTAAAGAATAGATGTATGATATTTTCCATATGGCAGGAACATTTTTTTTGTTATTGAGTGGTTTGAACATATGGAGATGTGTAAAGTCATGGCATCTGCAGCAAGCTTTAGAAACTCATCAGGTAGACTGTGAACTGCTGGGTAGTTGGTTTTAGCTTGTACTTAATTTCTTATTGTTGAGGTTTGAGCTGTTTTGAAAGTGAAGTAATTTGTATCACCACTATTGGGGGGTAAGGTTTGTTGTGGGGGTTGTGTATTTTGCTTGAGAAATGATACGATAGAGCTATCAGAATAGGAGTTACAGACAGTGCATGACTATGCTGTCTTTGTTGTTTGTAGTTATTAGATTAGGGGTTGAGAATTTTTTGTTGTTAATGAGCACTGAAACAACTTGAAGGTATTTTAGTGTTTAGGTTGGAGTTTATTATTGTAGAATTGCTTTGCTGCTTTTATTTGCTTTTTTTAGAATTTTCTAAGATGTCTAAAGGTTTGAAAAGATTATTGAGTTTTACTTATGTTTCATTGTTGCCATGTTTAATCCCTATCTTTTATTAGCTATCTGGTTCTACTAGTTAGCCAGTGTGTACAGATTAATTTAACTCTGTTCTAATACCAGTTCATTTAATATATCAAGTCTTGTTAAAGTGAGTGCCAGTGTCTTCAGCAGGTAGAGTTTTAAGTATATTCCAGATGAAGAGACACAGGGAAGCAATGAGAATCTTTGTTAAAGTTTGTTAGGTTACATGTTTGATTACATACTATTGTTCTATTTATGGTGAAACTCTGTCTCAGTGTATATGTTGGGAGACGATCATTAATGCTATGTGGGAAATAGTCTGTTAGGTTTATGAGTCAGGTTAAATTGGTTAAGATCCAGTCTAGGATTAACTGCCTGTTTATTTTGCTATCATGCAGTTTGGTAATTTGGATTAGCTGGGTGAAGCCATATAAGTTTAGGGAGTTAGTGGTGGTGTCAGAGTCACAGGTATAGCAAGCACTATGTTCTCCAGTATGATAGTTTCCGGTTGTGTGGCCTGGGACATCCAGTGATATATTTCTTCAGCTGTTATTATATAATTGTTTAGAGGAATATGGATTCCAAAAATGGCAATGGATCTCTTGGGGCTGATTTTACGTTGAGCAAAAATTATTTCTGCATTACTGAAGGTGGGAAATGTGTGGGTAAACTGGGTATAATGACTGATGAAGATTGATTTCAATATTGTTTTTGTATATGATTGCTATTCCTCTTCCATGTTTGTTTTTTTCTGTACACCCTGTGGATGTTAAATCCAAGAGGTAAAATTTCAGTATATTTTACTCCTGGCTTTAGCCAAGTCTCTGCTAGAACAGCTATATCAGGAGAAAGGTATGGAGTTCATGTATCTTATTTGAAATACTTCTCAGGTTCATGTTTATAAAGAACAAGTTTGACCCTTTACTTGTGGAGGATGGGAAATTGAGAATGTTAAGTTTGGGTGGTTAACAAGCTGTGTTGGGTTTGGGTGGGTTCTGTGAATTGTAACAATCTATGTTTTTGTCTGGGTTAGTGAGACCTAGATTGGGATGTGTATCTCCACTAAGCTTTAGATTTGTAACTAGGAGCTGTAATGAGTGCAGCCATTTATTTTTAGTTTGGGTTTTGTGGTAGTATGTAGTATTGCAGGTTGTAGTTTTGTGGTAGTACGTAGTTCTGCAGTTTGTAGTATTGTGGTAGTACACATTGCTGCAGTTTGTAGTTTTGTGGTAGTACGTAGTATTGCAGTTTGTAGTTTTACATATTTTAAAGGAAAAGTGATATATATAGGTTTTTTGGTAAAGTTCTGGAGAGGTGATGCATTATAGTTGTCTTGGATGGGGGAGGTTGTGGATTGGTGAGTAACATTTGGGTTGTGAGCAGGTATGTGTGTGTGTGTGTGTGTGTGTGTGTGTGTGTGTGTGTGTGTGTGTGTGTGTGTGTGTGTGTGTGTGTGTGCATGTGTGTGTGTGTGTGTGTGTGCGTGTGTGCGTGTGTGCGTGTGTGTGTGTTAAGGTGCTAGTTGAGCCAATATCACCATTAGTGTCTCCTACAGAGCCCCTGAGACTGCTTTGATGTCTATATGCCTATGGTGTACATTCCCCCACACTCCATGCTATGTGAATTTATTTTTCATAAGCACACATGCATCACTGGACCTGTAAGACTAACCTAAATGCAATATGGAGATATGTATCAACAGTGGACTATTAATCATTAAAACATCAACTGTTTTTATGACTCCAAAGAAACAAATTGCAGCCAAAGACAGGACCTCAAACAGAAACAGTTCTCTTTATTGGATAGAACCACAATAAACATTAAGTGCTTTTGTCCCCAATAAAATTACGTGGGACTTCTTCAGAACAAAAACAATCTGCATAGGCCAGGTTTAAATATTATTCAAACACATGCTCAACCAATCAAAGTAAAAAAAAAAAAAATAAAACAATTAAAAAACATTAACCCTCAATGTGCCTGAGCTTTAGTAAACAATATATACTAGTATATTCATTCAGGCCGGGGTACTCAGATGCATTTAGCTTTAATTGCCAACTTAGTTCACACAATTCTAAGTGTTCTAGTAACACCCTCCCTTGACTGTCTAGAACTATCTGCTGCAAAAAAAAAAAAAAATACATGTTCATTATGTTCTAGTACATGTTTAGATAGTACATTACTACTTCTACCATTTTTTTATATCATTTAGGTGTTCATACATTCTTTTTTGGAACTTTCTACAGGTTTTTCCTATATAAAATGCTGGACATTACAGGCATTTTGCACCATAAACAACACTTTTAGACTCATACAAACCAAAGGAGGACCAGGAGTAGGCTGTAGATTCCAGTATAAAGATTATTTATTGTAGAACAGACCACAGAATAAAAAACATAAGCGCTTTCATAGTTGTATACCCCACTTCATCAGATATAAATATGTTACATCTTAACCTTCATTTTATACTCTGAAAGCACTAGTCACATGCTATTAGATAATTACATGACCCAGATATTTAAAAACATACATACATATATACCTTATATATAATTGTAATCACTCTGTTATAAAAAATAGCAGCAATATATTCAGAATAGTTTCATACAAAAATACATATATAAAACTTCATTTAAAGAACACATATATAAAAAATACATGTATAAAAACTTAAGCCAAATTAAGGATGAACCATTTTTTATTGACAATTTTACCACAGCTAAACTGTCTTTATTAAATGTCGTAATAAAGGAGAAGGTCTTTTTCCCTTTTTCTTTTTCTACTCTATTCGTTGCCTCTTTATCAATAACACCTATTGTATGTTCACCATCACAAGATATGGACTGTTGACTTAAGATGGGCGTGGAAATCCCACTAGCTCTTTTTGTTTGAACTTCCATATTTACTTTCTGCAGTAGATGTTCAGGGTAACTCCTTCTCCTAAACATATCCATAATAAAATTGTTTTCAGCTATAAAGTCATCATCATCTGTTACCATCCTGGCTGCTCTTACCAGCTGGCCTTTTATCTCTGATCTTTTATGGTATGAAGGATAGCAACTACCATAATCCAGACAAGAGTTTGAAAAAGTTGGTTTTCTATAGATCCTTGATCTAAGTTTCTGCTTCTAGTCATCTATACTAATTTCTACATCCAAATAAAATATTCTCTCCTTATGTAAAGTGTGAGTAAATTCTAAGAAGGTGGTACTATTGTTAATGTAATCCAGAAATTCATCCATGAGCTCTGATGACCCTGCCCAAACTAAAAAAAAAGGTCATCCAAAAACCTTGTGTAGTATTTTATATTCTCCACAAATCTACTTTTGAAAATGTATTCAGTTTTCCAAAAGGACATAACGTAATTTGCATACATGGAAGTTATTCTTTACAATAATTACATTTTCCTTGAGGGACAATACTTCAAGCAGGTGGTAGGTGTAGCTATGGGGGCCGCTTGTGCCTTTCCAAAGTAGACCCATGTGGCACACATCTCCCACTAGATCAGATAAATATAGCTGCCAGTAAAATAAATATTAATTGGTGTAATTCATATTTGGTTTGATTTAAGACCAGCAGCTAATTAGAACTCTCTGGTGTTTACAGGTAATTAGAACTCTCTGGTGTTTCCAGGCTAGTGCAGTACTATTGTATCAGGAAGAAGGCTATGGGGAAATGAAGAATTATGCTAGTCTTCTCTGGGTGGTGTGTGTGTGTGTGTGTGTGTGTGTGTGTGTGTGTGTGTGTGTGTGTGTGTATGTGTGTGTGCTTGTGTGCCCATGTGTGCATGTGCGTGTGCGTGCTCATGTATGCATATGCATGTGTGTGTGAAGGGTAATGAAAGACATTGATTCCCAGACAGAGAAATCATACAGGTTTCAGAGAGTTCTTGGCTAAAGACTCAGCCATGTAATTAGCCTGTGTGCAATCTAGCCTGGTGTGAATGTTGGACGCCCATATCTGGGACAGTTGTGCATATTCCCTTTATGTTCTTGGTAGCCTGATTGTTCTTTGTAAATTAACAAGTGAAGCAGGCTTTTGCTCACTTTTCTGCTGTTTACTTTTTTTTGACAGTAGTGGAATTCACACTCAGTACCAGCCATATTGTATTCAGTGGGTGCATCTTAACATCTGGTTATCACACTGGTAGTAGTGATACATTCAGATAGTCACATTTAGGGGTAGGGGTGCAAGTCCACCATCATATTTGGGTGGCAGTGGTGCTAAACCACTGTTACATTTATGGTAGGATGGGATGTTTACAGACAGCCACTGTACCTATCACAGAAATCTGTATTCTATCCTGGTAGCAGGTAAGGAGGCCATTGATAAAGAGGACCATCCTCAGACATAACTATAGACAAAACTACAGTGGTCAGTCAGAAGCCCTATTTTCCTGGCAGTTCAATCCAATTAAGACCTTAGTTGGGTCAAATTCTACATGTACCAGGAAGGGGATCAAGCTAACAAGCAAGTGGCTGGGTTTATGGACATTCCTGCTGATGCTTAATAGGGAATGCCTTTGAGAGTACAATGCCTTATTGTACATGCTATTGCATACAGGCAGGTGTGGAGGAAAACTTGTGGGATAGGTTGTAGGGGGAAACACAGCCAGATATCACACCTTCATCTAGGGCTGATGATATGGCTACTTCAAAAGGTGAGCTGGTCAGTAGCAGTTACTCTAGATGTGTGCAACAGCAGGGAAAAGGTACTGTGATTCCCTTGGAAGTAGACACCTCCAGAGGAGAGATAAGGGATAGTAATCAGCCATGACTTGAAGTACCATTGGCAGATGGTACCAGACTTTCTTTAGAAGGGGAACTGGGAAAGTTTAATAAGGAGAAGTGGAGGCAGACAATGCTCTCAGACCCAACTTTACTGGACTTTAGAGAGGTAATTGTGAAAGCTCGGTTTATTTACCTAGCTATTCTTTGTTGATTGCCTTAATCCCACTAGCCTAGGGGCCTCTTTCCGGGGAAGACCTGAAGTGATATTTATACTCTAGGGAAAATTTGGCCAGAGCATCAGGGAATATCTCCTACTCTTTCGCAAAGACTTGTTTTGCAAAGGGGGATGTGTTTTTCATATTGTACTTCTGTTTATTGTTATGAGCACAGTGGCTGCTTGAAGAACCCAGGAAGAAGATGAAAGACAAGGAGATTGTAGTGATGAGCAGCAAAATGAGAGGCAAATCCTCTGTCAATGAGGATATTATGGTGATGTTTATGTTGGAGAAAAGGGTCGAGAAAGTCAGGCAGGTGAGCCTGCTGATGAAGGTGTGGAGAAAGTCGTCGAGCTTTCTCAGAAGGATAATGTAGCAGTTAGGGATTCAGAAGACATCATTCAGGAGAGTCTCTGTTAGTGTAAGAGGGTTGTGTGATGATGTATTTGCTGGAGTTAGTAAATGAAAGTGAGCCAGAAAGTGGAAAAGATGTGACCTGAAGAAATCTAATAGAAAAGATACAAAAACAGGAAGAAACGGTCATGAGAGGCAAATCCTATGCACATATGGTGAATTTAGGAGCCGAAAAAAGTAGGAAGAGGTTATGGGTGTAAAAAAAGAGAACTTTTACAGTACATATAAAAAAAGAGAACTTTGAACTGGACAGATATAAGGTGTGGGATGACGTAATTCCAACTCTGGGATCAAAGCAAGTGAGGTAAGAGCTTTCATACATTTAAAAAGAGACTTTTTTGACATTAAATTTGAGACTGGTCAAATAATGGAGAAATTTCTGAATGAATATGAAAAGAAGAAAGAATACACAGTGGAGTTTGTATATATGTAAAGCATCTTATAGAGAGACAAAAATCACTGTACAATTTAGAACTGAAGTAGATAAAGAGACTTTTAAAGGGCATTTATTGAAGTTATGTAAAAATGTATTGTATGCATCTAAAGTGTATGATAATAGAAGTTTTTGGACTGCGGCGTGGGATTGTAATGTGATTTTGAAAATCAAAAATGAGAGTGTTGCACATTTACCAAGTGTTATAACTGTTGATGGAAATAGGGGCATGGTAAAATATTGGGGCCAGCATGAAACACGTTTTTGCATAGTAAAAAAGATCATTATATAGGAAATTGTGATAAAAGAAGATGTTTATCAAATTGGATATGATGCAAGGGATTGTGAAACAAGATGTTATAAATGTAATAAAAGGGTCATTTGGTGGGATGTGAAGTTAAAGAGGAAAAAATAAAGATAGATGTTGTGGAAGTAGTAACAGAGAAAGATAAAAAGGATTTGGATGAGCAAAAAGATTTAGAAGTAAGGGGAGTACAAACAGAGACTATGAACAAAGAATTAGTAGTACAAGAAATTAGTATACAGGAACAGTTTAATGCAGGAACAATGGAAAAGGAAGATTCAGATTTGAGTGATAGTGATGGTAATAAATGAAATACTGTAAAGCAAAAAAGAAATTCAATTAGTAAAAGAGTACAAGAGAGGAAAAGGAAAAGTACAGAAGGATTTAAAAATAAAAAAGAAAGGGAAAGGTTGAAAAAATATTTCAGGTAGAATTACATGTAAAGTTTTAGCATTAAATGTGAATAGTTTTAAAACATTAGAGATAAGACTAGAGATTTTGGAGTGGTGTATAAAGCAAGATAGTGATATCATTATTTTAGAAGAAATTAGAGTTTGCTCTGAAATAGAAATCTATCATACTAAAGAGTGACAGGGAGAAATGTGATATGGAATTTGGAATACAGAGGGGAATCAAACCCTGTACTATAGCTCACAGCTTTATCCCATTGAGCCAGCTTCCAGATTTGAGAGCTAAGCTTCATGCCACACAAATGCAAAACTGCAACAGTCATCCCTGTACACAAGGGCTAGCCATATACAAACCACAGTAATTATAGAGCCACAAGTCTGACCAGTCTCATATGTAATGCCATGCAAAGAATAATCATAGAAATTAATAAAAATGACAGAAAATCTACAGACACTGGATCCAACTCAGTTTTGTTTCATCAAGAGTAGATCATGTCTACTCAGCCTAATGGACTTCTTTGAGAAAGAACCAATGAATAATGGCAAAATGATACATATTGCATACCATGACCTGGCTAAGGCATATGGTGCAATACCTATTTTTAGTATTGTAGACAAACTCAGAGAATTAGGTATGAACTCCTACTTCATCCACTGGATAGCCAGGTTGCTCTCAGATAGGATGCAAGAAATTAGGGTAGGGAGTCCACCTCCTCAAACAAGCTATTCACTAGCAGATTCTCTCAGGACTCTGTGCTGGATCTGCTCCCTTTTGGCATAAACTTCTCTGAAGTCAAAGCTGGCAGCAACAGCCTCTGACTGACCAAGTTTGCAGATGATTGCAAAATAGGTATAGTCATAGAATCCCACCAGTATTATAATATCCTCCAATAATGCCTGACCAGGCAAATAGCTGGTGCCATAGCCACAGCCTAAAGCTCATTGCCAAGACATGCATAATAGTGCACTTTGGGAAATATGCTACTTCTTGAAACTACCTCATTGATAACACACTCCTAAAAAAGACCTAGTAGTCAGGGATTTGGCATCACATGTGGACAGTTATGTGGGATTCAGCCATAATGTTTTTACAGTAGGAAGGAACTCTCTCTCTGTTGCATAACTCATAAACAAGGGTATGGCATCTTGGTTTAATGAAGTTATCATCACACTGCATTATCCCCTCATCAGATCAGTCATTGAATACAAAAGCCTCTTCAGTATGTCCCTGACCAAATAAATGCAACAACTGGAACATCTACAATGGTACCTCATAAAAAGGATACAGGCTAACATATCCTACATGGATGGTCTCAAAGACCTATCATTTTACTTGATCTCCTACAGACTACTGAGAAACAATATTTTCCTGGCATAAAAGGCATCCTTGGATCATGCTCTGATGGACCTTGCAGATCTGCAAAACAAATAGCATCAGAATTACCCAATTTAGGGACTTAAACCTTGTTTATAACATAAATAGGGCATGTTGGAGGGACATATATGTGACTCAAAGGCTACCCCTTCTCTGGAACAGGCTTTCCATCCATGTGCTGCAGAGTTTTTCACCAAACAAATTCATGCGTGACTTGGATCAGTGGATTGTGAATTGAAAATTCACCCCAGTCTGGCACTGATGTCTTTGCTGATCTGAGGCAGCTCATAAATGCTTACTCACCCATGCCCTAGCCTACATATACCCCTTAAATTAATTTTAAGGTACCTAAACTTGTCAGATACATTTCAAATGCATGACTAGGCTTAAAAATGCCCCTGTGATCATTGGCCTAGTATACATCTATGAACCATTATACTGGGTCACAGAAAGGGCAGAAGAAAAGATAAACTTGTAGTTACAGGGCATATGACACATACAGCAAAGCAAAGCTATAAGCAATGGTGAAACTAATTTACAGCACTGAAAACTTTGGAAGTGAAGTGGGTGCCTAAGACTGACATAGGTGTAGTACCAATCCAATATACATACTCTAATGCCTGGAGAAGTACTCATGACACCTTTATTATATCTATTGAAATTTCTTTATCTCACATGGTACTGCAAAACAGACAAAACAGGAAAAACATGTTTATGAATGCCGATAACTGTAAATAACTCCACAGGAATACCAGCCTTTTGCATAAGAAAGTACCAAATGCTCAAACTTATTGTTGATGTCTATCTCCCTATCCCTAATTTCTTACTCCAATTGGCAGAGACGGCCAAAGTGGAACCTTATCAAGTTGCTGTAATGATGCTACCACTGGTCAGCAGAGTGGGTCATGCCTATAGCAGCCTTCACTACCCTTGTAAGGTAGTGCCAGGTATCCGCCATTTACTGTGGCCATTGTAGGAGTTCTCCATCAAATTCTTATGGTGGTGGTGTGCTCCATCATGCAGCAATCTTCTCAAGTCAGCCCCTGCACAAGCAAAGGCTACTTAACAGGTTGATATCAGGAGGAAAATGGTAGCAAATCTTTAGCAAATTCATGTCAATGCATATTGTGGGAACCATTTATCATTCTTTGGCAGGAAGCAAGTTAGTGCAAAGTAGCCCACAGCCAAAGCATAGTCATGTGACAGCTGACATAGGCAGTGAGTGTTTACAGATATGTAGACCAAACATGGTATTGAGCCAGTTTATAACAGTTTAATGTGGAGTAGATTGTCAGTGCTTTTTCAATAATGTGTTGTCATGGCATGATGCCCCTGTTGGCTGCAGCGTGACCTGAAAACTGATGGTGGCTCTATTGTGATCACTGAAGTGCTCATGTATGTGCAGACTCCTTTACCACATTGTATGTGAATGACAAGCACTTGCCCCATAGTGCACCTTAGAGCTGGTATGCATTGTACTAAATTACTAAATGTGTGATTCACAAACTTGTAACCTAACTTGCCTGAGTGACATAAATGCCATATAAGTAGCCCTCAAATAGTGTGATATAAGCGGTGGACCCCACTGTGGCATTCATTGCTCTATCCAATACTCCTTAGTAAACCAAATGGTGTATGTAAAGGAATAAATCATATTCCTTTATAGAGAACAGAAAAATTCTCAACCTGTTATGATAAAGCTACACAGGCCAGTGGCAGGTAGAGTGGGTGACAGGATGGGTCTACATGAAAATATCGAAAGCCGAGATAATCGAAGACCACATTGTGAAGATAAAATAAAGGGTCTATATTAAATCAACGAATGCTTAAAAAAGTGAACACTGATTTATCGACCCCATGTAAGTGAAAGCTTACAATCTAGAACACTTAGAACAGCGATTTTTTTCTAAGGGAAGAAAATCGCTGTTCCGCAACAGAAAAAAAAAAAACAAACTTTAAAACATTACATTATTTTTTGGTAATCTATTCCCTAAGAAAGTTTGTTTTTCTTATGGTAGATATACGAATTTGAAGGAAATGTTAAAGCCAAAGCGAAGAATAAAGACTATCCTGTTTAATGGTACACTTATATCAGAGGGGATGTTCAAATGTGGTAATTGTAAAGTTTGCCCAAACGTGAAGAATTTGTCAGGGTGTCAGATCAATGGGGTAAAATATAAGGCTACTGACATATTCGATTGTAAATCTTGTGGGATTGTATATATAGTGGGTTGTGGTTGTACCCCCCCTAAGTATTATATTGGTCAAACCAAGCGTCAGCTAAAAATCCGAATTCTGGAGCATATGGGGGATATTAGAAAATGTAGAAGGGAGAGTCCAATTGCAGAACATTTTAATAGTGTTCATGATGGTCTTTTGGACTCTCTATTTTTTTGTGCTTTAGCTAGGCCTGATGAGTATAATGCTGGTAATTTTTTAGAGAAACTGTTGAACTTAGAAAGCAGATTTATATTAATGTTTGGAACTTTAAAACCCAAAGGCTTGAATTTGGAAATAAATATTACTATTTAAAATGTTGACATTTATTAAAGTCTGAGTCAGTAAATTCTAGTTGTTATATTACTGGTGTATCACTTAGACTATATTTGTGTATTTAGGGCTGTCTTGTGGTGTATGTATGTTTTTGATGCTTTTTTCTGATGCTTTTGGATGATTTACCCTGATGCTTGTTTCTTTTTTAACTTGAAACATTGGATGTTTTGTCAGATTGAATTTGCTAGTTACATATTGTTTAATTGTTTAATGAGCAATTAGGTTTTTATGATAAAAAGATGTAAGAAACTAGAATGGTTATTCCTTTGAAGGCTATTCATAGCCGAGGTACCAGAATAAACTGTTCCAGCTGCTCAGCTCCTGTGCCTGTGGTTTTTTTCATCATTCTGACAAATATTTGGGTAGTAGCATAGCTGGGGCATGATGAAGGGGGCAACTTCCCCAGATGCAAAGATTTAGAAGGCTCAATCAGCCAGCCAAGTCTGATCATTTTTAAATTGTATTTGTGGTCAGTCCTGAGTGCTGTAGTGCTCATGTGGTCTAAACTGTAGCAACAGTTTGCTACAGTATAAAAAAAACTCCCTCCTCTCTCTCCATCCATAACCCCTTCTTCCATTTTTACACATGGGGCCAGGGTGTCATTTCACAGTGACAATCATCTTGAGGCAAGATTTACACTGCTAGGTGGCTAGCCCTGCTGCAGTAATTTATTTGCACCACTCCAGCACATACTCTCACCTACAGTGAATTTAGAATTTCCAACATACATACTGCATGTTTTTGGAATGTGGGAGGAAACCCATGTGACTGGCATGCAGACTCCACACAGAAGGCTTCCCAGCCAAAAAGCAAACCGGATATCCTCTGGCTATGAGGCAACAATGCTAATCACTGCACCACCATGGCACCCTCTCTCTCTTTCTCTCTCTGTATGTGTGTATATATATATATATATATATATATATATATGTATATATAAACACACACATATATATATATATATATATGTGTGTATATATATATATATTTTTTTTATTTTATTTTTTTTTATAATATATATTATAAAATAAAAAAAATAAATAAAATATATGTGTGTGTGTGTGTATATATATATATATATATATATATATATATATATATATATATATATATACATTTTTTTATCTAAACCTGAGTGCTATAGTGTTCTGTGCTGGGTATTCTACAATTTAGCAAGCAGTTTGCTACAGTTTTAAAAAAGAAAAGTTTAGAAGTTTATTTTTTTCTAAGACCTGAGTGCTGTAGTGCTCTGTTTATGGTATAAACTGTAGCAGAAGCCGGACCTGGTTGGCTGTCCTCCTTCTGCAGTTCAGGAGCATCAGCCACCAGATTGCAAACTCTTATTATTTTTTTTCCTCTTCCATTGAAGAGTTGATGCAGGAGGGGAAGGTACCTAATTACATTGCCTGTTTCATTTTCCAGAAGAGCTCAGTGGTACATGATTTGGGTACAGGGTAGTGGCATCCTGCAGTTTTGAAGAAGTTATTTATTTATTTATTTTTTGTTCTTTACTAGTTTTATGGGACTGCCACAGGCTTCTAGCTGAACCAGCTACACCTCTGTATTTATGTACTTAAATCCTTCACTGAGTGACATAATTTGCAGTGTAAATTACTATGTAGAGAAATAACAGGCTGATTTTGATATTCTACAAGGAGGCCAGAAACTTGCTGGTGTAGTTTTTGGATATATAATTACCTTCTTCAAAATTAGAAATGGGTCATACAAAAAGGATAAATCCTTCAAGGTGCAAAATAAGAGACGAGGATATATTCCACAACCGAGTTTTATCATACAAATAGGAAGTCAGTGGAGTGCTGACAGCAAGCAGCTTTACTGACAATTCATTAGACTGAAGTGAAAACAATTAGTGGTAAGCTGCTACATGTGGGATACAAACAGGCTTTAGCCCTATCAATGAGACACATAGAGGAGAACTGCAGCAGGAAGAGAATGTGAGACCATAACAAAAAGGAAAAGCAAACTAAGCAAAGAAAGATCTTCCAGAAATGCAAATGCATGTGATCGAGAGGTCCCCTTATGCACTTAACTGAAAACTGAGACACAGAAGCAAAAGGCTGTTGTAAAAAAATATTCAGACGTTTTTCTTGGAGTTACTTGTTGCTGCATAATGTGATGATCTATACTTTTGCTGCCATACCTCTCAAGGTATAAGACATTGGGACCCATCACTAGGTGAGACCCACTAAGGAAAAGAAGGATCATGTCCCAGTAGAAGGAGGATAAGAAGGTTAGGGGAAGCCAACAGTGGCAGGATTGGGCCCAGCATAAGGTAACTCCAATATTGCAGTCAGGGTATTACAGTTCCAATGTTCTATAGTTCTATGGTGGAAGGGAGTAGAGTTCAGAACTGGAGCATGTAGTGAGGAGTCTACGAATACATTATAATATGTATACTAGGTTAGTCAGGCTTGGGTGTTATAGAAAAACCTGGTGATTCTGTGGAGCTCACCACTCAAAGAAGAAGCCATCATCATCATCATCATCATCATCAACCCCCCTTTTCCTATTTTCTACATGGAGTCAGAGAGTGGTATTAACTGTCACCCTCTCTCTGCTCAATGCCAATCTCCTAAATTCTTCGACATTCATGCTCGACTGTTGCAGGTCTTCCCTCAAGCAATCCATCCACCTCTTTGCTATACACTCTTAGTTCCTCTCACCTTCTTCCTGTCTGTCCTAAATCTTTTTCACCAGATTGTCTTCTGCTTTTCTGCACATTTGCCTGAACCACCATAATATATTTACGTTGGCTTCTGCTCTTATGTTCTCATTTCTTCATCTCTCCAAGAGTGTGAATCCTACCACCCATCTCAGGTATTTCATCTTTATCACCTCTAGCTTTTTCAACTGTTCTGCCTTTAATGGCTAGGTTTTTGTACCATACAATAGTACTGGTTGCACTATTGTTTTGTACACCTTACTTTTCAACTTCTTTGGCATTTTTCTGTCATGCACTACATCTGACACTATGTGCCAGTTGGCTGTAGCCACTATGATTCTTGCTTTGACTTCCTCATTCAGACCTCCCTTCTTCTAAACCACTCCTTCTAGAAACTTGAAGCTGTTAACCTGTTCCACTATTTTTCCTGCTATCTCAATTCCCAGCTTCTTCTGATTCACCCTGTTTGCAATTACAACTGTCTTATCTGTTTTCAGTTTTATCCCATGTGCTTTCAGTTTTGCATTCTGTATTACTATCCTTCACTGAAGATCATGATCAGTCTGCCTGTAATGCCACATCATTTATATGCAGTAACTTTGCTGATATGTCCCCTCCAACCTGTTTGTAATGTAGCCCATTGCCAGTGTGAACAGCAGTGGGGTCATTGGTGAAGCATGATGAACAACCACTCCCACTGGGGACCCTTCTGTAAGACCGAACACTACTATACATACATGAGTCATTGGGTACTTGTGCATAGCTTGCACTAACTCTATCAATGTTTCTGGGTCTATGAACCACCACAGGACTGTCCAAACTGACATATGCTACCACCAAGTCTAAGAATGTCCATTTGTACTCGTTCCTTATTTCTAGCTTCTTTGCAACTATATGTCTCACTGTAAACATTGGGTCAGTTGTGCTGCATCCTGATCTCAGTCTGAACTTCTCATCTCTCATTGTACTTTCTACTACTTTGTGTATTTGTTTATCAATCACCCTGCCCAGAACTTTCATGCAGTGTTCCAGGAGTGTGATACGTCTGTTGTTGTGTCTTTCGGCTTATCCCGGTTAGGGGTCGCCACAGCGGAACTCCGGTCCGCTAATATTTGGTAGTGGATTTTTACATGCCGAGTTACCAGCCCTGATGCACAACCTTCAATGAAGGCACGCCCATTCACACATGCCTCCACACAGAAGACGCTCTAGCTGAGAATCGAACGCGACAACATCTTGCTGTGAGGCGACAACGCTACCGCAGCACCACTACCTGTACTGTCCACAATTGTGAATGTTCCCTTTGTTCTTGAACACTGGCATGAGTATGCTTCTTTTCCATTCATCTGTGAGATGCCTTTTTCTTCATACTTCCATGAGTACCCTCAGGAATTGTTTCTCCCCAGCTCACCCAATATCTTTGTCATATCTGCTGCGACCTCATCTAACCCTGCTGCATTCCCTAACTTCATTTTTCTAAGTGCTGTTATTACTTCTTTTATGGTGAGTTCCTCCTCATCTCTCATCATAGGCTGTGTCTAGGGCACTACAGGTTCTGTGGAGTTTTTTTTTTTTTTCATTCAGAAGCTGCTGAAGTATTCCTTCCATCTGCCTCTGATTTCCTGTGAACTGATGAGCAGTTCATTATGGCATCCCTTATGAAGGGTGTCTCACTATCTTCTTTATCTTTCTGTCTTTCCCTTGCAACCTGATATAGTTTCTTTGTGCCATATATAAAGTTACTGTCCAGAAGCTGAAATAGTGTCTCTGATGCCTTGTCCTTTGGTATTGCAACTCCTTTCTTAGCATCGTTTGTTTGTCAACCCATATTCCTTCTGATTCTGATCTGCCTTTTCTATCTGCTGCTTTTTCCTGCACTCCTTTTTTCTTTTGATAACTTTCTGGACTTCTGCATTTCACCACCAGTTTTCCTTATGTACCTTATTTCCATACCTGGCTCAGCAGAATATTTGTTCTGTATTTCTCACACATGCTGCGGTGCTAAAACCCTGCGTATTTCTTTGAGCTGTTGTGCTTTCAATCCGGTCAACTTGGGACCCTGCCATTTGCTTTCAAAGAAGCAGTTAAGTTTATTAGTCCTAGTGGTGTAATAAATTGAATGGGTAGTAAGGTATTTAAGAAAGCTTTTTTGAGAGGATAATTATTAATCACCAGTTATTATGAGAGAGTGTAAAGTCCATGAGATAGCATCACATTAGTTAGGGAGGTTATCTGTCATGGAAATAGCTTTGTACATCAGAGCACAAACTTAGTTATATTCTGTGTCTTTGGCTATGTAGAACAGAGTGAGGATAAAAGGGAAGCCTAACACTGGTAAAGAAAGCTGTTAGAAGGAGATGATGTCCTGAAGACTGTGGCTAGTATTACTCCTATTCAGCTAGTGGGTTAGTGTATGCTTTCAAATGTTTTCATTGTAAGAACTGGAATTTCAAGGCCCATCAAAAGACACAAAGGAAAGAACATACTTCTGTTCCTCGAAACTGACTTTTCTAATATGTGACTCTCTTCCCTTCATTCTTTTTGGCCAGAGTGAACTAATAGTAATCAAAACATTTGGAATAGTTCAATTATAAAGAGAAGAGAGGGGGGATATCATGTTTAATCAAACATTGACAGGCAGCGTCCATCTAAATTTTGAGGTATAGTTGCTTTATTGGTTGAATTGCAATTGAAACATAGCTGATGGACTTATCTGTAAGGAGAAATGCATCACTCAGATAAATGCAGAGGACAGAGGTACTGCTCCGTATCCAGTGGTGCTCAATAGTTTCCCTTTTCATAGGAGATGGGGGCTAGTAGCAACCAAGCAAACCATCCCTAATTTCCATTGGAGGGTAAATGTGTGAGGACAATTAAACAGACAGTGTTCTTCTGCAAGAAGGAACAAGTTGAAATGAATGCCATCCAGACTGCTCAGCTATACCTACTTTGACAGTGCATCCATACTTTCAAGGGGGATTTACCCTTATACATGGTGCAACTATTTTTGGAGGTATATAAATATTTTCTGGCTTGATTTTCCCATTCACGTGATTTTCTGAATCTTCCACTGACATGCCACTTTGAAAAAAGAGGACCCACAGGTTACATTTTCAATTTTCAGACGCAAAATACATTGCGTTGTGAGCCGTATGTTTGCAATTTCATCCACTGAAGTCTACACATTTTGTATAATTTCTCAAAAAATATGCTTACAGTTATGTCATTTTTGTCACTCTGAGTTTTTTAAACTTATGTTTTTGAGCAATATCTCATAATCCTACTTGACATAGGAAGATTTGTGTGTTATTTGGTATACAAATTTAATGTTAATTAAGTGCCCATATTTTTGGCAGAATGTATCTACTTTTCAGGATCCTTTGTACCAATGTGCAATGTCTGCAGGTTGAAAGGCATGAAGTGTCACTACTTGTCAGGGTGTAGGTGATATTAGAGGAATGTCATGTTGCATCTTAAAGTGCTAGAAAAGATGTGGCTCAACAACCATCTGGGAGTTAAGGAATTACTGAACTCTGAACCAGAGGTTTGTGGTAAAGGAATATATATCAGAATTAAAAACCCTTCCCTGAAACAACGTTCATAAGCTCTTCTGCAACTTACAACAGGAATTATTTTACAGTTTTATAAAGCTTTGCATTATCTCTTCTGTCCCTGTCACATATTTATATACAAGTTGTTCACTTATGCTCTACCTTGTACTTGAAAAAAGAGAAGCCTCCTCTGTTTCTCATATTACTTTGTCTCATTCAAACATATAAGAAAATACAGTTAAAATAAAATGTTTTAAAAATGGGTAGCATTCAGAGATGTAGTTGGACTACATACAGAGCTGAGAAATTAATAAGAAAGAATATGTTTTCACTAATCTCTATGAAGAAGTGAAGCTTCTGAGTACACAAATGAAAAAGGTCATGTTTGAACTTCAAAGAAAATTTTGCAGCATTTAAATAACTGTAACATGTTCTTTGAAGATTTTTTAAGTTTATATTCAATTATGGAGCCTTTTTTAATAATTCATTGAAACTGAATTGGTGTTCATTATTAAATATGGTACACCACATAACTGATACAAACCAGCTGTTGGGGAATATAGTGTTTGGGTACATCTTCAGAGAGAACAGTTCTGGATCACCTTTAGGTAGAATAGGATATTCTTCTATATACTGCAAGTTAATACAAAAACATATATTCATATATTCAATTGTAAATTAATGTTTTCCTGTTCAAAAAAAGCATGCTAAATATTGGCTTCCAAAATCATTGTCCTAAAATCAGTATAATGGAATCTTCTGCCTCAAATAGTTCAAATGTTCGCACAGGCTCTATAAAGCAGTTACCACCAATACGCCTTCTAGAAGATATTGTTGCACAGAATGAACTCCTAAAAGATATGCTTCTGGCTTCTAAAAGTGATACATAAGATATACCCCAGATGGCCAGCTAATCAACTAGATTAATTGGAAAACATGATCTGTTTAGTGTAAAAATGAGACTGTACCCTAAATTAAATGAATCTGTGTCTCTAACAAAAGCAAAATTTAATTTTATCCCCATGCACATACACGTGGACTTTAAAATTAAGGAAAAAGAGATGCAGAATGACATACTTCTACATTATCTCCAACAGTTTTTAGAGGAAAGATGCTTCTTTTTTTCCCATTCTTTTTAAAATATCTTTACTAACTGTTGCAGTCTGCTTAATATTATCACAGGCTACACATTTTAATACTGCATGATTAGTCCCTTGTCAGCAATTTGGTTTTACTATGAATTGTCCAAATGCAAAACCTTGAACTTTCAAAACAGCTAAAAATAATACCCAAAGTATAGAAGGACGAGAACAATACCTTTAAACATTTTTTTGCAGGCTGCTATACCCTCCAAACTTATGTATACCAACTCAACAGTCATGCCAGCATGAAAAAGGGAGAAATTATACAAAAGAATGGAATCATTGCTGGCACATACTTAGAAATCACAATGGAAGTAATTTCCTATTGTAAATTTCAACTAATATTATGTTACTCTGCATTTTTTCAGGCAATGGACTCTCGAGGAATTTCACTTTGAAGACATGTAGACGAGCCCAGCAATTTTGCCTTTAGCCTTAACTTCCTATTTTCTCACTGTTTTGAGAAGTTAGAGAAAATGGAACATTATTGATTATGCAGTGTGTTACATTTTAAATAAGGAAATTAATGAAACATTCTTTAAACCAGTACTTTCATGTTAATAATGTTTACAGTGGTAATAGTAAAGCAATGTGGCATTGGTTTAAGTTAGTTATACTACTATATTCCCTTTAATGCAGCAAGAATAAATTAAATTGCAAATGATGTAACAGAGCCATCTCTAGCTGAACAGACTGAATGTGACAACTGATAAGTATTTAAATGGTACCCAAAATAGCTGTAGTATGAGAAGCATATTTTAATCAGGAAAATACAAATATAAATTGCATATGTTGGTGATAAGAGAGCAGTCTGCAGTATCTTCAGCAAACAGGGATAAGCAAGTCAAAAACTCAACACTGGGATAATTATTAACAGTTATAGGCCAACATTGCATTGTGTACATTTGAATTATTATTCAAGCAAGTGTAGCACACATGCTTTGTATTAGGCATAGATAAGCAATATGATGACACTGATTATTTCAACACAAAAATGCTAATTTAACAGTATTTATGTATTATAATTTAGTGACACAGTTACAAATTACAAATCTGAATACAAACGTTTTTAAAAGTCTATTAAACAAAGGAGTCCTGAAAATAAAAAAATGATCTGTTATTTTAGAAAATACTTTAACAGAAGTCTCACTGTTCTTAACAAAATTAAAACCCAAGTACCACTATTGTGGATTTATATGACATTCTTATGAAAGACATATGTGTGACTTTATCTGCATCTGTTTTACCAGTAAAAATGACTCAAAGCATTTCTGTAAATGTATAATCTGGGTATAGTTTGGGTAAAAAAAATATATTTTTCACATTTTCACTCTGGAGAGCTATACCTGCTATGAAACTATATATTAGAAAGAGCAGATTCCTGTAAATGTGTTCAAGTTTCTCTATCATAATTAAACACTATAATGTTTCATGAGTCAGTCTGACCTTGATGTGTTCTCCAAATCATAAGGAGGAAAGAATGAAATTTGTTCTGTTTCTAGGCAAGAACCCAGAAAGATTGTTAAATGTTTAAGGAAGAAAAAAACGTAGTTGTTGACCTATATATACCTCACTGAACAAAAGCAATCTCATTACAAGTTTATTACTCTACAAGGGGACAAACACAAGTCCATAACTTTGGAACATCAATCCCAAGCCACAAACAGAAGTAAATATGTATCAAATGCATGCATGTGTAATAAGTACACTATATTAAATAATATATCATAAACATATAGATAAGGAGATTCCTAAGTAATAAATAAATAAACAATATACACATACATACATACATACATACACAAATAAATAAATAAATAAAACTATATAAACAGTACATGATTAAATAAATACAGTAAATTAAGAAAATACTTTTAAGTAAATAAACAAATAAGCAAAGAAAGACACAGAACAAGTTAAGGAATTGTCTGCCTGGTATATCATAAATAAAACCATACAAACAAAGTAGGTTCATGGGCAAACCAGAAATAAAGATTTTCTGCACTCAAGATCGCTCATTTATGTACTATGTCACTGAGGCACTGGCAGCATTGCAACTGTGCAATTCTGTTTCTTGTTGCAATGACTATGGCATAGTCACTGCTATGGTGCCTGTACTTGTCTTGTATCTATATTCCAGATGCAGATGACTTGGATGGTTATCAAATGGAAAGTAATATCTTGTGTTTGTCAAGGAATAGACTCAAAACATGTGCTCTTATCATTCAGTGGAAAGCCAGTAATACCATATACTAAATATTGTCAGGTATAAAATTATTTAATGAATTAATGGATTTGATTATTTTACCTGAGGACTTTCTCTCTCTTTCTTGCTTTCGGATCATTTTAGCCTATTTGCAGTTTTATCAATATCTCTATCAAAATACATGGTGTCATAGATCTGCTGTCAGTAAGAACTGGTCCTGTTTTGCTCCACATCAACCATAGTTTCCTTGCTCTTTTAGAATAGCTGCTCGTGATCCAGGTTCTATTATATAATAAAACAAGGCATTTTACTTTGCATTCCTACATCTTGTAATTTTTGCATGTGCCTGTTGACTATAAACTATACCTTGTACTTATAATTCCTGGCAAGTATGGTCTGCAGTGCTGAGTAGAGAAGATCATTATGAGGGTGATTCTCAGACATGGGGAAGATGGACAAAGAAATGCAAGGAATCAGCATTTCACTGATTTTATAATATGCTGCAGAAGTGGTTGTCAATATGCAGCATGTATATAACTGGTGTTCAGTATATACTGTATATAAATGAGATTCAGTGCATGAATGAGATCACTTATACAGTTTACAGATAACTGCACTGCACTATCAATGCTGTTTACAGAATCTGTGTTCAGCCTCAGTTAGAAATGCACGTTGTTCTGAGAAGACTTGAATATTAGAATATTAAATATTGCACAATAACTGAGGTTAGTAAAGACTGGCAAAGGAGACTATGAAGGCAATTTACAAAGGAAATATGGGAGAACATCTGAGTGGCTCCCAAGTATGCAACAAAATCCATAAGGTTTAGGGTTTTTGCTTAAAGTGTTTGCATAAGGATTTTTATACTCCAAGCAGACTTCAGGGACTTTTTCATCTGATATTTAATAAATGAAGGTCTAATAGGAAAGAGAGACTTAATTGGAAGCATGTCTTTTGGCAATATAATGAGTTGACATATTAAAAAAGTCCCTATAGAATATTTGTCATACATTTTGGGGGAACAAATGGTTGTAAACTAAGGAAATTATTCTTTTGAGCTGGGATATAAGAGCTGAATTGCCAGAGATAGTAATGCCTCACTAAATTTAATGGTACTGGTTGCCAAAGTAGCAATTTGAAAGTCAAAATCTAACCCAGCTGTCACTGAAGTACAAAATGTTGTAAAGGAAATACAAGAACTGGCAGTGGGATTTTAAAAAAGAATGAAAAAATTACACAGAAATAAATAGAATTTATTGGGACAATACTGCAGAATAATGTTAGGAGGAAGACAGATATTTAAAGGGAGGAATCGAACAAAGCATGTAATTTTGGAGTGAATGATAATTATTAAAAAGAAGACATGAGTGTATAATGCATGAACATATTAAAATGATAGTATGACTTCCTTTCTTTTCTTTTAATGCACATGCAGTTATGTTATTCTTTAAAATCTAATAATTTAGAAAAGGTGCTCAAAAACACTCATACTGGAGATAATGAAGCAATAAATGGACATAAAATATACAATAATAATAAATAATAGTCATTTTTGGAATTTCTGCTTAATTGTACTGTGGAGCTTTTCTCACATGGGCCTCTGCTGAAAAAGGGCACTTGCCCAGTCGAACTATCCTGGTCAAGAAATGTCAAATAAAAATAAATAAAATAAAATTTACAGTTTCAGCATATATCTCCTGCATGGGCAAAATGCATGAAGAAAAAAAAAAAAACGCTAGTTATATATTAGCTGCAGTCATTTCAAGCTCACAAAAAATCTCTGTTAGTGGCTTAAACTGAAGAAATGAAAAATCAGAGAGATAAGACAGTTTTGTCTATTGAAAGGAAAAAAATGAAAGCTAAATCTAGTTATTCATTATGTTTTTTATTTGTTTATTTACTTAAGAAACTGGGATAGAACAATGATCCAGATGTATTATTTTCATATTCAGCACAGGCAGAGTAAAAGAAACACAGACACACACACACACACACACACACACACACACACACACACACACACACACACACACACACACACACACACACACATGGAAAACAGATCATGGTTTAAAATACATAACAGATGGTAACAAATACCCAAACACAGTTAAGTTGTATCAGAGATGCTATATAGTTGTAGCCAAATGGTAACACGAGAGAGGTACAAATAACACTTTAAAAGCATAGTGACAACTGCATTACATTGAATCTACATACAAATATTTGCAAGACTCATTTTTTAGGGCTGCATATAGGAGGGGAAATAAAACAGTATGCATGAAAGGTTACAACAGTACTATGTTAAGTATCATATCTATAAGATAGAGAATAATCCTACCTCTCAAATGTCCCTGATTTTCAGGACCAGCCATAATTTTGATTCAAACTTCAGCTCTGTCACATTTAATCCCTCCTAAAATTGTTGACTTTTGGAGAAAGGTGGTAAATTACACTAAAAAAATGACAGTAATTAGAGTTATAGACTTCATTTACTTCAAAAAATGTACACTAATTTCCATTCTCTTATTCTGTCAATGTCTCTAGTTACTTCTGGATCTGTCCCTGATTTGGCTGCCATTTGTCCTTGATCAGTTGAAAGCTATGGGGATACGGTGTTAAGGGAGTGATGGAAAAGGGAATATAGAAGCTGACTAGTATTGTTTTGAAAACATAATTAAACAATCTTGAATAGGAAAGCTCTATTTATGTTGAAGGGCTGAATGATTGGAAGTGAAGTATACATTGCCATGATCAGAAGTTTATGTAATACTGCTGATGTGGAAGCATTTGCATTGGACTTATTTGAACAGGTGCTTTACCAATGCAAAAAATAATTTTCTGAAGAATGTAATTGTTTTTATTGTACGGAAGGACTAGTATAATTTTAGTGGTCTAAATTATATGAGCAAAAGTTCATAATCTCGAGCGCTCTAAAGAGCAAAAATGCTGGACCTCGAACTTCTTATTGTGGTGGGGGGGGCTGCACCTCCCACCCACCCCCCACTAAATATATATACCAACTCTGAGATCGCACTATAGTGAGGAAAAGGCAAATATTCCGGCTTTCATGGTACTGCGATCCCACAAGAAGCACTTCGAGGTTCTGCATTTTTGCTCCTCAGAGCATTCGAGATTATGAACTTTTGTTCATATAATATAGACCCTAATTTTAGTGCCAATACAGAGAAGGAATGGTCAGACAAGTGCAGTTTGAATTTTGCAGCCAGAATGCTGGGAATTAAGGGGCTCAGGAATCGGATGTTGTAAAGAGTATTTTTAGTGCAGGACATAGATGCAAAGAAAGGAAACTAATGTTCAGTAGTTTGATTACCAGATAAAAATGCAGCAGAGTTAATCTGAGCAGTAGTGATATGCATTTAGTATTGGCAAGATATGTACAATGTTCTCTAACTAAGAATAGGGTGGTGCAGTTGCAGATGGCATTTAACATAAATAGTAGTACTAAACATTGCAGTTTCAATAAGCCACAGTATCAGTTCACTATGGAGCCTGGATCTTCTGAAAAATCACACTCATACATGTAATACCATAATGCGTAAGAAATGATAATCAAAACCCGTCTTTATTTTTGGGGATGGGTAGCAAGTTTTTTTGCAAATCTCAGGATACTCAAGTTCCAAATAAAAGACTTAATATCTCTTTGTAACTTATCCAAAAGTTTAATCAGAGTAGCACGAGGAAGGCACCTTAAAATGAAAATTACTTTTGCCTATATCATCATCTAAATAATTTGAAACCTGCTTAAAAATGGCAACAAGTTCTTCTTCCACACAGCAAGACATTTTTCTTCTTGCTGGATTATAGATTTAATATTCAACTCTACTGAACTACTCATTTATAATAACATTTTAATCCCTAAATACTTTGCTTCTTTTTCAAGCAGGAAGGGGATGGTAAATTAATTCATTATTGATAAATTGATTCATGTGAAAGAGATGAGATCTGCTTTTATTGATGGAAAGCCCAGACAGTCTTGAAAATGGTTCAAAAGCCAATAATGCCTGATCAATCCTGTCCACAGAGCTCTGCAGCCAGATAACACAAATCATTTGCAAACCAATATAAAAGTTTTACCTTGTTACTATTTTTATTTTGACTAACACTGAATGCTCTTCTAGGTTACAGTATGTTGCATGGATAATCACGATAAACATTAATGGTAATTGGGGACAGTCTTGCCCGTACCCACTAAACTAAAGCCTTCCAAAAAGATATTATTAGAAAATACTTTGGCCAAAGGATTCTTATATAAAATATGTTGTACAAAAATAAGACTAGATTGGAAACCTCAGCATTTTTTATAATTTTATAAATAAATTTCCAATAAACTAAGTTTAAAGCTTTGCTTAACTCAGTCAATAGTGGAATTACTTGAGTATACTTACTGGTTGCTCAGAATTGTATATTAAGCCATATCCTGACTGAGTGCTGACTGCCATTTTTCCCTTTTTATAAAAACTGATGATGGCACAGAAAAGCCTGTGTTAAGATTTTCTCTAATACCCTCTCAAGATCTTTTGCAAGATCTTTATCTCCATTTGAAGAAAAGTGATAGGTCTATAATTACTTGCGAATATGGGTCCGTATTAGGTTTCAGGAGCATAACAACCTTTGCAGCCATATATTAGTCTGGGAAACCTCCTTACTTTATCACCTCAAAATAGAAATATAGGCCCAAGAACACATCAGCCATTGCTGAACTGCTCTCAGAAACCCTGTGCAACCATGTCATTGGCTGCAGAGAGGCTACCTACAAGACATAAGCCTAGAACTAACCCTAGAAACAAACCACCTTGGTGCATCCCAAATTAAATAGGATAGACAACAAAAGGAAAAAAAATATGGCAAAAATCAGGAAGGGTAATTCCCATAATGGTAAAAACTCTCTCATCAAAGTAAACAGGCAACTGGGACGGCTAATTCAGTCATGCAAAGTTAACTTTAAGTTTAAAGTATCCTCTTAAGTGAAAGGCAACCATAAGACCTTCTAGAGATACGTCAGAAACCTCAAGGGCAGTACACAGCAATGTGATGAACTGGTTGTTAATGGTGCCATATTCACTGAACCTGGTGATTGAGTGAACCTGTTAGCTGAGAAATTCAGTTTCAAACTTACCCCGCCTCTCACCCGCAACCATCCCCAAATAATACCCTCAAACATAACACCTCCAACTTTAACTAGGGAGCATGTACTGGCTGCACTCACTAAAGGCAAGAGCATGGTCTCAATGGGCCCCAATAACATCCCAAGGTGTCTCCTGAATAATCAAAAATATGACTCATCAGGGCCTCAGGAGTCATTGTTTAACTACGATGTTAAAACAGGCTTTGTGCCACATGGATGGAGGACTGTGACAGTCATCCCCCTTTGTAAGGGAGTACCTTCAACAGATCCTGAAAACTACAGACCCATTAATCTGACTAGCCTTATTTACAAAGCCATGAAAAGGATTATCATGGAAGTTATCAACAAAGACATAGGAGACCTGCAGACACTGGATCTATCCAAGTTTAGCTTTGTCAAAGGAAGGTCACGCTTACTGAATTGGATGGACTTCTTTGAAAAAGGTCACTAAGGCAAGGAATGAGGGGGAAAACTGTGCATACTGCCTACCTAGATCTGGCTAAAGCATTTGACACAATACACCACTCGGGCATTGTCAACAAACTTACAATACTAGGTATATACCCCTTTATAATATGCTGAATAGCTAGCTGGCTCACTGATAGGACCCAGGAGGTGATAATCTGTGATACCACCTCCATAAAGAAGGTGGGCACCAGTTGAGTCCCACAGGACTCAGTGCTAAGCCCACTACTCCTTGTCATCTACTTCCTGGATGTCAAACCCAATGTCAAAGGCCTCTGGCTAACCAAGTTTGCAGATGATTGCAAACTATGAGCAGTCATTGAATCCCCACAAGATGAGAACACCCTTCAGGAAGGTCTAGTACAGACAAATGCTTGGTGCCAAAGCCATGGATTAAAACAAAATAACGAGAGCTGCTTTATAGTATCTTTTGGGAAGTCTGCCATTCTAGGCAACTATGTCATCAATAAAATACACATAAAAGTTGATTCACTAGTCATGGGGCTGGGAACTCATTTAGATAGTAACTTAGCCTTCAATCAACATGTGTCCAAGGTAGTAAGAAAATCCTTCTATGTTGCTGAAATTCAAAGCAAGGGTATGGCATCTAGGTCCAGAGAGGTCATCAAACCACTGTACTTGGCCCGTATAAGAACCATTATATAGTTTTATGTCCCTTCAGTATGTACCTTGTCAGACATGCAGCAATGTGGAATGTCCACAAAGGTTGCTTACAAAAAGAATACAGGAGTAAAGACAATGTCATGTAATGATCATCTCAAAGTCATGTCTCTTTACTTTGTATCATGCAGACTTCTGAGAGGTAACCCTTGCCTGGCATACAAGGCATCTCTGGACCCTGTTTTGATGAACCTTTTGTACATCTGCAAAGCAAACAGCATCAGAACTACTAGATTAAAAGACCTAAATTTTGCTTACAACATAAACAGGACATGATGGAGAGACAGGTATGTTTCTCAGAGAATTCCCATTCTCTAGATCAAGCATACCATCCATGTGAAGCTGAGTTCCTCTCTATTCCTACTTAATTGCAACTTGGACCAATGAAAGGGTAATTGGAAATTTACCCCTGGTCTGACTTCTCTGTCCCTGATGGACATAGGTAATCAGTAAATCACCCCACATAAATCAAATATAAATCAAATCTGTGGGTCATATTTGGGTTGCATGCTAGGCTTTTAATTATACACCAATGACCCTATGAATATCTTAGATGACAGAATATTGTGGTATGTTATATAAAGATTGGCAGAAAAAAGCATCCATATCAGGTGTATACCCATCTGTGAAACTTTCAATGACTGCAGAAAAAATTCCTGTAGGGATATCTGTTATTGGAGTACTTTTTGATGTTCTTCTGAAATTTGGAGAAGATTGAAACCCTTCAAAGATGCCGCAGCCTCCTTGCATTCCACACTAACTGCATAATTCATAAAGAATTTATATTACCCGAGTCATACATTGTTTATAACTTAAGGGTCCTGCACAATTACCACTACTTCATTCATTAACTTCAAAATAATTACTTCTCTCCAACTCTTTTTATATTTCTGTGCTAAAATGTTTGAGCAGTGATCCCTTTAGCTCAAAAGAAAAGCTTTATTCTTTCCCATTTTTTGTGTAACTTCAATGTCATTTTCTGTCTGAAAAGTTATTTAATTTCTCTGTTTCTGGCAAATAAATGTTCTTCCTTATCCCCTTTCCTTCCTAGCCTGATTTCCAGCTCCTTTACTTTAGAGTCAATTTCTCACGCTCTTCATTATTTTCTTTGTATCTCTCTGCTAATTGACTAAAATACTTTTTTTTTTCAATTCCTCCATGAATCTTTTCCATTTCACTATGGATGATAATGCCCTAAAATCTTTAGCCTTCCAGAACTTAGTCACCCAACTGTTAATCTCTCTGTTTGTGAAGGAATACAGAGTCAGATGTCCACAGATAAGCATTCTTTAGCCACTTGACAATAGAGATCTTAAAGTGTACTGTGGAACAATCTGATAAAGAAGCTGAAACTATTTATAATTTGCTTACTTTTGAATAAGTGTCTGAGATATTCACCAAAGTAACCATCTGAAATGTTGGGACTCACTAGAGTGAGTTTCAAAATACAGAAACTAAATGGCCAAAAAATCAGACTTACATATACTAAGTCCAAAGTGCCATTTCTCAGAATATTCCCTTTTCTCCGAGGTATGCTGATCTTGGAGTTGGTATATATAAGTCTAGGGGATGTTAGGATGCAGGGGGGGGCATGTTCCCTGCAAAAAGGAGTTTAAAGGAGAAGAGCAATTTTTGAGACCGATCTTCTCCTGTGTTTTCAGTCTTTTTTTCCAGCTTGTCAGTGTTTAGCATTTCATGTGGTAACATTTCAATAGGGAGCCATAAACCAATAATCCAGTTGACTCACATAGTTTTGGCTATAACTGTAATAAGTAAAATAAATCTCACCCAAGAGCAGCTTTCTATAAATATCCACCAAACTCAACGTTCCTAACCAAACTTCCAGTTCACAAGTTATTTTTGATAACCTTGCTTTGGTGAATGCTATTTTATCCTTATCAACAACTAGCATTACACTGAAAACCACAATGACAATTACTGAGCCCCCTTTCCTATAAATCTTTGCAAGTGTTACAAAAAAATTGTCCAATGGATGGTTATCACCAGCATTGGGATGATATTTGTCCCTCCAAATTGTATGATCATATGAAGATTGTATCTTTAAAATAAGCCATCTCCCTTCAGTATCAACATATAATACTGCCCATTTTATTGACTGGCTATCTAACACAACTACCCCATCTCAGCAGTTGTGATCCTCATCAAGTCTGCTAATTAAATTAATCTTGTTGATTGTGTGGGGGTGATCATTAACATAGGGTTGCCATGCATCTCCATTGCAAACATGGACTAGATTATCATATTAAACAATGAAACTATTCCATGATGGCAGTATTCCACATGAGAGTGTCTTCCACACATATGTAACAATCCTCACCAAATGATTTTAACCACGTTAAATTTATCAAAATTCAGGCGATTACTTCTGTTGTAGAGATAACCATTCACAAAGGTAGATTCTCTATGGATACATCAAGAAAAAATAAATATCCAGCATCAAATGTAACTAGAAATTCAAGGCATTTTTTTCTTGAAACGAAGTGATTGATATAAAAGGCAAAATAAAGTGCTTTTATTGAGCGTACTCATAAACTTTTCAAATTGATCTTTAGTGTTGAATCAGAAAATTAATTAATCATTAATGAAGTAAATATAAAGCTGCACATACTTAAGTAGTTCCATTTGGGGATTGCCAGGGGAAGATGGATGGAATAATGGGCAACGTGCTTACCTAACAGACACAAGGTGCAGTGTTTGATTCAATCGTTTAGAATCAATTGCTTAGAATGGCCCACAACAGCAGCTAGCCTACTACTTACCTATGGAAAAACACATTCTTTGTAATATGCCTTAATCAAATTTGCAAAGGTGGAGGATGTCATTCTCCCCATAGAAACTCCTGAAGTATGTTAATATAATGCAAAAATATATATTTTGTAAGACTGTATCAATTGATAGATCAATCTATTTATTGTTTTATTTAAATTCAATGACAAATGATGGCACTAATCCATGTGGATCAATGTGAGGCCTGCTGAATATATAATACATCACAACAAAGAGCTAAAATCACATAGATAATGTGAACCAATATACAGCATTCATGGAAATATGATCTTAACATAAAGGAGGCAATGCCTACCATAATAGAACCTGATTAAAACAGACCAACTGAGTAGCAGCTCTAACATGCATTGGAAGAGGTGGAAGGCATGTAGGAAGTAAAGAAAAATGATGACGTAGAATGAATGGGGGAGTAAGACTTTTTATTAAAAATTAGTGTAATAGATGGGGATGAGAACAGTGATATTTTCAACAACTCCTGCAACTTATAAAATAAGAAAATGACATGTATGTTCAAACCATTTTATTTAAGCATAACAAAGAGTAATGATACTCTAATGGTGTGAGTATGTGGAAACCAGGATAATATTGCCAAGGATGCAAAGTATTGATGTCTTAGGACATAATGAAGACTGCTACAAAGTGTTGAAGAGATGTAGAAGCACAATTAAGAGGAGGAGGATGTGAGAGGTGTAGGTTATTCCTGGCTATGTGGGGCCATTTCAGTCTACCTTCTTGTATAAATGTTTTATGGCTTTTTTTTCCTAAATTTGGAAAATAGGTTAGCATTTGATAATTAGATACATTTTTGGTGTTTAGGCCCCAATATTGAGATACTATAATTGCTAAATTGCTTATAAGATTGTGGGGTATGAAAAGAAGGTGCAGTTTTGGGTAGTGATCTAACATTATAGGTTCCTTGTGTAAAATGTCCTAACAAGAATGAGTCTGAATTTTGATTCAGACATTTCAATAAGAGAGATCTTAGCATTAGATCTACTCTGCATTGGACTGTAAGTCAGATTGCCTTTTTTTAGGAGAAAACACTAATGTTGAAATCTAAGGACTTAAGTAATAAAGCAGCCGATATTATGGGAAGTTATTTATTGGGAAGTGAAGTACTTTTCTGATCCTGATGTTTTGTTAAGGAGGCCACATACAACTTGGGACATGATAATCCATTTGCCAATGGCTTTTCTGGTAGCAACTGAAAGAAAACTAGACTTCCAAATTGCCCAGAAAATGCAACTATACACTTTTGATCTAGTAGTATTGATATATTGATATATTGATATATTGATATATTGTTTGACATCTAAGTGATGGTCCAGCCAAAACCCAAGATATTTAAAAGAAAACGTGGTTGGAATTTGAAATAGTTTAACCAGGTGTAGGACTAATTTTAGCTAGTGTTAAGTAATAAGCTCCACAAGTTTAGTTTTGGAGGTGGTAAGAATTGTTTCCAGGTGCTGAGTCAGTTGGCTATGTAAAAAAGCTCTGACAAGAAGCAAATAATGTGCATTTGTTACTTGGAATACCAGCTATTCAAGACCAAAGACTGGATTCATAAAGGTTACCCCAAAATGTGCACTATATGTATATTCTGAATTCAAGAACAACCCTACCACAATGTTTGTGATGTTTATTCACTCACAAAGGTTACCCTCAGTGTACTCACAGTGCGCACTTTATGGTGAACTTTATGAATCTGGTCTCAAGTGTTCAATAACGTATTTGACCCAGGTAACCTGAGGAATACAGTTATAGAAGTAAATGACATCAGTTGTAGCTAACATAATCCCATTAGACATGGGTTCATGTTAAACACTAGTAACGTTTCCAAAAGGTTCCCTGAATCAGCTCCAGTGGCATAGAGTGATAATGTCTTGGCTTTCATCTAGGTCACCCGAGTTTGATTAGCCATTCAGGAATCTGAAGTAGCTGGAGAGTCTAAGTAAGGAAGGAAGGAATAACATGCCACTGCCAACTCATCTCTGTCAGGGAGTGGGTGTGGGAATGCATTCCTGGTGGGTACATTTCTGTTGTGGAATTAACAATGGAGACCAGGTATCACACACGATTGCTGACTTTTCATGGCTGGGCTGGGGTGATGTTCAGAGGTTATGTCACTTGCAGAGGTAAATGAAACAGACACACAACAAAACATGAAACATATTGCTGGGCATAACTGAATGAACTTCTTCATCAATAAGCTTATCAGATAAGAGTCGTCAATTCAAAATCTGTCTTTTTACAGCTTTAAGGATATCTCTTAATGACTGTGGCATCCTGAAAAGAGTGGTTCTTTCTATGATATGAACATTTCATAAAACTAGTGAAGATCTAAACTTTTAGGCATGTGTTTTCCACTTCAGGACAGAGAACAGAACCATGATCATAGTAGCTGACAAACTGCTGAGCAAATTAATAGCTAAGGCAGCAGTTATTTGTATGAGATTCCTGAAACATTTTAGAAACATTTTCAGTATTTTTTGTGAACATGTGTTCAGAGCGTAATATTTAAGTTATACTTAATAGCATTTCCCTCTATGCATGGAATTTGTGGGATACAGACATTGAGTACATTGTGGGATGCTTGATATATAATAGCTATTCTAAAGAAGAAATAAAAATTATTTATGTCTTGCTAGGATAATAGGGTAGAATAAATGAGTGAATATTTAATTTAGTTTTAACAAACTAGAAGAAAGTTGGGACAGTGAATGCATGAAGACTTGTATGTGTTACATACATATAACACTAACAGTGTGCTGTAGAAGCACAGCATTGTGTGTCCATCATTTGAAATGCTTTATTTTGTGTTGTGGGTAATGCTAAAATGGATGCCAGTAGTGGTTATTTTAACACATTGCTTGAATAGAAAGAGTTTAAATGTCAATTATTTTTAAATGCAAATCACTTGTTTCACCAGGTATTAATAAAATTGTTAACTTAAAACGTGACATAAGACTGAGGCCTTTAATCTAGTGTGTGATTTACCTTTTAGTTCTACTGTTATCTAATTTAGACTTTGGACAAAGTGTTTCTGGTGTTTTCATGACGTATCAATATGACTTCAAAATGGATATGTTTATGTTTGTGCTAACATTCTTTTTATTTACTTTTACTGTCACTGGCATGCATAGTCACCACTAATGATGCCAGCTTGATCATGTTCCACACATGTCTGTGACAGCTTGCCAGCACCTACGAAACATGCTGCAGCCCCTAGTTTAGCATGTACAAGCTGCCTGCAGAAACTGCAGTCCCATTCCCCCCAAATGAGATATCTGATATAAGTTACTTATTTCCACTTCACCCCCATCCCATTCTTGCTACTACTGTTCCTGAGCAGCTAGTTAAACTTGGGCTGTCTGGGAAGTGGCAGGGTCCCATCCTTCTACATCCTGGAACAGCGGCATATCACACAGCATTTGACATGTACATGAAAAGATGTATACGTCAGTTTCATTCCAAAATTGTCATGATTTTGTAATCCTCTATTTTGACTGCTATCCAGCTTTTTAAAACTTTTCAACTTTTAAGAGCTAGACTAATGACACATCTTGACTTTTTATCATGTTTATATGTTATGCCAAACATATTGCTGTTTTTCTAGTAGTACTCTACAGTATGTCAGAGTGCATTTATTGAAAAAAAGATCTGTGTAACTAAAAGGGTCCAATCTTGACTCATTATCATGAGTAATGTTTGTATAAGTAGGCAAATGTTTAAATGACAGCTTTGAAGGTTCTGTAGTTGTCCTAAGTGGATGATATTTACTTGACATTTACAGCTCCATTAAGAAACATCAAGACTTGTCCATCCACACATACACTTTGCAGTTTTGTGCATGACATGCATGAATAAGGAAGTAACATCCCTATAATGTAACTTAGCCATATACAGCAAAAATAAATTAATAAAGGCTTTTCTGATCCAAAAAGAATCACTCTATTCATCAGGATCCAGATGGCGAAGTAAAATCATGTATCACATAAAAATCTATGTATCTATATTTTTCAGCTACAACCAATGGAATGACAGAGCTTTGGTTAATTGTGTGGCAAACATATTCAATCTTTAAAGTGTTCACATTATGTCTATTTTTATTTCAGTAAACATATTTAATAAGATGACCCAGAATTAACAAGCCAAGGCTCAGTAAAGTAAGTGTCCTTAAATGTTATAAACCCAGTCAGAATTAGAAGAAGCATTACTTAGTAGATAGGTCAGTGAAAGTTACAAGTTTTAATAAGTAATTGCCCAAAGTTATGACTGCATACCCTTTATGAGTTAATTATAATGGTGGAAAAGTAGAGTAATGCCCATTACTTTTGGGCTGTATAATTTAAGGACATCTACACCATTCTATAACCACAACCAACTGCATGTGGCTAATTTTGAGGGCACAGCTATGCCAAAAACAAAAAGGTATGTCACCTACCTATCTGTTCCACAAAATGACAGCAGCGTTTATCCAAACTACAGAATCTGAATAGTTTGCATACTTTCTGAGTAGAGTTTATTATTTATGTTGGATAACTGTTACTTCATAACAGAGAACAGGTCCACTTTAGGATCTGTTTTATAACATGGACACTCATGATTTTAAATACCATAAGAGTAGCTTTAGTACTAAGTATGTCAGAAAATGATGGCTACATTTAGTGAAACATCTCATAGTTGTCAGTGTGGTCAAATATAATATTAAATGGCAACTGAAACAAGGAAATGTGTTCTTACAGTATACAAGCTAATCATTGCTGGAATCTTGACAGCATTTAAATGTAGACAATGACATTAACATGAATACCAAAGGCTGGTCACATCGATAATATGAAAAACATGCCATCTCTTATCTACATCTCTCTGCTTTAGAAATCACCATGTGTGACTCATATGTAAACGGCAGAACATAAGCACTTAAAATATGTTCATTACTCTGGACAGAGCCTTCTGAATAGAAGTAGGTAATGAGTCACTTTCCCAGTGACAAACCTAACAACTGTATGAAGAGAGTAAGAGGAGCAGTGGCTGCAGTGGGGCATCAGTACATATACACTAACCCTGAGACCACAGTACTTTAGAGTTTAGATAAAGGCTTGTAATGGGACATCAGTACATATACACTAACCCTGAGATCACAGTACCTTGGACAAAGGGCTGCAGTGAGGCATCGGTACATATAGACTAACCCTGATACCACAGTACCTTGGACAAAGGGCTGCAGTGGGGCATCGGTACATATACACTAACCCTGAGAGCACAGTACTTTAGAGTTTAGATAAAGGCTTGTAATGGGACATCAGTACATATACACTAACCCTGAGATCACAGTACCTTGGACAAAGGGCTGCAGTGAGGCATCGGTACATATACACTAACCCTGATACCACAGTACCTTGGACAAAGGGCTGCAGTGGGGCATTGGTACATATACACTAACCCAGAGAGCACAGTACTTTAGAGTTTAGATAAAGGCTTGTAATGGGACATCGGTACATATACACTAACCCTGAGATCACAGTACCTTGGACAAAGGGCTGCAGTGAGGCATCGGTACATATACACTAACCCTGATACCACAGTACCTCGGACAAAGGGCTGCAGTGGGGCATCGGTACATATACACTAACCTTGAGACCACAGTACCTTGGACAAAGGGTTGTAGTGGGGCATTGGTACATATACACTAACCTTGAGACCACAGTACTTTAGAGTTTAGATAAAGGCTTGTAATGGGGCATCGGTACATATACACTAACCTTGAGACCACAGTACTTTAGAGTTTAGATAAAGGCTTGTAATGGGGCATCGGTACATATACACTAACCCTGAGACCACAGTACCTTGGACAAAGGGTTGTAGTGGGGCACTGGTACATATACACTAACCTTGAGACCACAGTACTTTAGAGTTTAGATAAAGGCTTGTAATGGGGCATCGGTACATATACACTAACCCTGAGACCACAGTACCTTGGACAAAGGGTTGTACTGGGGCATTGGTACATATACACTAACCTTGAGACCACAGTACTTTAGAGTTTAGATAAAGGCTTGTAATGGGGCATCGGTACATATACACTAATCCTGAGACCACAGTACCTTGGACAAAGGGTTGTAGTGGGGCATTGGTACATATACACTAACCTTGAGACCACAGTACTTTAGAGTTTAGATAAAGGCTTGTAATGGGGCATCGGTACATATACACTAACCTTGAGACCACAGTACTTTAGAGTTTAGATAAAGGCTTGTAATGGGGCATCGGTACATATACACTAACTCTGAGACCACAGTACCTTGGACAAAGGGTTGTACCGGGGCATCGGTACATATACACTAACCTTGAGACCACAGTACTTTAGAGTTTAGATAAAGGCTTGTAATGGGGCATCGGTACATATACACTAACCCTGAGACCACAGTACTTTAGAGTTTAGATAAAGGCTTGTAATGGGGCATCGGTACATGTACACTAACCTTGAGTCCACAGTACTTTAGAGTTTAGATAAAGGCTTGTAATGGGACATCAGTACATGTACACTAACCCTGAGACCACAGTACTTTAGAGTTTAGATAAAGGCTTGTAATGGGACATCGGTACATATACACTAACCTTGAGACCACAGTATCTTAGACAAAGGGTTGTAGTGGGGCATTGGTACATATACACTAACCCTGAGACCACAGTACTTTAGAGTTTAGATAAAGGCTTGTAATGGGGCATCGGTACATATACACTAACCCTGAGACCACAGTACTTTAGAGTTTAGATAAAGGCTTGTAATGGGACATCGGTACATATACACTAACCCTGAGATCACAGTACCTTGGACAAAGGGTTGTAGTGGGGCATTAGTACATATACACTAACCCTGAGACCACAGTACTTTAGAGTTTAGATAAAGGCTTGTAATGGGACATCGGTACATATACACTAACCTTGAGACCACAGTATCTTAGACAAAGGGTTGTAGTGGGGCATTGGTACATATACACTAACCCTGAGACCACAGTACTTTGGAGTTTAGATAAAGGCTTGTAATGGGGCATCGGTACATATACACTAACCCTGAGACCACAGTACTTTAGAGTTTAGATACAGGCTTGTAATGGGACATCGGTACATATACACTAACCCTGAGACCACAGTACTTTGGACAAAGGGTTGTACTGGGGCATTGGTGCATATACACTAACCTTGAGACCACAGTACTTTAGAGTTTAGATAAAAGCTTGTAATGGGACATCGGTACATATACACTAACCTTGAGACCACAGTACTTTAGAGTTTAGATAAAGGCTTGTAATGGGGCATCGGTACATATACACTAACCCTGAGACCACAGTACCTTGGACAAAGGGTTGTAGTGGGGCATTGGTACATATACACTAACCCTGAGACCACAGTACTTTAGAGTTTAGATAAAGGCTTGTAATGGGACATCGGTACATATACACTAACCTTGAGACCACAGTATCTTAGACAAAGGGTTGTACTGGGGCATTGGTACATATACACTAACCCTGAGACCACAGTACTTTAGAGTTTAGATAAAGGCTTGTAATGGGGCATCGGTACATATACACTAACCCTGAGACCACAGTACCTTGGACAAAGGGTTGTAGTGGGGCATTGGTACATATACACTAACCCTGAGACCACAGTACTTTAGAGTTTAGATAAAGGCTTGTAATGGGGCATCGGTACATATACACTAACCCTGAGACCACAGTACCTTGGACAAAGGGTTGTACTGGGGCATTGGTACATATACACTAACCCTGACACCACAGTATCTTAGACAAAGGGCTGCAGTGAGGCATTGGTACATATACACTAAGCCTAGAATCACAGTACCTTGCTTGAAGGGCTGCAGTGGGGCGTTGGTACATATATACTAACCTTGAGATAGCAGTACCTTGGATGAAGGGCTGCAGTAAGGCATTGGTACATATATACTAATCCTGAGATAACAGTACCTTGTATGAAGGGTAGCAGTGGGGCATTGGTATATATATACTAACCATGAGATAGCAATACCTTGTATGAAGGGCAGCAGTGGGGCATTGGTACATATACACTAACTCTGAGATGTGGGGCATTGGTGCATAAATACTAACCGTGAGATAACAGTACCTTAGACAAAGGGCTGTAGTAGGGAATTGGTACATATATACTAACCCTGAGATCACAGTACCTTGCTTGAAGGGCTACAGTGGGGCATTGGTGCATATATACTAACCCTGAGATAGCAGTACTTTGCATGAAGGGCAGCAGTGGGGCATTGGTACATATACACTAACCCTGAGATCACAGTACCTTGGATGAAGGGTTGCAGTAGGGCATTGCTACATATACACTAACCCTGACATCACAGCACCTTGTTTGAAAATCTGTTGTATGACATTGGTACTTGTATACTAACCTTGGGATCACAGTACCTTGGTTGAAGATCTGCAGTTGGATTTTGGTACAGCTATACTAACCCTGAGGTCAAAGAACTTTGGATCAAAGGCTGCAGTGGGGCATTATTGCACACATATTATCTCTGGTATCACAATGCCTTGGACAAAGGGCTACAGTTAGGCATTGATGCATATATACCAGCTTTGGGATCATAGTACCTTCGACAGAGGATTTTAGTGGGGCATTGGTATGTATATATATTAACTTTGAGATCACAGTACCTTGGTTGAAGATCTGCATTGGGACATTGGTACAGATATGCCCATTTTTCCCAAAATAAATCAGATTCAATTTTAAAAGTTTTATTATTTTACATTTTTGACTTGCATATCTTAATGCGAAAACCTTTTATGAGAAAAGCCTAAAATCAAAATCTCCAAACATTATAGTTAGGCTGACATTACTTAAATTGTTGTACTACAGTTTAGTAAGATAATATTGATCACATATTTAGGGGACAATAACAGTTTATGCATTGCAGATACATTTTAGTGTATGAATATCATTGGTGGTTTTGGCATAATATAGAAAAGCTGTATAATACCTGCATTTTTTTCAGCAAAGATGCAGCAGAGATGAAATGTAAGTTTTGTTTCTGTAGAAATGTAACAGAGATTGAAAAATGGAACTGTTTAACCTGCATACATGCAAGACCTCACATGTGCATGCACACACACAGACACACAGACACACACACACACACACACACACACACACACACACACACACACACACACACACACACACACACATTCTTGCTGCATATTTGCATACACACACACACACACACACACACACACACAAAACACACAATAGCAGATCTTTAAGTTCCTTAAAAATACACACACACACACACACACACACACACACACACACACACACACACACACACACACACACACACACACACACACACAATAGCAGATCTTTAAGCTCCTTAAAAATATAATTCCTGTAGACAACTGTTACCTTATTTGCTTATCTAAGCAGCACTGCTTTGTGAAAAGTTATCTGGATTTAAAACTCTGACTTAGCATGAACTGAAAAGGCAGGTCATCTTTACCGAACAGAGGAAGGAATTATTTGCCTAATAGGACTGTACTAAATGAATATTTCCCAATATTGGTTTATTCCCAAATACTCCTTTGGAGTTTCTGCAAGTAAAGTGACTTTCTTTGAAAATCAGCTAAGCAGTTGAATCAGTCAGTCTTTGATTTCTTCTTATAGTACATTGTGGACTGTTATCAAGTTTAGCAGCAGTGAAATAAAGCTTTATATGGTCTGCATATGGGAAGAACGACATTCTGCTACTCAAAGTCAGTGCAGCTCATGTCTATAAATGTTATTGGTTTGTCTTAACTGCTGAATACACAAAAAGTCAGCTGTTTATAGATATCAGTTTTCATTTTCCTTAGTTTGTAGTAGTAGTGGTTGAACTATCTAGCCAGTTAACATTTTATTGTGATGCATGTCTTTTAAAGCAATTTTATTGTATTTATTTATTATTTTTCATTTGTTTGCTATAAAAGTAGGCATGGAATCACTTGTCAGACAATGCCCAGGGAGAAATGTTCCAGAGTTATAATAATGTATGAAACAGCCTCATAAGAGCAAAAGCATAAACTAGCACATGAAATAGAATCATAAAATAAGTTCATAAATCTGTGGCATTCATTGATGGTAACTTTTACACTTCACTCGTAGTTCCTGTTGAAGATAAAAGAAGACTAATGAATGTAAACAACAGAATATAAAGGTGAAACTTGCATCTAAATGTTTTAGGAGTAAGTGTCAGCAAGTATATTTAAGGTGAGCAAAGCTAATTCTAACAGAATGTAGTAATAGAATCTAATAGAACCTGAGTTAATGAGTACAGGAATAGTTGTTACTGGATAGATTTTTTTTACAAAATATTTTTATTATGCACGATTTATTTACACAGGAGACTGTTAGTTATTTTAACAGGCTTATTTTTCTCCAGGATATGAAATGAGGTTAGAAAGCATAAGAAAAGGGAGGGGGGGTATTGGAATGTTTCTGGTGTGTTACAAGAACATAGCCATCCATCAGGTAGGTTTTCAACTGTGTTTTAAATAAGGGAAAAGTTACCATTGAGTCTTAAGTATAGAGGGCAAGAGCTCCATATTCTGGAGTTTTAGTTGCCATATAGGGCTTTACCTGTTTGTTAGCTTGTGTATACTTAGTAAGGATGTGTATGTGGATCATGGACTTCTTGGTGATATGTATAGTGTAAGGATATTTTTTAGACTGAGACATTTGTTTAGTTCATAGAGTAGATTGTCTGCCAAAAGTAGTTGAGTATGGCTAAACTGTTGACCTAGTTCCAAGAATTTCATTTTTTTTTTGGCGGGGGCACTAAGCAACAATGAGACCTATAGGGAAAGCTGCATGCAAATTTTACAATTTTTATTGTGGCATTTCTGTAGTTTAGTAGTTACACTGGCTTGCAGGTTAGTGAGTATGCATGAAGCATAAAGTAATGTTGGAGGTAGGTAATTTTCCTGCTGTCTTTAGCAAGAAATATATTTATGTGGTATAGTGTTCTGAGTTTCTTAGATTGCTTTTTACTACTTCTACAATAAGTCAAATTTTGGGTCATTATCGTTAGTGATCCCAAGCATTTCATTGTAAGTAATGTGTTGAAAATGAGTGCTGTTTAACAATAGTAAGATCTAGCTTTTAGTGTATTGTTGTGTGATTTGAGAGTGAAAAGAAGAAAATTGTTTTTTGGGGGGATTTAGCAATACTCTGGAGTTATTGAATTATAACAACACAGGAAAATTATTTTTGAGTTTTTGTTTGCCATGAGTTAAGATTTTCTGTTGTAAAGATGAGTGTAAAGTCATCTGCATATTGTACCAGTATGGCACGATTACAGGCTGCCTGAAGGTCATTTATGAAAATTGAAAAGTAAATTTTGTATTTCTCTTTTCATGTGTATAATAATTTCTATGTTTAATTTTCAAGATGTAATACCTAATTTATTTATGTAAAGAACTGCACTATTCTGTCTTAAAATATTGAGGCTGGCTGTTTATTGAGGTACTTCAGGGCTCTCTTTTTGGTTAAAAAAAAGACAATGGAATTCAGACTGAATTTTGATTTGTGTGGTAAAAATAAATAATTCCTAAAGAGTCCTTTTGAATGGTCACAGTACATTCCATCAATACCTCTCTCTTTCCTTTCAACCTATTAACATAAGAAATCTGGACAAAGACTAAAATAATTTTAAGTATTGGTCTTGTAAACTTGGAAAGTTGCTAGATTAACAGGGTCAGTGTAAGCATGAATTTTCTGAAGGATATGAAGTCTGAAACTCAAATGTATATAATTATTTATCAACTTCAGTCATCAGTGATTTGCCAGAAAAAACACATTTTTTTGAAGAACAGACCAAAAATATGAGGCAAAAATCTGACAATTCTGCAAAAATCTGGATAGTTGAGAGCTATGTCTCTCTGTCTGAAATAAACTGGATGTGCTCTATGGATAATTAAACACCTCTCAAATAATCACAGACTATTCAAGATTGTTATAGTTTTGAGAAACAAGCAGCCATTACCAATTATGGAAACTTACATATGGAGTCACCTCAGCTCCCAGGGTGCTCAGGAAATGTGTACTGCAGTGATCAAGAAGCTGTGATGGGTGAATTATTTTTTTTACCAAAATGAATGGCTTCTTGTTGTTCCAACTCAGAACAGTCTAATTACTGCATGGAAGTATCTTTCCAGTGTCTTCAGGTCTTTGGACATTGGCTAAACTCTCAAAGTCTCAGCTAGAATGCTCTCGGCTATTCACATTTATTGTACACACAGTGCTACTGCATAGTATAAAGCCTTTCTTCCATCAGATATGATTTTTCTCATTTAAAAATATTATGATTCAGTAAATGAAGGATGATTCAATCCCTGCTTATCAATGCCTTTGGACACTTGTGGCCCCAAAAGCTAGACATTGTGCAAAGGAACTTAAAGTTCAGTAGTGTCAACTAGCAGATCCTATTTTACCACTGGAAAGGATATCGAAAACTCATAAAATTAATTAATGCAGTGAATGCCTACTCCACGTTTAGTTCTGGACAGACACTGCTTACTCCAGCACCCCTATAGTGGTCAAAATCACAAATGCCTCTTCCCTAGAGTGGAGGCATATTCAAGAACAGATGGTTAGAGGAGTCTGATTAAATAACTGATAAGCACTCCAGCCAATCAGAATTGATTTAGGTGAAAAAAAGAATGCCTGTTCACGAGCAGACAGTCATTTCTGTTCAAATCACTTGTTTTTCAAGTATTTGTACTTTGACACATGTATTTTTTAAGGACAGTGGGGCAGTACACCTTTTTTTTATTTTATTTTATTTTATCTATTTTTGTTGAAATACTCAGGTCTGAAGTGAGTAAGCATGTTTACGGCATAAATAGATGTTTCAGCTAATCAGAAGTGTTTTAGTGGCATAAAAAACACTCATTAATGAGAAAAAACTTATTTCTTTTCAAACAACTTTTTTTTTTTTATTTATTTTGACTATACCTCACATCCTTTTAAGGGCAGTGAGCAATTTTATTGCTTTTATTTTGTTGAAAAGTAAGTAAGAAAGTGCAGTTAAGTGATTGATAGGCACTTAAGCCAAACAGAAGTGCTTTAGGGTTCTAAAATAACACTCATTTATGATTAGACATTCATTTTTGTTCAAATGACTTGGTTTTCATTTATTTTTACTCTGCCTCACTTCCTTTTAATGACACTGGGGCAGTACATCTTTTATTTTATTTATTTTTGTTGGTAATGCTCATGTTTGAACTGAGGAAGTATATTTAAGTGACTGATAGGCATTTTGGCCAATCAGAAGTGTATAAAGTGTATAAAGGGATGCTCATTCATTAATGCATGATTATTTCTGTTCATATAACATACTTTTCATTTATTTGTGTTGTAACTCATGTCCTTTTAAAGATGCTAACGCAGTACAGCTTTTACTTTATTTGGTTGAAATACCTATGTCTGAATGTGAGGAAGTGTGTTTAAGTGATTTGCAGGCACATCAACCAAGTAGAAGTGTTTTAACATTAGGTGCCCCTAAGATGAAATTGACTCTTTAATGTAAGAGCTCTCAACAGACTCAGGGTGATTCTATGGGAAGACCTCATGGGGTTTTTGTGGCATGTTAACAGAAATAGATTACAAGGCTTTTTTTCTGTGCAGATACTGCTGCTACTTGGTTGTCCCCTAGCAAAGGTTTTGAACGTACGTCTAACAGGTATCAATCTTGCACATTAACCTTCATGCTATCAGGCCAGTGGTAGAAATGTTTAGGGGCATAAAAGAACACCCATTCATGAATGGATTCTCTTTTCTGTTCAAATTGCTTGTTTTTCATCTATTTGTACTCTACCTTGTAGCCTTTAAGGACAATGGGGCAAGTACCTCTTTTATTTTCTTTATTATTGTTGAAATATTCATGTTTGAAGTGAGGACGTGTGTTCAAGTGATTGATTTGCACTTTAGCCAATAAGCAATGCATTAGAGGTATAAAATATGCCCATTCACGAGCGGACAAAAGCAGATGTTGCCATTACCATGTAAGTATGCGACATGGGTGATACTGGTTAAACTGTAAGATTATTATTCTTCATATTTAATTATTATTTGCTGTTCTAGGGATTTAAGGAACTGGTTTGCAATTATAAGTTAACATCAGAAATAAACCAGTGTTAATACTCTTAAAAGAAGATGAAATAATACTCTGCCTTATCTCTGTAGTATTATTGTGTCAATGTAAATAGTGCAGAGCTTTATACTATCTAAGCATTTATTTTAATATTTCAAAATATTGTCATTGTTGAAACAGCATCTTAGTAAAAATTAATATATGCTGGACATGTTAAATAGCTATTCTCTTGAGAATTTAGTCCAATATAGGTTTTTAGCACAATGTAATACATGTTGTAAAGTCTTTATGGAAATAACTGATAAGGAGACTACTGATACATATTACAACTCTATACATTTTGAGCAACTATACAATATTGTTCATTGCAAGATTTCTAAAAATGAATCAGAGTGCTCTTATTCTTGTCAGTGTCTGTGGAGCAGCATGTCGTGCACTCTCCTTTGGTGTAGACAGTGTACAAAAAAAGATAAGTGGATTACCCTATGCTCAAAATTCCTCTACTTTTGATAGTTGTACAGGAAGTATTTTATAAAATTATGAATCTAAGGGACATTTTCCAAATGACAATAAATTAATTAAGCTTAAGGGCACACATAATGGCAATTTTATTCTATCAGACTCAATGTTTAAACCATTACCAGGGATAAAGCTTTGGGATATTCCTCATATGCCAAATCAGCTAGGCAAGAAATTGCCACCTTTAAATATATATTATACAATGACCCCCCCCCATTAATATTCAAAAACATGCATGCTGATTGGTAGCGAGCACATTGTAAATCTGAGTTATAGTAATGGAAAAAGGTCTGGTCGCCCGGACTTTTTCCATTACTATAACTCTTTTTTTACAGCAACGGAGAACACAAGATCTCCATTGCTTCACACTGTCTCGCTATGTTAAACAAGTTTAACATAGCGAGACAGCTTTAAAAAAAGCATCGTAGATTCTCCGTTGCTTTTTTTAAAGCTGTCTCACTATGTTAAACTCCTTTAACATAACGAGACAGTTTGTAAAAAGCATCGGAGATCTTGCTTTCTCCATTGCTTTTGCCCACAGCTCTGATGTACTGCATAGGCATACGCATGCGCAGTACATCAGAACTGCCGCAGAATACCAGACAGCTGTGGAAGGGCAGCAAGGAGGCATTATACAATGCCATTATTTAAGAAAAATATTTTTTTTTTCTTAAATAATGTCATTGTATAATAGCAATAACCCACTTTGTTTGGCCACACGGGCTTCGCCCTCGTGATCAAACCACATCAACCGTGGGTAAATCCAGCATTACCTACACCCAGGCGTGGGTTATTGCTATATTAATTAATTGTGGAGTGAATGGCATATTATACACCCCATAAAACACAAGAAAAAAAACCAAGTACTGCATATAATCAAATTGACTGAAACTGATAATGCAAGTATACTCTTATGCAAAATCTTGCCATCACCGTCAGTGAATGATTACTGCTTTACGAAAGGATCACACATTAACACATGGCTTAGTTAACTATGCAGGTCTACTGTATAAATTCGAAAACTGACATCTTCGAAATTAGACAGTAGACCCACACCGCTGCGAAAGTGCACTTAAGCAAAAGTGCACTTCCGCGAACCGTTCAACGAACCGATAAAAAAAAACAATAAAACAATGTTTTTGCAGGGAGGCAAGCTCACCTGCAACCCCCACACCCCCCCTACTTAAATATACCAACTCCGAGATCGCACTTACAGTGGGGAAACACGTAAACTCCCTTTCCCCACTGTAGTGTGCTTTGGCACCCGTGTTCCTTAATGGTTCGTTGAACTGTTCTGCATGGAAGTGCACTTTTGCTTAAGTGCACTTTCGCGAAACCAAAACTCCACTGTTCGTTTTGGAACAAGTGGATTTTCAATGTTTTCCAGTAGACCCAACTATGCACATAATACTATGTGCATCATATTCTTTACAATTACTAACTGGTGAGGAATTTAACAATGATTACAGAATGTTTGGCAAAGAGGAATTCCACCAAAGTTCAAATAGTAAATCAAAGGGCAAAATTAGACATTTTGTAGAAATAAATAAAACAAAATGTATTAATGATGGACTTAATATTTCTTTGAGGTATATTTTTGTAATGCAAGAAATCTTGCAAACAAAGCCTATGAATTAATAAGCATATTAAATCTAGAAAAAAAATTCTGTTGTTGCAATTGCTGAGGCTTGGTATAGCATGGATTACTGTTCCCAGGCTATATAAAATGCAAATGCCTCAAACAGAGGAGGAGGAGTTTTCCTTCTTGATGATAATGCTGGGGCTTCTCTCTTAATATCAAAGGACATTATAAATGACACCTTGGTTGTATATTTGAAAAGTAATATAGATAAGGAAGATATCTGGTTTATAGTCTCCTACAGGAAACTATCACTAGAGAAGATATCTGATAAGAATTATTTATAATGCTTAAATAAATAAATATTTAGACTGTAAAAATATGATGCATATTGGTGATCTGAACAACCCAAAGATAGACTGGGTTAACTATGCTAGTACACTAGCTTCTGATTTTAAATTTTTAGCTATTATCTTGAGGGATGTTTTGTTACAGTTAACAAGAACACCAACAACAGATAGCAATATTCTGGATATACTTATTACTGTCAAGAAAAAAAGTTGATGTTTAAATAGCTATTTATTTTTTATTTTATTTTATTTTATATTTGTTGACCGGGATTGTCCGACTGAGCTGAAAAGCCCTTTTTCAGCGGAGGCCTGGGGAGAAAAGCTCCAACATATTATACAATTTTCATTATAAATTAGCATTAAACAGCAATGTTACAGGATTATTACAAGGCATTAAGTAGTAATACAATGTTATAGAGTGTCACTAATCAGGAGTATAGCGTAACTATTTCAAGATGTATAAAAAGAAATATGTCATTAATATGAGTATAGTTTTTGGGGTAAGTGGTTACAAAAACCCAGTTTTATCATGATGTATTTGCATGAAGGCAAGACAATTACAATAGAATGTTTCTCTGAGGCAATTTGCTTAATAGATTTTAAAAGACAGTAGAAAGAGTAGCCAAGGAAGATTAGAGAGAGCTAGTGAGAAGAGTGAGTTAAGAGCAGAAAGTAGATTAAGGTATGAGAAGTAGGGGATGTTTAAGGAAGGAGAGTGCAGTGGCAGGACCAGTGACTTTTAAAGTGCTCTTTGGTGGCAGTCTTAAATTGTTTAGGATGTGTAAGGGTCCTGATCTCTAGTGGGGGCCTATTTCAGGCAATAGTGGGGTGATAGCTGTACATGTTGCATCCAAATTTAGACTTGGGTTTATAGATTTGTAGTAGGTCTTGGTTAGAGCTTCGGAGAGGTCTGGAGGGAAAATAATATGAGATGAGAGGGGATAGTGCTGGGCAGTAGGAAGGCTGGTAGAGGAAGGAATGGATGATCTGGAGCTGAGAAAGAAGCTGGTGGGGTAATTCAAGCCAGTTTAAGTGTTTTAGAGAGAGAGAGAGAGAGAGAGAGAGAGGGAGAGAGACAGTGATGGGATTTGTAGGTTTGTTGGGCAGCAAATCTAGCTGCCTTGTTTTAGGTAAATTCAAGTTTGATCAGGAGTGCATCAGATCATAATTCATTGCTTTTTGAAGCAAGTTATCTATGTCTTACAAAAAGTGTAACCTTAATTTACTGAATTCTGATGAGCTCATCAGAAATCTGAGCAGTTATAATCAGACCATTTGAGACGATTATGATAGCATGCAGGAATTTTCAAGATTTGATAAGACAGAGAATCCTTACTACAAGCAAAGAAGAATTTATCTTTTTTTTGGTGGAGCATTTGCTTAGTGAAGTAATACAAAACAAAAAAAAGAATATGTAGAAGACAAAAAAATTCAAGACTCAATAACAGTCATCTTAATAGAATGTGGAAACAATTTAAGTTGTGTTCAAAAGAGGACAAGATTAATTGTGAAGAATATTTGGCAGGTGATACTAAAAATAAGAAATTATATTATAGGTATATCGATGTTGATTAAAACTAGCAATTCAACATGATCTAGATTCCACCATGGAAAATTAATATTTGAGCCAGAATTAAATGCAAATTTTTCAACCAATGCATTACTTGTATTATTAATTCTTCTACTATGTAGAAAGGGAATAAAGAGATTTCTGAAATTCCAATGACTTATATGTGCCCAACTATAACTCTGATGATGATGATGATAGATACAGCTCTGACTAAGTGAGGACCAATACATCAATGGGACCTGATGAGATCCCAAGACTTTTAATAGTAAATGTATGATAAACATTGACTCCTATACTGTGTAATATTTTCAATGGACTATTAATAAAAAGATTTAGTCCCTGAATCTTGGAAAACATCCTCTGTGACTTCTATATTAGAGAATGGATATAAGCTGAATGTTAAATCTGCAGACTAATTAGTTTAACCTCCTCATTAGGTAAGGGCATCAAATGGATATTATTCAACTTCTTTTAGACCCTGTAAACAATTAAAATAAATTTACTCCAGGTCACCATGGTTTTACCCTCTGGAGGATCACCATTAGCAAATCTTAATGAATTTTATATCCGGATCACACTAGCTATTTATGAAGGAATATCTGTGGAAGATGTGCTTTTGGATCTTGCCATGAAATTTGACACTTTGTCTTATCATGCAATATATACCAGTTTGCTTAAATACGAAAATAGCCCTTATATGATTAATTGAATTATGAACTAGTTATCTGCCCAAAGATGGTGTGTTACCGTTATGGTGAAACCGTTAAGTACTTACCTATAGAGTGTGGCATACCTCAGGGGTCTAATTTACAGTCATTTTTGTTTAACTTGGTATTTTTCATAAGTCCAGTGAATAATATCTGCTGGTCCAATAAATATGCTGATGACTGTAAAACTGGCTTAATCATATGGTCAGATAAGTATATCAAAGACATAAATACCTTCCTTAATAATTTATCAACATGGCAACTAATAATGGAGTTATATTTAGCACTGACTAGTGACCTAGACTTTATGTCAGAAAGGAATCAGTTTGGCTATAGTGTGTGGGGTCCTGGGTTTGAGACTTGCAAGCGCTGCTTATTTACCAAAGCCAACTTCACACTTCGTAAGACAGAAGTGGCAAACTTCATGACACCCCATGCAGACGGACAACAGAGGTACAACTGCTGAATCCTACACAAATTAACTTTATAAGCACTTACACGAGTGCATGGATCGTGCTATCCCTAACAGAACCAAAATACTATCCTCCAAAAAAATGAAGCCAATATGGTGGTTCTCTGCCATAAACAAACTCTACAACAGAATAAAAAAAACAGTTGCAAAAAAAGAGTAAAATCCCATGACTGGAGGAGCTCCCTGGTCAGCCTCAGTAAGAAGCTGAGATTCCTCATAAAATCCTCCAAAGCTAGTTACAAAAACAAAATTGCCACTGACTCTAAAGACAACCACAAAGCATTCTATAGCTATGTCAAGAATCTCAATGGCAACACTCAGATCTGCTCTGAGGTACAGCACAAAGGCACTAAATACACAGAACCAACTGATATTGCCAACATCCTGGCAGATAGGTTCAGTGCTAACTTTACCCCACTCTCACCCCCTAGAGGGCCCATCTCTATACCAGAAGAATGCAAAGTTCCTGCAATCATGGCTGGACACGTAAAAAACACACTCGCCAAAGCCAAGAACGCAGCATCCATGGGACCTGACAATATCCCAGACTGAGTTCTACACAAACTACAGAACGAACTTGCACCCCATCTAAGCAACATCTTCAGTCATAGTCTCACCTCAGGCTTTGTGCCCACTGAAAGGTGCACCATGATGGTTATCCCAATCCACAAAGGGGGAGCCACGACAGACCCCTGGAACTACCGCCTCATTAGCCTGACAAGCCTGGTCTGCAAGGCCATGGAACGTATCATCATGGAACTCATAAATAAAGACATTGGTAATCTCCAAACTCTGGATCCCACCCAGTTCGGGTTTGTAAAAGGCAGATCATGTCTCCTAAACCTGATAGACTTCTTTGAAGCAGTCACCAAAGCCATAGATGAGGGTAAGGTAGTTCACACAGCCTATCTAGATCTCGCCAAGGCTTTCAACACCATTCCCTACTCTGGAATTATAGCTAAACTCACTAAACTAGGTATAAATCCCTATGTCACAAGATGGGCTGCCAACTGGCTCATGGACAGAACCCACACTGTGAAAGTAGTAGACTCCAAATCCAATTTCAGACCATTGACAAGTGTAGTACCATAAGGTTCAGTCCTGGGTCCTCTCCTGATTGTATCTACTTTTCTGAAGTACAGGTTAACACAGAAGATCTTTGGCTAATGAAGTTTACAGATGACTAAAAACTAGGAGCCATAATCAAAACTCCTAACGATGTGGACATCCTACAAAAGGGCCTCACTGAGACAGGTGCCTGGTGTCAAAGCCATGGCCTCAAGCTCAATGCCAAAAAGTGCATTGTCATCCCCTTTGGTAAAAACTCTGTACCCATGAACTACCACATAGGTGGTAGTCTACTTAACACCAAAAGTGTGATAAGAGACCTTAGGACACAGGTGGACAGCAGTCTCTCCTTTGATAATCACATCACCACAGTGGTCAGGAAATCCTTCTACGTGGCACACCTCATCACAAAAGGTTTCTCATCCAGAAAATAAGAGGTCATTGTTCCCATCTACTCATCACTCATTAGTCCCATTATAGAGTACAGTGGCCCTTTTGGTATGTACCTCACAAGACATCTACAACAACTGGAAAGGCCACAGAAATACCTCACAAAGAGGATTACTGGCCTCAAACAGATGCCCTACGCAGACCGTCTCAAAAAATTCCAGCTTTACTTCATTGCATATCGCCTACTCAGAGGTGATCTCTGCCTAACATACAAAGCTATGTCAAACCCAGAGCTGTTGGACATGCTCCACTTAAAGAAATCCCAATCCCTCTGAGCTACACACTGCAGGGACCTATACCTTGTCACCACAATAAACAGAACATGCTGAAGGGATAGATTCCTGTCCCAGAGACTTCCCATACTCTGGAACAGAACAGGCTACCTATCTTTGTCAAACGGAGCTCCTCATTAACACTCTTCAAGAAAAATCTTGATGATTGGATGGAATATAGGAAATTCACCCTGGGGATCACTTCTGTGGCTCTGCTCGACAGGGGCACAGGAAAATAATGTTCTTGGGTGGTGAAAGCCAGGGTACCTTTTTGGCTAGGCTTATATAGGCCCTAGGGCCAATAGCCTAGTACCTACCTATGAACCTATGGCTGTAATAAAAGAAAACAATTTTGTGAATAATTATGAAGACTTGGCAATTATACTTGATAATAAACTTTCTTTTTAAAACCACTTAAATATTACAGGAGTCAGAGCATTAAGAAATGTAGACTTAATGTTCAGATCACAGTCAGAATGTTATGAGAGATAACAAACACTTGACTGAATTATATAGATCCTTTCTAAGACCTGTACTGGAATACAACATACAATTCTGAATGTATAACAAGTGTGAATTACAAAAACTGAATTTTGATCAAAATGTCTTCACCAAGCATCTATCATCTGTTAATGATCTGTTACAGTAGAAAGTGCAATTATCTGGATTTGTTCACAATATATTACAGATATCTTACAGCCAAGGTAATTTTTGACCTACAAAACCTTCCCTGACAACTTTCTCAAGTTATTATTAAATCTTGAAAATTAAGATGATTCCTTAACACACAAGCATAGAGGTATTAACCTTCAAATTAAGTTTTGTAAAAGTTCCTTTTACAGTAATCTAAGCTGGACTCATGGATGGAAAATTATCCATTTGACACACATTTCACTGGGTTAGTATTAATGGCCTCTGAGCCCATTAGCACTGCTACACAAACTTATGAAAGCCATGAAACAATCAGAGTCCAGTCTGCACATCAAGAACATAGAGATGAGGGTTGTCGCTCTCTTCTTCATGGTGTTATTGACATTCATACTGGCATCATCACTGTAGTTTTATTTATAAAACACATTTTTACCCTGTCTGTTAAGAAGTGATAAAGACATGGAAATGATTTATGGCTCACAAATACTTTTTGATAGCCACTCATTTTGCAAGGAATTCTTTTTCTTCTTTATTGAACTTGCCTCATTATTATCAATTGATATTAGATGATTACAAGATCTTACTTCACTGGGAAAGGCCCTGTGGTGACTTTTTTGCCTCCCAACCCCACCCAATGCCTGGAACAGCAACTCCTACTCTCTCATTCCTCCTTCAAGGGAAAGTTCTAGGGTTGTATTCTTCAAGAAATGTATACCAAGAAACATTTATTTTTTCCTATTTGATAAGTTCCAATATTCATTCAGAATAACATGCTGAGCAAGTGCAGGGTCACATTCAAGCCACATTTTTGCACTGACAATTTTTCCCCTCTACTATGGCTTCATCTTCTGGAGAAATCTCTAAGTATGAGGTTCTTCAGAACTCTCCTCACCTATCTGGATTCCAGTACTAACGCAGGCCTTCATTCCTTTTATTTATGCCTACAATTACTCCACTTCTGTTAATGGCCATGGACTCTTCTTACCTCTATGCCTAGAGATCTAACACCAGAAAAAACATAGAAGTAAATACATATTTTTTGTATGGGCTACTGCAAAAGAGTTCCAGCAAAAACCATGGTAGACTACCTGTAACAGACCTTTGATACTTTGTTATTTCTTCATTAGAGTGAATTTTGCAGCTATTTAAATTTGTTTCAGGATATTGACTCTTTGTGTTTGGTCTCCTTGAAAATTTGAAAATTCTTCTTCTTCAGATGTACCCTTCTCATCTGTCCCTCCTTAGTGAGTATGCTTTGCATTTCAAGTACTGAACAACTAACCATATAATCCAATTGCCAATTTGGGATTGAAATATGTATCATGGAAAACTCTTTTTAAGTTTGCCATCAACGCCTTCTGAAGCATTTCTGTATTGCAAGCCTTTTGTGTTGTGTCAATCCCATGATCTGTTTTTTCCTGTGGCTACAGAGTTTCTCTTTATGTACAAGGTAGTAGCCGAGATAAAACCTACCTGCTTTCCATGTGAATAAAAGCAAATAATAGCTTTATTGCATGTAGATGTACAAACAGCATAGATTCTGCCCAGGCAGAATAGCATTCATTTCAAAGGACTCTCAGTTGTTCATTTCTTCTCTATTAAGAAATTGGTCTCTAAAGTTCCTAAAAAAGTATTATCCAAGTAGCTGAAATATTGCATCAAATTCTGCTAGAAAATGAAAAGTATAATACGTTGTTGCCTTCTTTTGTCTATAGAATTCTTAGCCAGGGCAATAATTTTCTCCTAAGCTGATCCAGGAAGGCATTAATGATATTTTTACATAAGTTATATGGGCTTCACTAAATATTTTTGCAAGAAATTATAGGTCAGATGTGATCTCTACCTCTAGGTCTTCCTTCAGGGCTGCAGTTATTAAAGACATGTTCCCATGAGCAGGACCTCCTTAGACTATATGCTTGGGATTCTTTCCTAATCACTGCCAGTAGAATAGAGAGATAAAGCCCTGATATTTTCTCAGGTGGTCCAAGTCTGACTGGAAGCTCATGGCAAGGAGGATAGGTGGGACCATCTTTAAGGGATGAAGGAGTGGGGACAACCAAATACATTGACACATTACCTCAGAGGAGGAGGAAGAGGATGAGCAATACAAACTGTGGCTTGGGGAGCAAACATTCATGGGTGGTAGTCTTCATAGCAAGAGTACAGAACATCGGCTCACAAGTGGAGGGCATTGCAGGCCACAGCTGATGTAGATTATGCATTTCCTTGCCCATGTGGTAGTGGGTTTGAGTTTAGCCACCTGTGCTCTGCTAGACAAGTAGCTAGCAAATCATCTTTATGAAAGCAGAAACTAGGTGAGCCCATCTTCTCTTTGAAATATGCAGGAATGAAAAAGCTATAGAAGAGTAATTATTACATGGCAACACCATCTCTATATGTATTGTAATTCACATTACTGTCATATCCATTTAAACATTTTTCACTGGTGAGTTTGACTGGTGGGACAGTTAAGTCCTCTAACTACATACATTATACAAATGTCAGTTAGCAACAGTGTCACAATGGGGTTTTGGGTGGGACTCATCAGATATTGTAAATTAGTGCCACAATTTTAAAGTTCACAGAATGTATTTTTAAGTGATCCACTAATCATAAGAACCAGCCTTAGAGTTTTCCTTCCATTCCAAGTTGAGTCAGCTTAGCTTCTGCTGAAAGACCTAATTAAGTGTGCTGCATTCTACAGTCTGATCGATTACACCATATGTTTTGCAACTTTTGCACATATTATAGGTGCATAGGTAAGTCAGGAGACCATTACAATTCTTGTCAAACACTGCTATACAAAATTCCCTCTATCCTCAAGGAGCAGTAGTGTAGCAAGGGTGGGAAGAAGGGAGCAACTGCCCCAGGAGCAAAATGTTCGGAAATGTGATCAAGACTCTTGCATTTACATTCTTTCTGTTCTAAAATGCCAATACAGAAAGGCACTTGAGTACAGCATTGTTTTGTTTTTTGTTTTGTTTTGCTCTTCACTTGAAGAGGTGATGGTAGTGTATTAGCTGAATTACTGTAAACCAAAGCCATTTTTTTTCTGTGCTCTTCACTTGAACAGCTGGGAGGCACGGATTTGGGAGGGTGTGATTGGCTGCATTATTGTATTAATTTTGTGTGTGTGTGTGTGTGTGAGTGTGTGTGTGTGTGTGTGTGTGTGTGTGTAAGTGTGTGCGTGCGTGTGTGCATTACTGTATTCATTTTGTGTGTGTGTGTTGAGGCTGTTTGCGTGTGGATTTGGTGTGGTATGATTGGCTGCATTTTTTTTTTTTTGTTCAAGGGAGTGGAGCAGTACTTCATGGCACAGTCACAGGGTGCTAGATGAACCAGCTATGCCTCTGTAAAGGGAGGCAGGACAAGATAGACTGGGAGAGAATTTGAGGCTGCTGATCCAATTATCTAGAGTTACCTTTAAGGTGGCAATGGTGTTACTTTTCTTAACACATAGTGAAAGTTTGTTCCACAGGTAAAAAAATACTCTAGGATATGCATCTATCCTATCAACATATCTTATCTGTCAGCTGATGAAGGTTAACTCCTTTAATGAGGCATTTGAGTTAACCTTTAGGGTTGGGTCTTTTATGGCTCAAAAAAACTATACACAGATCAGTCTGTTAGAGAATGTATATAGAAAGATGGCTGCCAGTCTACCCTGGTATCTACGATTTTTGAGTTCACTGATCTTTTTAGTTATGAATTTCAGAGGTCTTTCAAGTTGAGAGATGTGTTTAGATAAATACATGCCAAAAGATGCATTATATTTAATAATGGGTCTGATGAGATATGAGTAAAGGGGATTTAAGACATTTTTGGATCTTGTGGAGATGCCTTTTGGAAATTAAATGAAACAGACAGAAGGATTTTGAATGTTTGTGGAGACATGATAGTCAGATCATAAAGAATTATCAACAAGAATGCCTAGATCCCTTGCAACAGTGTTTGATTGGAGGGCTGCATCACCTTTGTGGTAAGTGAAACTCTTTTGTTTACAAAATGAACTATGCATGGCTTAATGAATATTGGAGCAATTGTGAGTCAGTGAAAGGTCAAATAACACCAAATTTGCCATCATCTGCATACTTTGTTAACCATAGGCTAGGTTTGCTGGCCTAAAGCTCTGAAAAATAAATGCCAAGTTGAAGAGTGTCCAACACTGAGCCCTGTGATATACTCCAGGTAACTTTATTGCTTTCAGAAGTGCCACCTATAACTCAAACCACACGGATTCTGTGAAACAAAACAGTTAGTTATCCTACCTCACAATATAAGGATTTATATTCAGATTTACAACTAGATCAGTAATGATCAGTAAAAGGCGTCAAAGGCCTTGGTCAGATCTAGATATGCTGTAAAAATTCAAACTCTGCACCCCTGAATCAAAAAGCAACTTGTCAAACAGGAGCCTTAATCCAACCACATTAACTCATCAGATGAGCTGAAAATAACAGAAGGTTGCATGACAATGAAACTACATAATATGAATTATGTTACAGTCACTGTCCTGACTTTAACATGGTCTAAAAATGGCTCCAGAAAATAGAAAATAAGTATGGATATTGTAGCTTTGGAAGCAGTAGCTTAATTAAATTATCACAACTTTTGGGACAACAAGTATGGCACAAATCCTGACGTTCTTCGTTCACTGCTTCCTCAAACCTTTCTGATTTCATTCTCTCCTCTCTCCTATTGATAAATGCTGTCTGTATATGTGGTGGTAGATTTGACAAAGAAATTACACAGAAAGTTAATTTATAAAGAATATCAGCAAAGAGCTTAAAATGTAGATTCACTTATGTAAGTCTGAGGAATAGTAGATCATTATACATACATGCACACATGCATCTGGTAAGCTACAAACACATACAAAGTGCAAAAATAAATAAGACAATGTATTTATTGTGATAGCAGTTCTGGTGTTTAATGCCTTTGTAGAGTCATCATTGCATTGTTCTGTACCATCCTTGTGGCATAGATGGATAAAGCTCTGACAGGGACACAGATGGTCCCAGGATCAGAATAACCTAGGCACTGCAGGAACCAGAAGAGGATGGTAAAGGTGAGTGGGTGATACAGATTCACAATATTGAGGTGAGGAACATGGTTTGTTTCATGACACATGACACCTCTAGGAAGATGGCTATAAGCAAGTAGAAAATGACCCAGTGATATCTGGCTGGATTTGCCAGTCTGTGTTTGCACAGCATCCATGCTGCTAGTCAAACATGGGTTGTCTTGGGCATAGTCAGTGCTTTAGCCCTCTGTAGCCTTCCTATACATGATCAGCCCATTTATCCCCACCTATCATAGAAACAATCATGGCAGGCCATCATCCCGGCATGCATCAAGGCAATTTACGTGCCCTAACTACCCCCATCTTCAGACCAGCATGGATGTGCCAGGTCCTACATTACTGGTCCTTCGATATGCACCCAAGTGATGTATGCCTCTTAATCTCAGATGCTGTACATATGTGCTACTTGATACTGAAGTCTGGTCCCTGTCAGAGATCATTAGTGAAGCAGATGAAGCTATCTCCCTGCCACGGAATTGGAAGGTGAGGGTGGCTACTCATTGTTATACTTCCTGACTGGTTCTACCCTGAAATATTTGTATGTGCCTCTGTTACATACATCTTGGAGCTGCATTTCACTGTGTAGCTCCTGGTAAAAATCATAATTGGCTAATACATCTGCATGTTAATTACTTTTCTGTGATAATGCACTTAGTTCTCTTTTGTTACTTTATGGATATATTTTCATACCGTTTTTGCTGTGAGCTTACACCATTACGTTAGAGTTGACTTCTGTATAATGAGTTACAGCATCAATATGGTTATATACAGTTTTATTGTTCTGTACGTTTTCATTGTATCCCTGCATTAACTAGTTGCACCTATAACATGCACCTGAATTTGAGCCAGATGGCAGCCCCCATGTGGTAATCATGAAGAAGGACATTGATATTCTTTTCTGGGCAGTAGAACCTGGGGTTGTTGCAGACTGAATTCAGTTGATTATTATTCTAGTCTTGTTATGGTACAAAATATTGATGCATTAACTGTTGCAAGGTATGTAAAGCCTGGCAGTTAGCATAGATGATTAAAGCTGTAAGCTGTTACTTGGTTGCTTCCTGCTGTTTAATTCCATCAGTCTTCTTTCATTTAGTGTGTGACCTTCAGCAAGTCACTTAACCAGACAATTTGGAATCTAGACTAGGTTTCTTAATAATGTACTAGGTCACAATCCTAGAAACTGGCTATGAAACTATATAGATAAGTGACTTAACAGCAAACTGGCACAAGTAGCTCCCTCAATGTGCTCCTTTCCTGGTACAAATCTTGTGTTAAAGGTAACCGTCATACCAGGCTTTGTTGGGTATATGGATGTCTCACGTACATTGCTAGGTACATCCATTGATAACTTATAGGTATGCCACTGCTTTCTAGTTTGTGCCATGTAAAATAATAACTCTACTATTATTTTTCAAAGTTGCCATCAAGGTGTCCTGCAGGTTCTTAGCTGCATACCAGAGTGCCAGTTTGTTTGGATGTCTCATATTTAGCAAGCATTACTATGTTTCTACAGGTCACCTCATGATTAGCCCATTTCCTAGACTTGGTAGTGAGTTAGCGGAGAAGCGATCAAGACCTTCCACTGCACCTTTACATGGTAAGTCAGGGGATAGGTCTCAACCATCCAGCTTCATGGAAGTGATTTAAAATGCTTCATCTGCAGGATTAAACCCCCACAAATCTGGATCAACCTTATATACTGTGACATGCATTATTTATGTCCTGCATAACCTCTGCATCCATACAGCACTAAGGAAGTAGAATATGGCAGCATCCTTTAAAGCTGTGTCTAATTCCCATTCAGTCTGACTCACATTTCTGAGTAAACTGTCATGGAGATAGGAATGGTACAAGGTATGTAGTTGTACATAACATATCAGCTGGTGGAGATATGGGGAACTTCCAACAGAATGTAAGGTAAGGCACTACAAGTCCGAGAATGAGCATCTCAAAGCACAAGCAGCAGCAGTGAATTATAGCTTATTTATTTCACAGCTAAGTGTCTCATGCATTACCTGCACAGCAATATCCTTCCAGGGTTCTAGGTTATAACACCAACAGCACACAACATCGACAACAACATCACCGACACCACATCATCGACAGCTCACAAACACGACACCACACACACTCAACACATCATCACAACAACCAATAAACAAAACAAATTCCCTGACCAAAAACCACACACACAACACAAGCACACCTAAATCCTAACAAACAAACACTAAACCTTACATACACAACTATCCACTACCCTAACCGAAACCCTAACCCTAAGGTCCGTCACTATCGCACACTAACCTAACCCGCTCCCTGACCCTAACTCACTTAACCCGCCCCTAACCCAAACAAAGTCACTACTGCACCCTTACCTAACTCGCCCTAACCCTAACTCACTTAACCCGCCTAACCCAAAACATTCACTACTGCACCCTTACCTAACTCGCGCCCTAACCCTAACTCACTTAACCCGCCTCTAACCCAAAACAGTCACTACTGCACCCTTACCTAACTCGCGCCCTAACCCTAACTCACTTAACCTACCCCTACCCCTACAGACCGCCAACATCGCACACTTACCTTACTCGCACCCTAACGTCCGTCACTACCGCATACTTACACATCCTTTCCCCATCTCGGTGTTCTCCGCGTAGGTGTTTCATCCGTCGATCTTCTCGTGTCGGTGATTTTGCTGTCGGTCTTCCCATCTGTCGACGTTATAACCTAGACCCCCTTCCGGACACGTAATAAACGTTTCCTTTATTTGTGTACATGTGCTACTCTCCTGATTATGGCAGCACTTGTCTATTATGTGCCTCCTGCTACATATTTATGATGCACTTTCTACTTGTATTGTGCTGTGCCAGAACTCCAGGATGGCGTAGTCTCTCCATCTTATTATGCTACATTGTAACTTATCATATTTGTTCCATGAATGTGCTGATCATATATCCATGCACTTTGTTGGGTCTGGCTTGCCAGACTGCGAAGTCTCTCTTTGTCCCTTACGATATGACTCTTTATGTCGTTGCATGTTTTATGTTACTCTTATTTTGTTTGGTCATACAATTTAGCTGTCCATATCGTATTGTTTTGCATTCAACTTGTATAAACATACCTTGCATGTTAGCTTTATGGCAGTTTCCATGTCATGCTTTACTAATTCTGATTTTGCTGATCCTATCACATACTGTTTACTTTTTTTTTTTTTTACTATTATTTCATGTTTTGCTCTATAGGATCATTGGCATTCTCTTCTCTTCACATCCTCGTGTTTAAAATGTCACTCCTTTAAGAGCAGCACAGTTTGCAATGCTTCAACAAGATATTAGCTATGACACAACAGGGTCTTGTTTATAGTGTAACTGGAGAAATATTTTGCTTACAATTTTGCTTTATCATTTCTTGCTCCATACATTCATTGTTTAAACCTACTTGTTGCCACGTTGTACCATAATGTATTTGTGCATTAGACTGAGTAGCATAGCTGTTAGCATGACATCGACCTTGAATTATGCCACGGTAAATCTGAGTGAATCACACTGTGTCTACATGCATATATATGTTTATGTTTACATCTTTTGGATGGGTGTAATATTTCATCACAGATAATTTTTTTACTGCAAAATCACAACAACAGAAATCAAAAACTCACACAGTATGGCATTTGCTCATACAAAACATGCTTAGACAAGTGTACCTCTGCTAAAAAAAGAAAAATGATGAAATGTAAAACAGAATAAAACTTCTTTCAAATGATGTTTTAACACACAGCTTACCATAACCTAATACCCAATCACAGATACACCTTTGATGTGCAATAACTTTAGTTTCTGTTTGTGTAACTGCAGCATTTTTTTTTCTCTTAACAATACTTAAATTCTCAAGAATGTTGTCACACAGCAGCTATTAATAGAGGACATGTGAAAAATAAGATGAGAAAATATATTTAATGGCTTCACTCTGCAGTAATACTTGATTGCTATTTCATGCATAATAGCAAATGATTTCTGACTGTCTTTCGCAGTCTGGAAAAATTCAGCATGACATTTTCACCATATAATTTCCTTTGTACTTTCTATTTTAACGTATTAAAGTCATTTAAAAATGAAAGCTTTTTTATAGTTAACATACAGAATTTCAACTTTTATTTACCCTCTGAAAGTGAATAACTAAATTTGATTGATAATAATAGCTTAGGTGCTTAGGGTTTACCAATGTGCATCACTTGCAGAAGAAACTACCTTGCTGGAAAGTGGATCCATGGCTTTTTACCTGTTTTTCCGACACTCTAGAGACATTTGAAGCTTGATCAATAAAGCTTACTCATGAGCGAGAATTGAATTGTCTTTGAGTGGGAATTTTCTTTTAGAAGGCAAAGTCATTACTTTTTGCTTTGTGTTTTGTTTACTGTGTAAAAACAGACTCAGAAACAGAATTCTTCCTACTTCCACTAAAAGAATCATTTTGTAAGATATTTCTGAGAAAGGATTAATGTCCTTTTCGAATGGCATTGAAAGATTTTATGTTTCATCCAAATTACTAGTTAAGTAACCCTGTGCAGATAAAACCATGAACAGTGTGCATTCGAGGCACTCAGACTCATATCAATCATACTTTCTGAAACTTGACATATAGCAATGTTTGTTTCCTTTTATGAGAAATTAACTGGCAGTTTTTCTTTATACTCTACCTCATAGTAATGAGGCGGCAAATACAATTTTACTGAATATGATTGATAGTAAGGCTAGGTTTCATATTCATATAGCACATAAAGCAGCAATACTTTGAACATGCACCAGCCAAACAAAGGGCATGGATGATCCTAAGGCAATGCTAATGCATGTTTGATTAGCTGTGAACTACCTCACACTGTGAACCTCCACAGTAGTAACAGAATGCAGGTGTGCACTGCTTGTCTATACGACTCAGCCTAAGTTGTTAATGTTAAATATGAATGTTCCTTTTTTGGAAAAAAATATTCTAGCATTATTCAATTATATTGATAAGAACTGTACAATATATGAATGAGAACATAAACAAACAAATGAGACACCTACATTAGTGGATATGTTTGCCTTAAAAGATACTGAGTGTTAATAGATAAAGACCAAAATAAGGTGGTAGGTGGTTCAAGTACAGACAAAGGCAGTGGTAATCTGAGTCTGTGGAGAGGGCTGCATGTTAGAAGGTGTGGCTATAGTGAAGGAAGAGTAAGTGAGAGATCATGTGATTGCCTTCCTTAGAGGGAGATAACGTGTGATGCCAACAATCCCTCCTGGGGACTAGTGGAGTTTCATTATGGAACTTGTGATTTAACAGGCCGAGCTGACAAACCATGTAGGTGTGAAACAAATGTGCAGGAATGTACAAGTCCAACTTCTGTTTGGGCCATTTCAAATTTTGAGCCCCAGAAATGGAGACACTCAAAACTAGTTTTCAGTGGAAAAACAGTATCTCATAGCTTAATGAAATCCCTCTCACTTTCTCTGGACTTATTACCTGAGTGAAGGAAAGGTTTATGATCAAATGTGTGTTGGGTCGACATCTTTTTGTTGACCATTTATGATCGCCTAAGAAGCTGATCAACAGGTGTTCAGGAGTGAACAATTCCCAGTGTTGGGGAATATGCCTCTACCCTGTGTCTGTGCGATCTTGGACTTAGTATATATAAGTAGTGGAAGGGGATGCAGGGGAGGCTTATCACTCTGCAAAAAATAAAACTTTCATTTATTTATTTTTTTGTTTTTGTTTTTATTTATTTTTGCATGCTTTGAGGCTTTTTCAATATGCATGTACAGTTGATTGTCAACATCTGGATTTTCGATGTAAAGACATCAATGTTTAGTGTGTCATTGATGGGTGTATTCAATATTTCCCACTACACTGTGCCTTCTGTGTGGAGTCTGCATGTCCTTCCCATGGTCGAGTGGCCTCCAAAAGACATGCGTGAATGGACGTGCCTTCATTGAAGGTTGGGCGTCGGGCT